>NW_026555344.1:25105150-25626407 GCF_029017545.1 Prosopis cineraria | reverse complement strand
TTTTCACTTGGCTCAGAGCTCCTTGTGGGGCCCACGCACCCACTCTCTCTATCCAAGCTGTATGTTTGCCCATAGCACACCATTTGCAATGCAACCACTTTGCATTGCTTATAAATCACACATATATCAAAATAAAGATCTGCTTGTAATAGAAACTTGGTCTACTAAGTAAATCCATCAAAACCACACACCATAACCAAGTTTCCTAACCACAAGTCTGCAAACAGACAAAAATTCATACCAAGCACACAATCCACACATATTCAACACACACACACAATCATATCCTACTGGCACCCTAATCTAAATACATTACAATATATTTGCTCAAAAAGAAAGGGGTTGCAGTTCTTTACAAATCACAAGCAAACCCCTAGCTTGCTCCTTTCCCCGTCCACCACTGGATCCTTCGCCTGGACCTAGAATATTGAAAAGAAAGGGAGTGAGACACCACAGTCTCAGTAACAGTGAAATCTACATTGATTATTACAAAGTAAGCCATAATTAAATAAATGAATAATAAATTCAACATAGTATATAATTTAGCCATTTAAAATGCATGAATGCATGACCTAGGCCGGTATGGCCTTTCATGACCAACAGAATGCCCCTGGCACTCTTTAACTCGCAGGTAAACCTTATACCTACTTGTACCTCCACAGGCACAAAACATAATCTAAGGCATGATCTAATCCACCGAACCTCCTATGCCCCTTCGACGTGAATCCTAAGCAGTTGAAGCTAACGCCCTCCCAGAGCCAGCCCAACTTACTTTCCATGTGAGGGCTACCTTGGCCTAGGCACTCAACCTCACACTTCATATGTTGGATCCCTCCCCCACTGAGAGGTGTCGAACACTCAATACACTAACCACTTTAGTGCACTGAGCCCACAATACGTAAGACAACACTGAGTACTGACAGTGTGCCATAGAATATCAAAAATTCACACCTTCTCATTGGTGAACTCCCACCGAGATCATGCCTTTTACTCTTGTCTACCTTTCCTGAGTATTGACCATTCAACACTCTAAAGTATTAATATTTAAATCTCATTTCCATAAAAACATTGTTATTAAACAATTAGAAAACATATTTGCACTATAATCAAAGTAGTACCCCATAACCCTTATAAAGCACATTTAATCTTTTAAAACATGTAATGCATGATAACTAGTAATATTTATTCAAAAATAGCTAAAACAAAGTAATAAGAAATATAAATTCCCCTGTTGCCTCAACCCTTTGGTACCAAAAGGGTTCCCTTGTACAAAATAGGGCTCGGCTTGTTCCTTACTTCTCAATAAGTTCCAACCAACAATTTTCTACAACATATAAGTGATCCCACATCATATCATGACAAATAGCATTAATGAAGACTATAACTCATACCATACAACTTAGGTCAATGAGTCATAATCCACCCTAATGGTCCATATATTAAACCAACCATTCACATAGTATCACTTAACCACCAAAACCATTTATTAGCCATCACTAGGCTAATTTTCAATTTATATAAATTTTTAATCAATTAAAAACCTTTACTTAATGCCCACCAACTTTCACCATTAGCCCTTATAACGAAAACCAAAACCTTAATTTAAATCTTATTGGGCTCAAATAGCAAAATTATAACTAAATCAATAGGCTTAAACCATTGAGGAGCAAAAACCCCAATTTCTCAAGGTTTATTTTGTGCCCAAAACACCTCTTTTCATCCAATTATTCACTCAAAACATTAGATCACTATAGAAAACTCAAACATGCTCCCTAGGATCCAAAGAAACAAAAGCTTACAAGAATAAAGCCTTTGGGATCAAAATCCAAAAATTTCCTCTTCCAAAAATTGAAGAAAATCAAGAGAAGAGAAGAGGATTGAAGTAGGGAGTTTACCTATCGTGTAGCCGAGCTCGCAAACGGTCGCAAAGACTCCTAGATCCAAGCCTAACTCCCTCCCTTTCTCTTCTCTTCTTCCTCTCTCTCTCTCTCTCCGTTTGTGTGTTTCTTTCCTTGCTTTTTCTCTGCGTTCTGGTCTATTTTGCTCTTAAATTGCTGGTCAAAAGTTTGGGGGGAAAATTACAAGAAAGGGCCCAACATTTTTTTATTATTGCACAAAAAGCCCGGGTCAACTTGGTAATTTTTCCATAGTTAAAAATCAATAAAACCAAACTTTTGCTTAGTAAAATTCAAATCTGGGCCTCTATTAAAATTATTCTAAAATTTTAATTTAATTATAGATTTTATTTTATTTTTATTTATTTTTTTTAAAAATTTGAGTCTTAAAATTTTTAGGATTGTGTTACAAAACCTAATCCTAAATAAGCTTAGTTCAGATATCCAATTTTATTATTCATAAAATAAAATTATCTTACATACTCTCATTTCTCACCCCCTTTTATTTTTATTTCATTGCTTGATATTTTGGAAAATTTGGGAGTATTATCATCACCCCTCCAAATTAGTCCAAACCTACCTATGTTAGAGCATTATTTACATTTTACACTCCTAAATGAAGTTTCAATGTTCTAATGATAGTTTGTTTTGGATATTTGTTTTTGAAAACATTAAAGAAAAAATAAACACAAATGACTACTTTATATACTTTCATTTTTACTCTTCCAAGGCTTGTCCTCACATTAATAAGGGTAGAAAAAAGTACATTGTGATATTATGTTTCTAGAAAAATCTTAATTTTTTAAGCTAAATTTGAAATTAGCAAAAAAAGAGAAAACATAAAATAATATTTAATAATTATGGTCAGTCTAAATAAGCTAGAAAGCCTAAGGCATTAGAGTTAGACTTAGTTATATCTACTTTTTTATATGTCAAGGTATTTTAAACCCAGCCAAACTAAAACAATATTTCATTTTTATATAGTTTAAATGATATTCTTAAAGGGTTAAATATCATTTTTTCATAAGCGGAGCACTGGCCACCCTATATTGAAGAGTAGATCAATGTCCTCCTTAAATAATTTTTAATAAACAAAATCGCCCTTCCGTCAAAAACTTATCATATTCTCTATTATTTGCTAATATAAAATAGCCATAGGGCTCTTATAGTGACAACAAGGTATTTTGATCCATTTTACTATTGTTTCACCTCTAAAATCAAGCCTGGTTCTAGCCACTGCACTTCCAACCCTTTTGGCCCTCGTCAGATGATCAAAATGAGTCAAAATACCTTGATAACATTGTATGTGAGTTTCACAACTATTTTATATTAACATATAATGGAGAAGATGATAGGTCTCTGATAGAAGAATAATTTTGCTCTTAAAAAAATTACTTAAGGGGATATTATTCCACTTCTCAATACAAGGTGTCTAATGTTCCTCATAAAAAGGGTTAGTAGGGAAAATGGTTTTTAATGTTATGATAGGCTAGCACCTAAGAGGGGGTGAATTGAATGACACTTAAAAACTTTTGAAAACTTGAAAGAGTGAAGAATTTCAGTGTGAAGGAAGAAGATGAGACACACAAAATTTATATTAGTTCAGCCTCAAACTTGGCCTACATCTAATCCTTAAAATCACACTTGAGATTTTCAACTAAGTTCACAAGTTTTAATGGGTGCTTGCCACTACAGTACAACTCTCAAGACTTAATTTATCTTGAATAACTTAACAAACTTTGCTACAATATAGCAAGTTGTTACAAACACTTGAAAAAATACCTTTTCAAGATTTCTGAAGAATAAAATAAGCTTTTGCAGAAAACTCTCTTAAAGAGTAGATGGAATTACAATTGAAGCTTATAAACTTGTGAGAAATTTTCACAATTCTTTTAAAGAATAATGAATAAATGCGAGATGTAAAAGCATAATTTGAAAGCTTTTCAAATGCTCAAATAAATATTAGTTCACTTAAGGATCATTTTTTTAAAGTTTTGGCTCAAAATGAATCATATATATGGTTTTGGTATTTGATAAACCGTTGAAACAATGATTTTATCCATTGGTACAATTTCTTGTGAGTGACAAGCAGAATCACTTGTGAAATTGCACTTGGCTTGTTCTAGATATGTATATATGATCAATCACGTGTGAACTCTATAAGCATTACGCGTGGTTTTGCAGTTATGAATAAGCATTCAGTTTTGTGTGCTAAAACTCGTGTGGAACCTCTTTGCTCTCACGCATTATTTTACATCTTTGAATATGCATTCATTTCTGTGTGCTAAAACTTGTGAGTAAACCTTTAGTTTTCACCTGTGGTTTTGCACATAAGAAGCCAACATCAATTATGTATGATAATTATATTGGAACCTCTTTCATCTCATGTGTGAAATGGTTGAAAGAATGCTAAAGCCAATTCTTGTGAACAAAACTTGTGTAGAATCAAAAGGTTATCACACATGAAATAACCAAATTCAGACTTAATCTATACGGGATGACAAATCACGCGTGGATCACATATTCATTCATGCCTGAAATTGCAGGTAATAATGCACAAGCTAGTTTGGGTTCATTCTCACGTGTGAAACTGCACATAACTCAAGCGAGATTTTACATGACCAAGAAATATGGATTTGTGAATCAATGATCATACAAGTGAACAAATTGAACTTGTCCTGAGATGTCTTAAGACTTAATAAGGCAAAATATGATTGTGCAACAGGTGACAAATCACGTGTGGCTACCATCAGACTTACGCATGAAACTGCATTTTGATACAAAGTAATGAAACATAGTTGCTAAAACTTGCGTGGACAACAATGGCTCTCACGCATGATTTTGCATACAGAAGCAATACTTAAGGCATCACATAACACAAGTGACAAATTACATGTGAATTACTTCTTGACTCTGATGTGATTCTTTAGATGGTGTGCCTAACCTATAGATTCTCATAAGTGACTTGTAGAATCATGCATGATTCTGTACCACACTGCAATTAGCCATTATGAATTTTAACAAACAAGAAAGACATTATTTGCAAGCTTTAATACACTTAGATGAGTCTTAATGCATATAAATGAGACATAAATGCATTCATTTTAATGATTATGAAAAATGATCAAGCTCTCAAAATTTTTACATTGAATCTAAGAGAATTTAAATAACTTATTATAAACGTCTTCATCTTCTTGTGATTCTTTATGCTCTTGAGGTTTTGTCTTCATCTATAATTATTTATATCTGCACACATAACAAATACCTCTTCTTTTAGTTTTGTAATCATCAAAACATATGATCCAACATTTAACCCTATTCTTGAATCTTAAAGGAGCATGATAGCCTTATATAAATAATAAAGTATCCATCTCATATTTCCATTAATTATATTTTTCATACTAATATTTATATCATATTAATTAATAAAGATAATTAAATTTTTTAAGCAAGTAAAGTGACATTTTTTTTTGGTTGAAGTCCTAATTTATACCAAAACTTTTTTTTAGAAGCATGGGATATCATAGAGTGAAGGGTGGGATAATATCTCTCCTAAATATATTTTTTTAAGAAGCAATATTGTCCCTATGTAAATATTTGTTGATTTGATTTTTAGTTTATCTAAGAAATTATAGAGAAGGACTTAGAAATTTATAGAAAATGACTTAGAAATTTATAGAAAATGACTCAAAAATTATATAAAAAGAATCTTATAAGAAAATTAATGCTAAGTAAGTCCTTTATATGATAAATAAATTTCAATATATTAATGTTATTTTATACCCATATAAAATATAAAAATATCATTTTAACCAACACTTTGATTAACTACCGGGTGCCAAATCACCAACACTGTCACTAAGTAATTAAAAAAAATTATTTATTTTCATAAAATCCTGTTAAAATATTTAAACAATTTAATATTTAATAATTTAAATATTATTATTTATAATTATTCATCCAAAATTTATACATATTTTTTTAAATATTAACAATACAACAAGTTTTTTTTTAAAAATTTATACGTAATTTGTAAATTAAAATGGTGTAATAAATTATAAGTCTTTTTCTAAAATTAATAAGTTCTTCTTCATAAATTTGTATATCTGAAAAATTAACTTGTAAATTATGTACGAAGATTTTTAAATAATAATAATATCTAAATTCTCAAATATTAAAGTTTTACTGGAACATAGGGGAGTGGAATGGAATATTTCATTATTTGAGAGTTATATTAGAGGAACGAATTATTTATTTAATCATTATTTAAGAATTATTATAAAATTACTTCCTTCGTTCAAAAGTATAAGGCGTTTCTAACTGAAACTTATTTTCAATAAAGTAGTTACCTACTTTTCAACTAACTTTCTCTTTTTATATTTACTCTTATTAAATACCCTAAAATAAATATAAAATTATTATTAATAGAAGCATCTTTGAAAAAAAAGGCAATAATTACATTTTGAAAAACTAAAAATACTTTACATTTTTAAATATCTAACTCCTCAAAAAATGCTTTATATTTTTAAATGGAGGGAATAATATGTTTGAGTTAGCTATAATTATGTTTTTCAATTTTAAGATGAAATGGAGTGAAAGAGTGAGAAGAGATGAGAAAGATGGGAATAATTATGTAAAAATGTTATTTATATAAAACCATTATATTCTCAACCCCCAAATTAGGGTAGGAAAAATTGGATTAGGATGGCTAAAGATGACTTGAAAAGTCATTCCAAGCCATTTCACTCATTTTTTAAAACATTATCCCAGATAATGATATAAAACTTTTAACCATTCTATTCTATTTCATTCTATCCCAAAAACCTCCCAAACAATACCTTAGTAGCCAGTCAAAATGATTGATTGAAATGATATTTTGTTTTTTTTATATGGGTAAGAAATAATATCAATCCGTTATAATTTACTTATAATTTAAGAGATTTAATTAATATTAATTTTTTTTATTAAGGTCCTTTTATCTAATCTTTTGGATCATTTTTCTATAATTTTTTATGTCATTTTTTATAATTTTTTAGATCATTTAACAGTCAAATTAATGGACAATTAATATAGGAAAAATATTGCTCTTTAAAAAAATATATTTAAGGAGAACATTGCAGCTTTTCATTCCAAAAAAAAAAAAGGAGTAAATTTTAAATCTTTAATCCTTTTTAGGTTGCATTCTTCACGGCGCACTCCATTTTTCTCTTATTGTTAAAGCCTGCTATTAATCTTGTTTGGTAAAATGTTATCAAAGTTAATTGTGGACTTTAAAAAAATGAGGTCATTTATAATTAGAAATGAGAAACGAGTGATCCTAATTTTTATGGACTTAGCTTTTAATAGCTTAAAAAAAATTATCATTTTCTGAACCCAACTTTTTTAAAAGGGATCAAGGCTAGACTGATAAGTTTGTTTTTTTTAATTTTTAAAAATTATAATTTTCAATTATAATAATTTATAATTTTTTAAATATAAGTTATAATATTCAAAAATAAAAATAAATAATATAAATTTTTATATTAAAGTTTAAACAAATATTCTAAAATTTAAATTCTATTTAAAAAATTTAAAAAATATTTTATTTTTTAGGATTAAAAGTAAAACGAGTTTAAAAAATGGCTTGAGCCTTTTTTTTATGGTTTATTAAGATCAGATTTTAAAGCTCACTTTTTTTTTAAATACTACTTTTTTAATCCAAACCTTTAAAAAACAGGTTTAAATGGGCATTTTATTGGGCTCTATTTTTATTTTCGACTCTATATATAATTATCCTAAAGTTGAGTTAGTATGTTTTAGCATTTATACATTTCTAATCTGCAAAAATATCATTAAAAATAAATTTTTTAAGCGAATTGAGTATTAAGCAGCAATAGCAATAATATTAATAATAATATTTGTCTAGCAAGCTTGCATAGTTGCATTCTTCCCCGGGTGATTCCACCGATTTCCATTTTCCTCTTATCGTTTTAGCCCTCGGTCTGTTCAGATAGTGCAAGCTTCAACATCCCGCGCCCCTTCTCGCGGTATAGAACGCCGTTGTCTAGCAGGTTGGTTGGTCTTTTGCCATTACATGAATTCTGATTATGTTCTTTTGAATCTCGTTCTTTCTCTCATGGCTATCATCAATGTTTGATTTGGTCCTGTTTCTGCACATCAGCGGAGCATGCGCATGGCGATCTTGGGAGGATCACCATGGACAAAGATAAGGGCTTTTCCCTTTGAGATTGCGCCTCCGATTCTCCATCAGTCTAATCTCTTTTACAGGCGAAGAGTCATCCACTTCCGAAGGAGCTTTTCAGTCTCTGCCTTTTCTGTTCCTGAGCAGAGAGCCGAAGGAGCAGTTCGCGTTCGATTTGCACCTTCACCTACTGGGAACCTTCATGTTGGTGGGGCGCGAACAGCCTTGTTTAATTACTTGTTTGCTAGGTTGGATTTAGTGTCGGTTTTTTCCCCCCCTCTTTTTCCTCTTTTTCCTTTCCCCACATTGTTCTGATGTGTTTTCAGGTCCAAAGGCGGGAAGTTTGTTTTGAGAATTGAAGATACTGACTTGGAGAGGTCTACAAAGGAGTCTGAGGAAGCCATGTTGAAAGATCTTTCTTGGCTTGGTCTTGATTGGGATGAAGGTATATGCTGCAATACATAGTTCACTCTTAATTTGGAATGTACCAGTTCCTGGATCTACTTGAGTTCGTATCATGTTTGGTATCTCTCTTAGTAGAACTCCCCCCTCTCAAAGCTCTCTTAGTGGACATTTATTCATAATTCTAGGATGTGAACCTTTCAGGTCCTGGTGTTGGTGGAGATTATGGACCATATAGGCAGTCTGAGAGGAATTCTTTGTACAAACATTATGCTGATAAACTTTTGCAGTCTGGTGATGTCTTTCGCTGCTTCTGCTCTAATGAGGTATTCGACTTCTAGCTGCGAATCTTTTTTCATGGCAATGCTGAACTTTTTCTTGTCACATTTTATGTGGTTGTGTTTCAAAATATCTGTTTAGTGCACTTTGACTTGTTGGATTTAACTTAAACAAGTGATTAACAATGGACTTTCAGAAATATCATTAGATTTCAGTTGATTCCCCATTTTTTTTTATAAAATAATAAAATTTATGAGAAGGATGATTTTCATTAATAAATAAACTATATGTATAGTTACAAGTATCATCAAAGTATAAAATTATTGCAGCCATTTCATTACTATGGTAGTAAACAGACATAGAAGAATCTGATATTTTACCTGTAAATCCAAGGGATCGAGTATATGTTTCAAAATTATGAAGTCAAGCTTGTGGAGCTTGCTTGAAGCCATAAGGAGTTTCTTGGATCTTGCAAACACAACGAGCAAACTTCCAATGAATAACTCCTTGTAAGAATTCGGTGAAGAAAAAACATTCTTCAAGTTTGGCTTCCAAAGAACCTATTTGTATGGTAATCTAAGAGAAGAATTTTTATTGCTGGGGGGTTTTTGACTTCAGGAGACTGGAGAGTACATTTGGATGCCATGTTGAGAGAAGGCTTGAGCAATAAAGTGAGCTTTATATCAATCTGAGGAAGAATGTTGTTGGGTGAAGAAATCAAAGCAATAAGGAGATTCATTTCTTGGGGGGTGGGTGTTTCTTTTACACCAAGTGATTTCAATTGAGAGGTGTTTCTTGAAGTGGCTATCACTAAGGAGAGTCAAATTTCAAATCAAGGAATTATTTTGCATAATTATCAATATTTTGGGACTTGGGGAAGAATTATGAGTTGGTTCAGAAGAGTTGTAATGTTGGTAAATATTTAGGTTTGCAAACTTGATTTAGGTGTTTGAGAAGAAACTGATTGGCAAACAGATGAGGAGGGTGAAGAAATTGGAGTTTGATTAATATTTGAAATCATGACATGTTGGATGATGCATAGTTAGATGAGTAAAGATAAGGGGATATTTTGAGATTTGACCAAGTATCTTGTTGATTGACTTTATGACAATTGTTTTCTATATTAACCCAAACACACCTTTTGCTTCCATGAACATGGTTGTAATATCAGTTGATTTATAAAGTTGATTTATAACTTTCTGGTGAAAGCAGGTTTCTTGTTTGCTTTTAAGCACCAACTGGTAATTGAGATGATAGTAAGGGATTTTGAAGCCATGGCTTAGAAGTTTGCTATTTTTGTATTCTGCAATTTGTTGATGCTTGATTGCTTGATTGCAATTGCCCCATGAATACTTCTTGATTTATGTTGATCTTATCAGGAATTAGAAAAAATGAAGGAGATTGCTAAACTACAGCAACTGCCTCCGGTATACACTGGTAAATGGGCCAGTGCAAGTGACGAGGAAGTGCAAGAAGAGCTGGAAAAGGGGATCCCTTACACATACCGATTTCGTGTTCCAAAAGGAAGTTTAAAAATTAATGATCTCATCAGAGGTGAAGTGAGTTTTGTCATCCATTTTTCATCATTGTCTACTTATTAGTTCCGTTAAACTAAATGCCAAATTCTATGCTTGTGTTGATGAATTATGGATTGCCAACTTTAAAACAGGCAAATGATAACACTTATTGGTGCATCTGATTTGTGTGGTTGCTGATTTTTTCCTTTTGTATTTTGATATTGGTATGCCCCATTGCATAATTTTCCATAATACTTTATCTTATATTTTGCACGTTTTTCCCCTAGAAGTGAGGTTTCAGACTGTCTTAAAAATTGGATTCTCATACATGAAAAAAAGTGCTAGTCTTTACTGTTGTGTAGACAAATTATGATAGAAAGAGAAGGACAAATTTCTGACATGTCTATTAGTAGAACTCTGACTAGGTATTAACTTTGGTAGTGTCTTGAAGGTTAGTTGGAATTTGGATACCCTTGGAGATTTTGTGATCATGAGAAGCAACGGTCAGCCTGTTTACAATTTTTGTGTAACGGTGGATGATGCAACCATGGCTATTTCCCACGTTATCAGGTAGTTATTTTAATTTGACTAAATCACATTTTAGTGCCTGAAAAATATCACTGATTAGAATGTCCTGAGTAGAGAGTAGTTTATAGTTTAGTCCCCAATTTTATTTATTTGGAATCAATACAGTCCATTGTTAGATCAAAAAAGGACTATGCTGCACCAAAATCAAGAAAATTGAGGAATCAACTGTGCATTATATATATATATTAGGGGAAACTTAGGACTGAGACTTTTTAGGGATCAAATTAAGAATTTAATCTGAAAATTTCTTAGTCAATTATTTTTTGTTATCCCTGATATGTTTCAGCTATCAATGGCAATTCCATTTTTCAATATGATTATTTGATCGCTGTTAATTCCATGAAACTTTTGAGAATGCAGGGCGGAGGAACATTTACCAAACACACTGAGGCAGGCGTTAATATACAAGGCAAGTACACGCCCTATAGTTGTTCTTTCATAGAAGATATTTTGTCTAAAATTTTACATATTCTGCAATGTTTTCTTTCTGAAATATTTAGCCAACCCCAGATTAAATGAGGTTAATTGGTATATTTCTTTTGAATACGAAAAGGCTAGATCCACATATATAGGTAAGTCTTTGATCCAAGTTCTATTAGAGGGAACTAAGCAAGTATCTCATTCAATAGCTCTCACGACCGGGAGAATCTCTGCAAATAGAACTCTGATTAATCAAAAGTGAGTCTGTACATCATAACTACCACCTTCAGATACATAGACAATAAAAATATAACTATCCCTCCAAATAACATCCTACTATTAAGTGCCAACATGATCTAGGAATAACTGTAACCTCATTCTCCATGTTGCAGCTCTGTGCTCTCCGCTCCCTCATGCTGCAACTCTCTCCCTGCTGAAGTGGAGGTTGACAAGGAATATGTTCTAACGTGATACTCCTAGAATAAGTAAGCAATGGACGCCTATCAGGTTGATAGACTACACATAAATCATGAGAAAGTAGAATGTCTCCAAACAGTCACTTTGGTTTTATTCTTAGACTAAGCTTAAATTTTTGGTTTTATAAAAAAAGAATTGTAACTATAAAATATTTAAATTTAACACAAACAACAGAGGGCGTATTCAGTATCTGTTCTTGAGAAAACTTTTTTGTTACTGAAAACCCAAAAGTTTTATTGAGCCCAGTTGTGCTTGCCCCAAATCAATTCAAAATATTTAATTATTTGGGCTGTAACCCAAAATCTGATCAAATGTTTTTTTTATTGTTACTTTCTTTAAAAAAAGCAGTCTTTTGTTTTATTTATTTACTTTTTTCTGGATGACAGTGGAACTTACAGATGGATAAGAAAGATACATATGAAGAGATTTGGCATTCTCAAAATAAAACAAGTTTGGGATAGAAACAAGTTAAATTGAAAAAGAAAGTAACATACAGCTAAAACGCTCAGCATATCCAATAGGAACACTGCCCATAGAGACTGCTTTAGTCGATTGCTTCAGTGAAGCTGCAAATAGAAACCCTTGTCCAGAGGTCATACAATGGAGCACTTCGAAAAAATAAGCATCCCCAGCTCTAGCCATACATTACAAATTCATGAACTGCTTATTGCCACAAGGTTCCTCCATCCTTTTTACTCCCTGTGTAAGGAGAAACTGGTCTAAGTCCTGTAAACATAACCAGTTCTCACCAAGAATGCCGAACAACTTAATTCCACAAGAAAACGGCCAGTTGACACTGTTGAATGAGCTGCAGTGCACTATGCACGACTATTATACTTGGGTTCACAAATTGCAATATGCCATTTATGTTAATTATTGACTATTGATTGCTGTTGTCCAATTAAAAAATTTGTCTTTTGGTGTGGCTTTTAAATTTTGAGAGGGTTTTTTTTTTTAAATTGGAACACCATCATAGGAGAAGGGATAATGAAATGAAAGCAAGATTTACTAGAATATACACTGGCAAAATCTAAATTCAAAATTCTTAAATTGGGTATGCTGTGGAGAGGCAAAAATATTTCTAATTTATTCATAACAGGGACAATGAAATGAAAGCAAGATTTACTAGAATATACACCAGCAAAATCTGAAGTCAAAATTCTTAAATTGGTTACACTGTCAAGAGGCAAAAATATTTCTAATTTATTCATAACTCTTCCTGTAAGATGGCTTGCAAACTGATAGTTGCCAAAAAACAAGAAATCCTGCATTAAACAGAACCAAAATACATACTCCCTCTGCCTCATTTACTGAGATTTTTTTTTTGATAAAATTGCAAATACCAATAAAGTCAATCAAATTTAGTTTGGAATCTTAATTTGTCCCAAAAAAAATATAAACTTTCAAAACTACCATTTATTTGGTATGGGAGAGAGAAGAAATATATTTAAGGAGTGAAATAATGAGGGGTAATTTTGGAATGAGCTCAATTAGCAAATCATAATTTTTGTCAAAGCATATTATATTTTGGGACATCAAATCACTCCAAGAAACATCTTATAAAATAGGGTGGAGGGAGTATATAATTAACACAGAAGGCACTGTAGATTTATTGTTTTACCCTATTTGCATGCAATTTTTAGAATAAACTTTACGCCCCACACAGATTAAGCCTAGTTAAACAGAAATAATAAACTGCAGCATCATACAAAGATATCTTTTTTTTGTTTTTTTTTTAAATAAAACAGCACACAGCTTTAGACGCCAAAATATTAGAAATGGTGGAAGGTCCTAGCATTAGAATAACATGTGAAATTAACCGGGGTGTAATTTATTTGTGCATGAATGATTTTTGCAGGCACTAGGATTCAGCATGCCTCACTTTGCACATGTCTCTCTTATTCTAGCTCCTGATCGTAGTAAATTATCAAAACGACATGGTGCAACATCAGTCGGTCAGGTGTGTTGATCATTTCCATATTTTATATGCATTCAATTATTTGTGAGGTCTCTGTTGATTGGTTTCCTTAATTTTCTTAGTTTATTCTCCAAAAGCTTCTTCTATGATATGGATTATGTTTGTGAAAATCTAATATCTGCTCACAGTTCAGGGAGATGGGATACCTACCTCAAGCAATGGTGAATTACTTGGCCTTGTTAGGTTGGGGTGATGGAACGGAAGATGAATTTTTCACCATCGAGAAACTTGGTTAGTGAATTGTTTGAATTATACTCATGTATTAGTTGTACTAAACTACTGCTCAAACAATTTATTACTTGGGATTGATTTCATGTGTCAGTTGAAAAATTCACAATTGAGCGTGTTAACAAAAGTGGTGCTATATTTGATTCCACTAAGTTAAGGTAATTGCCTTTTTTCCTACTGGATGGGGTTTTAAATCTTGTTCCCTTTAATTTCTTATTATACACTAATTTGTATTTTGTGCCATCCATATTTCCATCATTTATTCCTGATGATGTCATGAGGATCTAGGTTGAATGCCATTTAAGTGTGATACTCATATGTTTTGAGTTTTGGATTCTGGGGAAATATATGATTCTACCATTCATTTTCACTTAACTCTTTATTGGCAACCTCAAACAACAAATTAACTAAT
Organism: Prosopis cineraria; assembly: GCF_029017545.1. Classification (NCBI taxonomy): domain Eukaryota; kingdom Viridiplantae; phylum Streptophyta; class Magnoliopsida; order Fabales; family Fabaceae; genus Prosopis; species Prosopis cineraria. The sequence continues at coordinate 25,612,030 of NW_026555344.1, read as the reverse complement.
TGTCTTCTAATTTTTCGTTGTATTCTTATGTGTATGGATATAATCTTTCAAAAACAGATGGATGAATGGTCAGCATTTAAGAGCCATTCCATCTGAAGAGTTGACTAATCTAATTGGAGAGCGCTGGAAGGCTTCAGGAATACTAGCTCTATCTGCAGGGCCCTTCATTGATGTGAGACTCTTTACTTGACTGGTTCATTTTCCGTTATAGATAGCATGAGCTTTTTTTCATTTTGAGGAATACTATATTCAGTTTAGTGCACCGAAGGCATGTCATTACTCCAAATGGCTGACCAACATGATATTGGTTACATGTTTAACTTACAGGAAGCGGTCCAGCTACTCAAGGATGGAATTGATTTGATAGTTGATGCAGACGAAGCACTTAATAACTTGCTATCTTTTCCCTTGCATTCTACTTTACAGAGGTGAAGTCTATATTCTTTTCAGGGAATCTTTTGTCTTTTTCTGTTTGTCATTAACCTCAACCTCTGATAAAATAACCAAGATTGGTTACGCACTTGTCAATTTTTGGCTGTGCCACCCATAAGTGCTTTGACTGTTAAGCTCATTGCAGTTTGTAGCAAGGTTACCTCATCCTTTTACATATGGCCTGCAGTGATGAAGCTAAATCTATCTTAGAAGATAAGCTTTCTGAATTTTCAGCCAACCTCTTGGCTGCCTATGATAGTGGTGAAGTCATGGCCGCACTTGAAGAAGGTCATGCTGGCTGGCAGAAGTGGGTGAAGGGTTTTGGCAAATCACTTGAACGCAAGGTGAGCTAAATTATATATCCACGTGTCACTGAAATGTTTTTAATAATGTCTGTTTTGCAGTATTCTTACTTAAATTAAAAGATATAAAAACTGTGAAATAGGATAAATTAGAGATTAATTATTATTTATTTCTCCTGATTTATAGGGATGTATTAGCCAAGAACATGGGGGGTAAATAAGGGATTTGATCTGATTTTATTTTTTCCCTTTATAACTGATACATGTACACTGTATATATTACACATATTGCTATGAGATACTTGACTATTTTGATCCAAAAAGCCTACATGGTATCAAAGCCAGATTTTGCCTGGCACCTGTAAGCTAGTTATTGTAGACACGTTTGAAGCGCAAAATGGGATTAGCCTTGATTGTAATAGGGACTTGTGTGTACCACACCGTTTGAAGCCTGAAAATTGGGCTGGCCCTAAAAAAAAAAACAATGGAACTTGGTGTTTGGGGCGTTTTTGATATGTAAAGCTTGTGGACTCATACTTGAGGGGGAGATTGTTAGGGTTATCTTATTCAAATGTGAATGGACATAAGACGATGTGGGAAGTCTCACATCGGATAAAGTTGGACTTATTAACTAATATATAATAAAGAGGAAGGATCCATAAACTTGACCCTTGAGGTTTTGAGTTAAGATACGACGTCTTTCCATTGTTCTTGCCTTTCTCTCCTCTTTTCCTGTTCCTAAGCAGTCGCTCCTCATTCCTAGCAAGTGGCATCAGAGCTCAGCAATTCTAACCTGGATGACTTAGAACGCAACGCTCAACGTGAGGAAAGAGCAAAGTCTAGCAACCCCAAAACCTCTTCTATAGGTCTCGGCGCTGAGATTCCTCCATTGCACACCCAAGGTGGAGCTCCCCACGGGTTGAGCTTTGCCATCGATAGGTCTTCTGTTCTGATTGTGTCCGAAAAGTTCAATGGGCAAAATTACCATGAATGGGCCTAGGTGATTAAACTCGCTGTCACAGGTTGTGGTGTGTTAGGCTTCATCACCGGTACCTTTATTGCTCTAGACAGGTCTAACGTTAAGGTCATGTTGAAGTGGGAGACTGAAAATGCGATGGTGGCTTCATGGTTGATCATAGCCATGCCCTCACAAGTTCAATGCTCATTTATGTTCTTACCGATGGTGAAAGATGTCTAGGATGTTGTTTGAGAATCATATTCGGATGGTGAGGATGGTGCTAGAATATATGATCTGAAGACAAGAAGTTCGCAGATCAAACAAGGTGATCGTGATCTCACAGAGTTCTGGTTGGAACTCGTTGCAATGTGGCAGGAGATTGATCTCAACATAGAAGAGAAGTGGTGTTATCCTTGTGATGCTGCAAGGTACAAAAAACATGTTGAGGATGAGTGGGTGTTTCAATTTTTGGCTGGTCTTCATTAGTCATTAGATGATGTTCGCAGCAGAATCTTAGCTCGCTCTCCATTACCCTTAACTCGTGATGCCTTTATTGAAGTTCGTAGAGAAGCTTCTTGTCGAAAGGTGATGCTTAATGACTCTCCTTTAGTTTCTTCTTCCTCTGAATCTTCTACTTTGGCAAGTAAAAGTCTTGATGATGGATTGAAGTAGACAAAAGGGAAGGTGTCATGTGATCACTATAAGAAAGCTGGAAATGCAAAGCACAAGTGTTGGGATCTCCTTGGGAAGCCTACTGACTGGAAACCATGCACAGGAAAGGCATGTGGGTACCAAGCTACTCCTGACAATACCTCAGACAAACCTAGTTCTATGGCCACTATCGATGGAGACCAATTAACTAAGCTCTTAGAGATGTTAAATAATCTACAATGATCAAAAGCTTCATCTTAGACTATACATAATGCTTCTGTGGCTAAGTAAGGTAATAGTAATTATGCTTTGAATGTATCTTTTCATAAATCCCAATGGATTGTTGATTTTGGTGCCTTAGATCATATGACTGCGAACTCCACTTTGTTCCCATCTTATTTTCCATGCAGTGGGCGTGAAAAAATTGTTACTACTAATGGAACTTCTGCTATTGCTGGAAAGGGAAGCATAAATTTTTACAATTACATTCAAATACTTCATGTTCCATATCTAGCTTGTAACTTATTGTCTATCAGCAAATTGAATGAGCAAGCCCATTGTAGTGCTCATTTTTTTCTACCCATTGCATTTTTCAGGATTTATCATTGGGGACGATGATTGGCAGTACTAAAGAATGTGACAGGCTCTTCTACCTTGATGAATCAACCATGATTAATCTTTGGTCTCGAATTCGGTGCAATCTTGTGTCCACTTCTGAGAATAATGATATTTTGTTATGGCATAAAAGAATGGGTCATCCCAATGTCCAGAATTTGAGTCATTTGTTTCCTCAATTTTCATCAAATAAAATTTCTAGTTTTCATTGCAACACTTGTGAATTGGCAAAACATCACCTTTCTTCTTTTTCGCGCTTTGATTGCAAAGCATCTAAACCATTTTCGATTATTCATAGTGATGTTTGAGGCCCTTTGCGTATTTCGAACCGAACTCAAGCTAAATGGTTCGTTACCTTTATAGATGATCATAGTTGTGCATGTTAGGTATATTTACTCAAAGAAAAATTTGAAGTGACCTCCATATTTATTGAATTCTATAGCATGATTTTCAATCAGTTTCACCCCTCAATACAAATTCTTCAATCCGATAATGGCACTGAATACCTAAACAAAAATGAGTGATTTTTTGAAAGCAAGAGGCATAGTTCATAAAATATCTTGTGCAAATAGCCCTCAACAAAATGGAATTTCCGAGCGGAAAAATAAACACTTACTTAAAGTTGCCCATGCCTTTGTTTACTACTTAGATGCCAAATTTTTTTTTGGGGTGATGCTATTCTAACTGCCACCTATCTTATCAACCATATGCCAAGCAAGGTCTTATCCTACATAACCCCTCCCATTATGAATATTTGGGTGTTTAGCCTTTGTTCATCTTAAATCCACATCCAAACTTGAACCTAGGGCTGTAAAATGTATGTTTATTAGATACTCTTTCTCTCAAAAAGGTTATAAATGTTTTGTCCCTTTTTCCAAACGTCTCTTTGTTAGTCATGATGTCACCTCCAAAAATGAGTCCTTCTATACTACTACTTCAATTCAGGGGGAGAACTGGAATGAATTTCACTCTCTTGTTCCCATTCTTTCATCTTTCCTTGAACCTGTGTCTATTTTGTTCATTCCAAAAGCAAAAGAAAATGCAGGTGTAGAGGACGAGGACATAAGTGCCCCAGAGAAAGAGCTCAAAGTATACAAACAAAGGGCGATGTAAGGGACTACACCTCTCATATTGAAGGCAGGCCCTTATTTAGACTCGGTGAAAGATTCTGCAAAGGGAAATGAGAATATCACGAAAATTGTAGATGATGATGTAGGGGAGAATTCAATTGCATTAGAAAGTGATTTGAACATGCCCATTACCCTCAAGAAGAAACCCCCAGTTTGTACACAACACGCAATTCAGAAACATGTGACATATGAAGCTTTATCTCCTGGTGATAAGAACTTAGAATAGTAGGGATTAGGAAGAGTAATCTACTAAGTTAGCTAGAGCAAGGATCTCACTCTAAATAACTTAACAGCCAAGTAGAAGAATCACCAGAGGAGTCACGGGTTTATTTCTTCATTCTTATCCTATTGTGTATGGGAGCTAGGATATTTAAAATAAAAGAGTGCAACTAAGTGATTCAAATAATGCAAGATACTAGCCTAAAAATTAGGAACTACTATGTAGGAACCTCCCTAACAACCTTGAGGTCCTATTATTTGGCAACTAATTCTTAAAACAGAATAACAATTCAAATAACAATTAAAATAACAGCAATAATTAATTTAAATCAGATAAATCCCTTAAAGCATGCATGACAGCATCAGTTTCAACTATCTTCCTCTTCTTTCTACGATGATAAGTTATTAGAGGTCTCCTCAACTGACTTGGATCCTTATCACCTGAGTATTAAGCCTTCATTGCAAAACATTGATAAGGTCGGTATCTTGAATAACATCCAAGAAGCCTTGAAATCCCCAGGATGGAGAGAAGCTGTCTTGGAGGAAATGAAAGCACTGGAAGAAAATGGGAGGTGGGAAGTTGTGAATAAACCAACGAACAAGAAGCTTGTGAGTTGTAAGTGGGTGTTCACCTTAAAGTACAATGCAGATGGGAATCTCGAAAAATTGAAGGCTCGATTGGTGGCTAGGGGATTCACACAGATATATGGTATCAACTATCAGGAAACCTTTGCACCTATGGCCATTAGGGTGCTGTTATTTATAGCAGCAACTCTTGATTGGCCATTACACCAGCTGGACATTAAGAATGCTTTTTTAAATGGAGATTTGAAAGAGGAAGTTTATATGACCTTGTCACTTAGCTTTGATAAAGGAAAAGGTGATAACGTATGTAGGCTAAAGAAATCCTTGTATGGGTTCAAACAGTGGCCTAAAGCGTGGTTTGATAGGTTCTCACAAGTCCTAAAGTCTCAGGGCTACAAACAAGCACTATCAGATCACGCCATGTTTGTCAAATTGGAGAGAGGTAAGAGATGTATTCTCATTGTGTATATTGATGATATAATTATCTTTGGTGAGCACAGTGAGGAAATAATGAAAATCAAGATTGGACTAAGTAAAGAATTCAAGGTCAAGGACCTTAAAGTTAAAATACGTCTTAGGAATGAAAGTTGCAAAATCAAAGAAGGGAATATATGTATCTCAAAGAAAATACATACTTGATCTCTTAAAAGAGACAAGAATGTTAGGGTGTAAACCTGTTGAAAGACCTATTTTGTTCCAAAGAAGAGGCAGGCATCTAGAACAACAGAATAACACTCCGATGAAGAAACTGAACTAGTTGAAGAAGATGAGGAGAAAGAGAAACCAGCTGATGAAGAGAGATATCAGAGGCTGGTACGAAAACTTATCTACCTCTCCCACACGACCTGATATAGCTTTCATAGTGAGTTTAGCTAGTCAGTATATGTGTGAGCCAAAGGACAAACACATGGACATGACATACAGGATCCTAAGTTATTTAAAGGGCACCCTTGGTAAGGGCTTGTTGTTCCAAAAACAAGAATGGAGAACCATAGAAGTATGCACTAATGCTAATTGGGGTGGACATCATTCAAATAGAAGATCTACTTTTGGTTATTCTTCATTTGTGTGGGGAAATCTAGTTACTTGAAAGAGTTAGAAGCAAAGAGTTGTCTCCAAAAGTAGTGCTGAATTTGAGTTAAGGGCTTTAGCTCAAGGTATAATGGAAGAAATATGATTAAAGAGGGTGCTAGAAGAAATCCATGTCAGGTTAGACCTACCACTGAAATTGTACTATGACAACAAGGCTGCCATAATTATGGGTTTAAACTCAGTATAGCATGAGAGTTCAAAACATGTAGAGATTGATAGACATTTTATCAAGGAGAAGGTACATGGGATTATTTGTTTGACTTTCCTCCTAACAAACTTTCAAACAGTAGATATGTTGACCAAGGGGTTACATAAACCCGCATTTGAGAATTGTATGAGTAAGTTGGACATGATTAGCATCTATGATTCAACTTAAGGGGAAGTGTGAAATAGGATAAATTAGAGATTAATTATTATTTATTACTCCTCATTCATAGGGATGTAATTAGCCAAGAATATGGGGGGGTAAATAAGGGATTTGATCTGATTTTATTTTTTTTCCTTTATAACTGATACATGTACACTGTATATATTACGCATATTGCTATGAGATACTCGACTATTCTGATCCAAAAAGCCTACAAAAACATCTTTTTCAATGCCCCTCATTTCATTATCTACTTAAGCTTCTTTGGAAACATGATATGTGCACTTCTAACATCTACCAACCTTTGCTAATGCTCTTTTTAGTCCTATTTATAAGACATTTTTAATCAAATCATTCTGATTGAGAAGGTTAAAATTAGTTCAGAGTCCTGATTTAAAAAAAAAATTATAGAAATCCCAAATTACCCTTGATTAAATTTAATAACCTTACCTTTAAATATTAAAGTCAAACATGCCATCTAAATGAACTTATTGGATATGTGGGAATTTTTGAAAACAACTCATTAATGCTTCTTCATCAAGTTTTATAAGGTGTCTTATATTAAAGACCAAGCAAATAATTAAGGATTAGATGGAGTAACTTTTAAAAGGTTACTGCTAAGTGCTCTCTCCATCCCACTTTATAAGACAATTTTAGGCAAAATTATACATACCAATAAAGCTTATTAAATACATTTTGTAACTTTATTTTTTCCGAAACAAAAATATAAATTCCAAAAAATACCCTTCATCTAATGAAACATTAGAGGGAGAGTATATGGTTGAAGGATAATATTGGAAAAGGATATTTAATGAAATCTTATTTTTGTCAAATTGTCTTGTATTTTGGGACACCAAATCACCTTCAAAATTGTCTTAAGTGGGATGGAGGTAGTATTAACTATTAACTAGTAACTATTGCATTTTATAATTTTATAATCCTAGTTACCGTTACAGTAATTATCATGTTTAATTACAACAGTAGAAAGTGTGAAAGAAATACAAGGGAGGTCACGAGCAAGTATAAATGAAATTATGTTCATTTGCAATTTTCAGGGAAAATCTCTTTTCATGCCTCTCCGACTCTTATTGACCGGAAAACTTCATGGACCAGACATGGGGGCTAGCATAATATTGCTCCATAAAGCAGGAGTGACTGGTATTGTGGCTCCAGAAGTTGGATTCGTTACACTGGATGAAAGATTTAAAATGCTCCGACAGATTAACTGGGAAACATTATCAAAAGATCAGTCTCTGAAAGAGACGGCATCGGTTTGAAACTAAGAATTCACATTCTGGGATTTATTTAGATGTGCAAGATTCTACAATTTTGTTCACTCCTCTGTTGTACCGTTTGTTCTGCAGGAGCTGTCCATTTATGTTACCAACTTGTATAATTGCGATTGCGTTTGCGACCTGAATAAAATATTTGATCTATTTTTTAGTGAAGAGGCAATTGATTTGTTTGGCTGGAAGAGTGATTCTTCTGGTCAGGCATTCGTCATGGTTGCAATTTGTTCTAATGAAATTACAAAGTGTTCGGTTGGAGTTGTTGACAATTTAAATTGTTGATTTGTCTTTTCCCGTGTGTTATTTTAGGTTTTGATTTAGATTGATTCGATCGGTAATGTGATCCTCTTTGAAAGCATTTTTGAAACCTCTGATTAAACTGGGGATATGACAAGCATTTGCACAAAGTCAAACAGTCTAAGAATGCTCAGAAGCAAGCTTTGATATCAAATTGATGCACAAATTCAAATGGAGGGAGAGAAATAGAAACATAGAGGGAGAGCAGAGGAAAGGAGGGAGAGACAGAATGAGAGAGATGGAGGGGGGGGGGTTAGAGCTATTTGAACGCCATCAAATATTCTCTCATTCATCAAGTATGCATTACAAGTGCAAGTTTAGTCTGTTTTTCTTTTCCCTTAAAGAAACCCTAACAACTTACCAATATAAAATCAATAAAGTAAAAAGATAAAGATTTCCTTCTCAAGAAAAAAACTTACAAAATTATTAAATAACACGAAAGCAACATATTTTTTTTCTAAAATAATATTTCTCATATTTTCTATCAGCTAATTAACTTCTTTACTAGTTTATTCAAGCTAATTACCAATAATTGATCAATTTGAAGCTTAAATAGTCTGAATTTGAATATTATGTCACGCCAGTTTTATGTATAACTTGATGATGACGAATTTCAAAAATTAGCAAGATACTTTTCATGCTTAACATATTAAATGATACATTATGATACATTTTCCCGTGCATTAATTCAAAATCTGAAATTATTCACTTTAATTGTAAATATTACTACAAAATTTATCTTACATCCATACATCAATACAAACGTGTGTGTGTGTGTGTTGATGCAAGTGATTTGTAATATACAAACCAAAAGTAAAATTTTAGTCATCACTAATTCAACTCCATCTAAGCCATTGAACTATGAATCATTGCTTTTACAAATCCAAAAACTCGTAATTCTATTAACAAGGGAGGATTTTGTACGCTTCAAAATTACGAGTGATCATGTAGGTTTCTAATATTCTTAGGAGATCCATGCAACATCCATCTTCCCCGCTGGTCCCAAAAAATAAAAAAAAAAAATTTCATTTTCCTCAAATAGACCTCGTTTCCCTCCACTACAGTTTCTCCATTACACCTTCGCTAAAAATTTGAACAATTTAGATCAAATTTTAACAGTACAAATTAATCTGTGCTTTAGAAACCTATCAAATCTAAATTTGACAGTCCGAATTTGTAGTGTTCTCCCCACTGCAGTGGAAAGAAGCCACTTCTCTGGGGTATAGTGTGTTTAAGAGGACCTTCATGGTTTTACAAACACCCAATACAAATTCCAAACATACTTGTTCAAACTCAGGGAACACAAACAAGCCTGTACCTTAAATACTATTTTCCCAGCAAACGCCCATGATCAAATATAAGAGTCCATAATGATGGATGCAGCTACACAACGAAGCTGTATAAGATTACACATCTGAAGCATCTGCATAGAACTGATCCTCATTGAGTTGGCATCTCATTTTTAGGAAGAACAGTTTCCTCTGAGAATATGAATCTCTCAGTGGCACCAAACAACTTGGCTAACTGCATAATTACACTCTGTGACGAAGAATCTGAAGGCAGGACAGGTGTTGGAAGAGATGGGACACATAATGGAAGGAATTCCTTCTTATTGTTGATCGGGGCATATAGTGTTAGCACTCTCTGGCAAAAGAGGAATCTGCTCCAAATAGAAAGTGAAATAAAAAATTAACTAAGACACTTGACAAAAATTCATATAATCTCCCTCAAGGGTAAACTAATAGCCAGTTTGTTTTAAGATTTTTTTTAAAAAAAAGTGATTTAATTGGACTAAACATGAGAAAGTTGTTATGCGAATTTAAACTAAACACATGAGGGATGTGTTGGGGGAAAAAACATTATTTTGATAAGCTATTTGTAATAACTTATCAAAAGAAGTAAAAATGGATAATTTTTTTTTTTCCAACAAAACCTTCATGATTAGTTTAATTTCTCCGGACAACTCGAGCGTTAAACTTAACCAAAATAATTTTTTTCTTTATTTTTCAACAAACTGGTCCTAAATCTTCTAGCAGGATTTGAAGTGTTTAAACTTCATGTTACGGAACACAGCATTTTAGTCTTGAAATTAAAAAATAGATTAGCAAGTAAGGAGTCAAATAAGTTTTCCGTCAGAATTGCAACATTGGGTCATTCATGAGCAAACTTGAGATTCCAGTAATTAGTTATTTGCTGCTTGAAAATATGAAAAATTGAAAATCATACAATTTGCTATTTATGGAATGTATTCCAGCAATTTATCTGCGATTCTGTTTACCTTTTGATTCCTCCAGTGATTCATATAGCTTAAAAGCAAATAGGATTTCAAATTACAAATTGAAATGTGGGAATATGGGAATTAGAAATAAAAAGGGGTAATTAAGGAAATTAGGGAAAAAAAGGGTAATCCGAGTATTTGGGTATATTTTATATAAATAGAGTATCTAGGGTACAGTGGAGGGTGTGAATGAAATCAGCCTCTCTTTTCGTCTATATTTCTCTTCTTCCTCTATCAAGGTATCAAAGCCATCTCTCCGGCCATGTCTCCGCTGGAGACGCAGTCCTCGACTGAACGCGCTGGCGACTTGGAACACCACTTGGAAATGCAATCCTCATTACTTCAAAGTACTCAACAGGTTCTAGACCAACACACTAACGATATATCTGAGATTAAAACTACCTTATCTTAGTTTATGAAGGAGATTTCTGATAAGCTTACTATGCTAGCCAATCAACCATTGCATTCCCCTCCACTTCAAGTCGGTGAACCCTCCTAGCCACCTTCCCAAGCACCCTCCGTCGCTCTCCCTCGACTTACAACCTCTGTCCCTCCACCCCCAATAGCAATCCCACCACCACCCCCTATCTCTCGACCAGCAACCCCTTCTGCCTCAACACCCGCTCCCCCCATTTTCACACCACCACCTCAGTTTGGGTCCTTCCAAGGTCTCCTTCCCACACCACCCAACTCAAACTCTGTTCCTACCAAGAGTAGTAGAGTCGCATTCCCCAAATTTGATAGCAATAATTTCTGAGGATGGGCTTACCGCTGTTGCCTATTTTTTGACATGGATAGAACACCCGTTGACCAGCGTATTCGTCTTCTTAGCATCCACTTGGAGAAACGTGCCCTGCATTAGCACTTAGCCTTCACTAAATAGAGGCATTTAGATGAGATATCTTGGGAAGAATACTTTCATGAAATGGAAACCAAATTTGGGGATATAAAACTGCAGATGCAAGACTTTGTTGAAGAATATGAGGAGAAATTTGATGAGTTGCTTACTAAAGTTGACTTGTCAGAGGCAACAGCCATAAATTGCTTCATCGGAGGCTTGTGCAATGACGCGCAACAGGGCGTCCTTAGTCTCCAACCAACAACACTGGCCAGTGCAATGAAGATGGCTAGACGACAACTTGCTACCATTAAAGCGATTCATGACCACGCTCCGCCTTCTACGCCGCCAACTCACATGCCTTCCTCTGGGTTCTCTTCGTTCTACTCATCTGGGTCTTCTCGTTTGCCTTCTCCATTATGATCAGGTTCCAGGTCCCACTAATGACCCAGTTACTAAGCCCATATCCACCACGAGCCCATTAGCAGATAAGTTCAAACAGACCCCATCCTTCAGCACCTCTAGTTCGGCATCCTCTAGGCCCTCAAAACAACTTTCAAAGAGTGAAATGGACGATCGAAGGCATAAGGGCTTGTGTTATTGGTGTGATGACAAATACAACAGTGCACGCGGTTGCCAAGATTCACAGGTCTTTTCCTTAATTGTTGAAGACAGAGCAGAGATATTTGCAAACACTCAAGAGAAGATGGCACTAGAACAAGTCGTATATTAGATATAGGTTTTAACTTTTCATCTTTGTACTAATCCTTGAGGACAAGGATCTCTTTTAGGGGGGAGTATATTGATACGTGGGAATATGGGAATTAGAAATAAAAAGGGATAATTAGAGAAATTAGGGATAAAAGGGTAATCTAGGTATTTGGGTATATTCTATATAAATAGAGTACCTAGAGTACAGTGGAGGGTGTGAATGAAATCAGCCTCTCTTTTCATCTATATTTCTCTTCTTCCTCTATCACAAATCATTATTACTTGATCTCAAACACTAGATAGTTCAGGTGCTACTTCCTGAATTGCTAGCGAAAAATCTTAGAGGAGAAAGCAAATCTTTTGGCCAAGCAATGAAGCCAAATACTTCAAGATATAGATAAGCATGGCTGTCCAGGGATCTGGAGATGCTTAATATCAATGTCAAGCAGCTCTAAGTGCAGAAGTGATCAACGATGAGGCTTTTATCCCTCAAAGTGATCAACGATGATGTCCAGAAGTTTTGTAAACAGATCCAGAAGTAGGATTTTCAGTTAGAAGAGGTTTCCAACTGACTAAAGACGTAGCTTGGCATGAGAATGAAGAGAAGTTAGCAAAACAGTAAGCTCTTTCACTCTCCAAACCACAAATCAATCATCAATCAACTGACATTAATCATGAAGTACAATGAATAGCGACCAGCATAATAAGAAGATTATGCTTATAGTTAAAAAAAAAAATGGAGCTCAACAAAGCATTTATTCCAAACAATAAACAATACTTTGTCAAAAATAATGCAGTTCAACAGCGTTCATTCCCAAAACAAATAAAAATAAGAGGAAACGTAAGGAAGGCCTCTCATACCTTAAAAGAAGTCGCCTTATGAAGGGATCACCTAAAATCTGTCCCCAAACAGGATTAAGCATGTCTCTTGTTGCCAAAGCCAGTCCCCAGTCGTTTAATAATGATGAAAGCAGCTTCTCAGCTTTGTTGTATGTGTCCTGACAAGGAAATTGAACTCCATAAGAGACCCCCCAAGAGGAGAAATTTCCTACCTCCAAAAATAGTAAAATGAAAAAAATAAGGTCATTTTTTAAGCACCATATCAATATCATTGCCTGAAAGACCAAGCAGCAGACAGAAAGCTTGCAGTGGAGCTGTCAGAAACATGGTGAACAGGCTCCCATGTATATATCGTGACCAATCAGCAGAAGCAATTGGGGGTAAACAACTAGGAGAAAGGAGCATAGCAACTGACTCTCCTTTCTCTTTTCCAGCTATGGCCTGCATTTGACTCTGACCAATCAATTTTCAAATGTTCTAAATGAATCCAACTTGATATTAGGATGAGAAGGAAACGATCATGATATATGAACACTTGACGTAGAGACCTAGCCCCCAATGCAATGTTTCTTCTATTAATCCAGCTTGTTTGAATGAGAAAGAACATACAATTATGATTTATGAACACTATACCTAGCCCCCAATTTGATGTTTCTTCTATTCAAGACTATTTTCAAAAGTACTTAAGACTTCACCTAGACAAGCAATTTTACCTTTCCCATTGCCTCTGATTAAAGACCGTCAAAACTTCATGTATGCAATAAAATATCCGCATGATAACAGACCCAAAATCAGTGATGATAGTGTGTTGCAATTTAACATCGACATAATTAATTTTATAACTCTTTACAGGGTTTAAACCAGTGCCATCATGTATTCCACATCAAGCTTATAATGAATATATAAATTATGTGTTTAAAATCATGTCTCACCTCTTTATGCACAATGCTTTAATTAATACATGGATAGTGTATGTGTGTAAAATCACCATGTCCCCTACATCCCACCTAATTTATGCGTAAAGCTAGCGTTTCTACACCAGCATATGTCATATTCCTAAAGTTCATTATGCATACTAAAATAGAGGTAATTCTTGCCTTGAATGCCTCACTGCTTTCACTGTCAATGACTAATAGAAGCGGTCTTCTTGTAAATGGTAGAAAGTCAGATGGATAAATGGAGTTTAATCCTGAAAAGCAATCAAGTTAAATAACATTCTAATAAGATATGACAAAATGACAGCTAAACTGAATGAAGGTTAAATAAAAGGCAATGACCAATTGATCCATTCTGTCTCAAACAATTTCCTAATTTCCAATTCTAGTTGTTACAGTTGTTGAATCTTTGAGTTTTGGCTCTTCTCTCCAACCTTCCTCAACTTATTTCAACATTAGGAAGAATGATCATATGCTCTATCCTATATATTCCAGAAAATAGTTTCCAAAAAGCCAAACACATGGTCACAATGAGACCCGTTAAGAGCTTCTGCATGGATACAACATAAAAACTACATGAAACAATTTAGAAATTCATTGCAAAGAATCACTCCATGACGAGCCCCAGTCAATAAATGGGTCAAGTTCATAGAAGAAATAGGCCCTGGGGCCAGGAATGGTACTGAAGGTAAAAGGGACAGCAGGCATATTGGAAGGGTTCAAGCACCCGAAAAGGAGAAGAGTGGGATAAGGGATTCCAATATCTAGGGTTCTGTGCCCTAGGTGATGCAAGCAACTGGTAAGGCAACAGAGAGTCCTTACCTCTCAAAAGTCAGTAAGTGTTTCCCCTGCCTTTTCCTCTATGTGCATGTCATCATGTGCCAATGCATAAAGAAAGAAACTTGTGTTGTTGCAATGCATGGTGGTGTATGGGATGTCTCTTAGAGCTCTGGTCAATAGCCAATTGATACGTGGGAATATGGGAGTTAGCAATAAAAGGGATAATTAGGGAAATTAGGTATAAAAGGGTAACTTGGGTATTTGGGTATATTCTATATAAATAGAGAATCTAGGGTACAGTGGAGGGTGTGAATGAAATCAGCCTCTCTTTTCGTCTATATTTCTCTTCTTCCTCTATCAAGGTATCAGAGCCATCTCTCCGGCCATGTCTCCGCTGGAGACGCGGTCCTCGACTGAACGCGCTGGTGACTTGGAACACCACTTGGAAATGCAATCCTCATTACTTCAAAGTACTCAACAGGTTCTAGACCAACACACTAACGATATATCTGAGATTAAAGCTACCTTATCTCACTTTATGAAGGAGATTTCTGATAAGCTTACTATGCTAGCCAATCAACCATTGCATTCCCCTCCACTTCAAGTCGGTGAACCCTCCCAGCCACCTTCCCAAGCACCCTCCGTCGCTCTCCTTTGACCTACAACCTCTGTCCCTTCGCCCCTAATAGCAATCCCACCACCACCCCCTTTCTCTCGACCAGTGACCCCTTCTGCCTCAGCACCCACTCCCCCCATTTTCACACCACCACCTCAATTTAGGTCCTTCCAAGGTCTCCTTCCCACACCACCCAACTCATACTCTGTTCCTACCAAGAGTAGCAGAGTCGCATTCCCCAAATTTGATGGCACTGATTTCCGAGGATGGGCTTACCGCTGTCGCCTATTTTTTGACGTGGATGGAACGCCCGTTGACCAGCGTATTTGTCTTCTTAACATCCACTTGGAGAAACATGCCTTGCGTTGGCACTTAGCCTTCACTAAACAGAGGCATTTGGATGAGATATCTTGGGAAGAATACTTCCGCGAAATGGAAACCAAATTTAAGGACATAAAAGATGAAAACCCCATGATTGCAATAAAGAAACTGCAAATGCAAGACTCTGTCGAAGAATATGAGGAGAAATTCGATGAGTTGCTTATTGAAGTTGACTTATCAGAGGCAGCAGCCATGAATTGCTTCATCGGAGGCTTGCGCAACGACGTGCAACAGGGCGTCCTTAGTCTCCAACCAACAACACTGGCCAGTGCAATGAAGATGGCCAGACGACAACTTGCTGCCATTAAAGCGATTCATGACCACGCTCCATCTTCTACGCCGCCGATTCACAAGCCTTCCTCTGGGTTCTCTTCGTTCTACTCATCTGGGTCTTCTCGTTTGCCTTCTCCATTATTATCGGGTTCTAGGCCTGACTTGGTTACTAAACCCATATCCACTAATGACCTAGTTACTAAGCCCATATCTACCACGAGCCCATTAGCAGATAAGTTCAAACAGACCCCATCCTCCAGCACCTCTAGTTCGGCATCCTCTAGGCCCTCAAAACAACTTTCAAAGAGTGAAATGGACGATCGAAGGCATAAGGGCTTGTGTTATTGGTGTGACGACAAATACAACAGTGCACGCGGTTGCCAAGATTCACAGGTCTTTTCCTTAATTGTTGAAGACAGAGCAGAGATATTTGCAAACACTCAAGAGAAGATGGCACTAGAACAAGTCGTATATTAGATATAGGTTTTAACTTTTCATCTTTGTACTAATCCTTGAGGACAAGGATCTCTTTTAGGGGGGAGTATATTGATACGTGGGAATATGGGAGTTAGCAATAAAAAGGGATAATTAGGGATAAAAGGATAATCTAGGTATTTAGGTATATTCTATATAAATAAGAGTATCTAGGGTACAGTGGAGGGTGTGAATGAAATCAGCCTCTCTTTTCATCTATATTTCTCTTCTTCCTCTATCACCAATGATTCAACTCATCAACATCACCAAGGATGGTTTGTGAAGGGTGTGCTATAAGATGGCATACAATGATTGGAATGACATACGGCCATTAGAGTAGGAGAATGAACAAAAATGTGAAGGGCGACTGATAACGAATTGCTACTTTCATGAGGCTTCTAATATATAATGGTAATAAAAGAAGATACTAAGATAGTTAGTTATAGTTAATTGGCACTAAGGTCTATAAATAGGAATTAAGAGTTGTATTACAGTAAAGCTTGAAACTTAAAACAATTGCACTATTCAGTCTAATTGCCCTCTATTTCACTCATCTCTCTTTCTTTGCTTCTTCTATCTCTGCCCTCCGTCCCTTCCTCCTCCTCTCTCTCTCTCTCTATCCCCAATTACATTTCCATATAGTGGTATGCCAAGGGAAGCTTGCTCTGATATCATTGTTGGATGTTGATAATTCTGATAGATCGAGAAAGAGAGGGGAGCGAGGAAGAAGAGAAATAGAAAATGGGATCAGACAGAAGAGTAGAGAGGTTTAGAGAAATTCTAAATGTTATGCTGTGTGTTCTTATCCCAGGGAATCATAATCTGATTTACACAGTAGGTAGTCTTATTTAGAATCTCCTATTCCTACCCATTCCCTTTACAGCTACTTAACAGCCACTAACCAACCTTTAACTAACTTTCATTTATTATTATAATTATAATATCATATCAAAATCATCTTGAAGAAAGGGAATAAACCATCAATGCACGATGCCTTGCATAATTCCCTGAATGCCAGAGTCTAGCAGGCATGCCAAGAATGTCAAAGATGAAGGTGGGTCTTCCTCACCATTAACCCAAGAAGAGTATGGGGGTCAATAAAAAATCCAAGAGTCAATGTGTTCTTGAAGATGACCAAAGAAATCCCACTGAGGACCATCACAGCGCACTATATCACTTCTGTTAATCATGAGTTAAAAGTCAACGGTGCAAGAAGCCTTTGTTTATGGCTACCACAACCTTTATTTGAAGACCCAAACCCTTTGCCAATCTTTGGTCAACTTTACGCAACAACACCTTACTTCCATCAGATGCAATAGGAGACGAGTTTCTTAGGAAGGTTCAACAGCATGGTCTTCATGTAACAGAATCTCTGTCGTTGTGGGTCACTTGTGTTAGTGGATTTTTATCATTGTGTATCCTTCTTTTCTTGTCGCCATCTACTCATGCTTTTCTACCTATGTCTTCCTCTAATTTTTTTATTATCATCTGTCCTCTCCTTGAGTTAAACTTGGTCCATGTTTTTTTCATTCCCTTTGTTTTTGTTTTCTCTGCTGCTATTTGCAGAAGTTGAAACGCATGATTGAGGGGTGGGGTGTTGTGGTAGAATGGATTGATTGCTTATCATGTTCTAATTTCTTCACAAGCATGGTTTTTCAGCGAATGGGGGCATATGGACATGTATCAGGTAGGAAAAGAATACTGAACATGTGGGTCTCTAACTAGGTTGGATGTTCCAGCTGTTGTGCATGTCAAAAGTCAATGGCACAACTGGTTTTCTTATGGTGGCAGGCATCACAGAAATGGTACTAGCTTCTTAAAGCAATGAGGAGGAAGAAAAAGAAATGAAGATGTAGTAGCATGGGCCCAAGGTCATTTTGCAGTGGATCAATTTATGGTTCCAAGTCCAAAAAAACTCAGACAGTCATCTCTTCACTATTCAAGAGAATTTTTCTAGATTTTAAAGCCAAAGTTCCCCTTTTTAGTTTCAGATTTGTTTGCTACCTTAATTGTACTTGACCTTGGGGGCAAGGGTCTCTTGGGAGGGGGCAGTGATATATAATTGTAATAAAAGGGAGAGAGTTAGTTTAGTTCATGGACATTTAGGTCCATAATAGGAATTAAGAGTTGTATCACAGTAGTTTGACTGTTAATACAACTGCATCATTCAGTCTTATTTCTTTTCGCTCATCTCTTCTTTCTTTCCCTGCTTCTTCCTCTCTCCTCTCTTTCTCCCTCCTCTCTCTTTCCCACTTACAATTCCATAACAGCTTCTTACTTTTTGGGAAGATACTAGCCCAGACGTGCTTATAACTACAAAATAACATCTCTGACAATTACATAATCATATCTAACTAATCAAAGCACAAGCCAGCCTAATCTTAAACAATCTATTGGCACTCAACGCAAATGAAATAAAACACTAAAATCAACATCAAACTAAAGCCAAATTATTCAATCTCCATGACTTGATTAGATTTCTGGTTCTTTCTTTCTTTTGGTTGCCCCTATATGACCAACAATTAGAAAGCAACTGTGGTTCCCAATCAGGGAAAAAAAAAAATACCCTTTCATCTCATATACGTTTAAACATAATTTAAGCGTATTTCCATGTATTAGAAAGAGTGTGAGATAGTGAACCTTCCATTTAAAGCTGTTTTAGAAAGATGCCTTGATCTTGCATATTATCTTCAAATATTACTTTCTATGAAAACAAGAAAATAAAAATAAAGAAAAAGGAAGGATGCAGAAATAGTTTATCTAAGATTTAAGTAGAGGATAGCTGAATGAGAAAATATCCATCGAACAGTAACAACTGTCACTGACTACTGAGAGTACAATGCCCTTTTGGCACTTTACATCAAAATTTCAGATTAAACAACGTTAAGAGTTTATAGTGGAATGTCACATAAAACAATTCATCTAACAACTTGATCACAAAGTTGAGCTAAATATTATCCCATAAAACTCATAAGAGCACATATATACGCAATAACAAATGCAAGGACAAAAAAAAAATCAATGAAGTAGAGCATATATAGCAGAACCAGGCAGTACAAGAACGGAAGTCTACCAAGGTATTCTCTAAGATGTACCTCCATCTCCACGCGGGCCCAAACTGTAAGCAACCAGATTCATTGTCCACAGCACCAAAAGATCCTGCGTTGGAAGTATACAATAGTGTCCACCTTTTGCTCAAGCAATTTGAAAGCATAAGAGGTAAGAAATCCTATGCTTCACAGGCTCTCATTTTGTTTACGAAATAATTAATCACCAAAACCCTTGGTGATGGACTCACACCAGCATTAAGAAAGAGAAAATATCAAGCTGTATAATCATGATGGCACTGATAGTAATATTTTAAATATCCTAACATCTATTTTTTATAGGGGGAAAAGGCTGTTATATAGTTGATCTTATATTTCAGTACTATAGGTAATTTAATAACTTTCAATTTTATATTTCCTAGTCCTTCACCAGCAATTTATCAAACGTCCAGATGAGGCTCAGAACCTCTGGCCCATTTATTTGTCCGCTGTTTAGTAGCATGTTACCTTTGAAATAACTTCTTTGGCATTTTGGCAAAAGCTAGAGCTGACTTGCTATTTTGAAAAAGTTTCTCCCAATCTGATTTATGGACTTCAGCGATAAGCCAGGAAACAATATTGTGGGAATTTGCAGTTTAAGGAAATCAATGGTTTGCTTAACTGCAGAGGAATGCCCACATCTACAAGGGCATATCCTCACCTTTAAATCTGTTATGAGATAATTGTGTGACACGGTTTCTCTTTGGTTCTTTGCACATGAGATTTTAAGGAAAACACTATTTCCTCTGCAAAGGGACCAGGATGAGTTTTACACTACCAAGTTTGATAGAAATTTTGTTAATTGGTTCAGTTTTTGAGCTTTTTCTTGTATCGTAGGTTATTGGTAGCTTTAGCTTATCATCCAACAAGATGTACTCCTCTTTCTGATAAAATTACTTCAACCATCCCCCAAAGAAATTTCTTTTTCTATATTGCAGTTAACTTTAAAGTCCTGGTTTCCCATACAGGAATGGTTGGAAGCTGGGGGAGGAATGGGCAAGGAACAAATGTAAAAGTAAAAGTGAAGGAAAGAGATAAGAGGGAAAAATGATGCTTTTTCCTTCCTTTGCTTGGTTGTTAAAATAGACAAAGAAAAGAATTAGAGGCAAGAAAATTCATTAACTCCTTGTCCCTTCCTTTCCCTTTTCTTTCCCCACTTTTGTTACCTTCACAACTTCCAACCATAATGATATGAGAAACCCAGACGCCAAATCAAAAGATAAAACAAATAAAATTTAGTTGATTTTCTTACATGATGATTACTTTTCTTAACATAAAAAAGGATTAACGTAAGGAATACAGCAACAACAACAACAAGCCTTATCCCACTAGGTGGGGTCGGTAATGTAGGGAATAATAGCCAATAAATTATTTTCTCATCATAAACCATCCAAAGTGGGTGAACTACAAACCATGAATGTTAGAGGGCTTTGAAGGATGGTTTGAAAACTCCCACTTCCCCTCAATCTTTATATGAAACTCCCAAACAAGGAGAAATTTCAACAAACCCTCCCTTTAACTCCACTACGCTTCATTTGAACTTAATTTATAATTAATGGGTACTACATAATTATCTTAAACTAATTATAGAATATCATTTTTTATATAGGTATAAATATAAATTTAACTCATGATGCTCTGTCATGCTCACCCTAAGTTTTTAAAAAATTGCAGTATCCCTGTATTGCACCATTTTTGGATACCACAAACACACTTATGCCCCTGCATCAAAGCAGACCGTCAAGAAACTTCAGTTCACAATTTTTCTACCTTTGCTTCACCCTAGAAACCCAAATTTTCAAGCTACTAAACACTAATCCCTTATTTTCTGATTTAATTAAGCTATTTAGAGAAAGAACTAAGAATGATTTTGATTTATAATGTCAGATGCACCCAGATGTAAAAACCCATTAGTCTTGAAGTATGTACAGAGCCCCACCTAAATCTTGGGCTGAAAGCTTAACTAGAGTGAGAGAATACTGGACTAAACTTGTATACTCCTGCTCAGAAAGATTCCAATATCATGTAAGGAACAAACCATCTTAAAAGCTTTAGCTGTTAGAATAATATCAAAATTAGATACTATCCTTGTATGGGAGAGATGATTAACTTTAAAGTTTGTCAAAGAATGTACTCATCTTTTTATTATTTAAATCACATGAAAATATGTGCAGAGATATTAAAGGTATAAAAACAAAGTTGCACAGAACCCCGTGAAATGTGTGACAAAAATTGAAACTACAAAAAATGATGCATGATCCCAATAAGAGGCACCAGCAGAACAACAAAAGAGCAAATACCTGAAGCTGACAAATATATTAGGAGAACACCATCAGGAGGAAGCTCCTCACAAATTGTGGCTAGAACCTGACCATAAGAAGCAAAACAGTCTAAAATTGTGATTACTTGAGAAACAAAGGAAATGGGAGATTTAATCATGAATACACCGGTATAAAGCATTCCTTATGTTAATTGCAAAGCAAGAATGGTCAAAACCATAACATTTTTCTCTTAATAGAAAAGAAAATTTACTAAGGAATAGCAGAGTTAAAAAATGAGAGAATAAAATCTTAGAAACAAGCACAATAATCAATCAAGACTAGAACAAATGGCATAGAAGCAGCCATCTTCTTTGGCGAGGCCACATTCTTAAAAAGAAGATGAGTAGGATACTGAAATGAGGACATGAACACTATCCTATCCTATCCTTTCCTACAACAACTCCAAAGGCATATTTGACAGAGTAGAAAGGAATAGAATGTAGTGGAAAATAAAGAGTGGGTGGGTGTGATGACGCATGACACTCTGAGTCCCTACTTGAAAAAAAAAAATGTAAATCACATAATGGACCATTTTTTTAATACCGTACCCTTTCCCTCCTTTCTTTTCCCTGCAACCAAACAAGGCCAGAGAGAGAGAAGACAAGTATCTCTAGTGCCATATTTTCTAACAACAACATTAGATTTTCTATTTTTTAAGTTCTAAAAGGTAATTTTGAATGCCAATTTACCAACACCAGGACTCCCTACTCAGGCCTAAAACAAATCACCCATCTAACAAGATAACATCTTTGCAATTACTGATAATCTGGGCAGCAATGCTGCTGATTATTTGAGTAGTAACGATCCATATAGGTTTCCAGAACCCAAACAACTCAAAACAGATTAAGGCGCCTCATGTGAGATTGGTGAGGAAGATCATGCACCAACCTTAAGAAATATGTGGCAATACATCAAAACTGCTACAGGGTAAATAATCTCATTATATTGATAAGAAAGGGGTAAATGAACCAAAAGTTCAACAGTCTTATTCATAGCCTTATAGGTTGCAAAATTGTATTATGAATAGAATTCTATCCAAATTAAAACCTGTAACTCCTGACATATGACATAGTAATAACTAGCAACTAATCTTCACAATACCCGGTAAGCTAATTATAGAATATAGATCAATAAATCCAAATAAATAATTAAACCAATATTAAATAATAAAATAAACCAAACCCTATCTTCCCATACTATTCCCCTCCAAGCCATTGTTATTTGTAAAAAAATTTAGGGGCATGAGTGCCAAGGAATTCACAATAAGGTGTGGTTTATTAGCACATAAAACTGATCAAAACTGCTTAAGTCATCAATTCTCCAGGAGCATGACAGTTTTGCAGATATGAGATGCCAAAGTAGCAGTGAATTAATCTTTTTAGAGGATCATTGTCCAATTACCACTATAATTACCAATTGAGTTAAATCGTACATCCACATTCAAGTTCAGTGCTTTACTTGAAAGCACCTTCCAGATCAAAGACAAGGATGAAAAACTTCCTGGGATTACTCTTGATAGTAATTCTCTAGACAAAAAGATCAAAAAGGGAGGATCATAAAAACAACAACAACAACAACAAAAAGTCTCATCCCATTAGGTGGGGTCCGCTACATGAATTGCATGACACTATTGTATTCTATCATCAATCAAGCTTTTAAAAATATTATAGTTAATTAAAAAGTCTCATTCAACAATTTCCATAAGCATTCTCTTTGATCTTCCTCTACTCCTCTTTACAGAATTCAAGATTATCCATGTCACTCTCCTTATCCCCCCACGGCCTTCTTTATAGTCTGTACACGTCCAAACCATCTCCAATGATTTTTTTACTATTTTCCCCTCAATAGAATTATAACTCAAAGTTCCAAAAGATTTATTTCTCAATCAAATAATAATAACAATCTCGCAATTGGCGATAGAATTTTTGTAGTTTACTTTAAGAGATTAACCATGTGATGAATTGACCACTTTGTATTGTTAACAGTTCTAAATGCAAAATAATTTACCAAGAATTCTTACATTGTAATTCTCCTAAATAAAATCACCACTTAACCATAACGCTTGAGACCAAATGGTAAAACTTGCTCTCATTAGGAGGAGATCCCTATCAAACTCCATCATCTTATCACATGAAGTTAATTTAACATATAAAAATGCTTTTCTTCAAAAGGCCATAAAAGGGACAAAGACTTGTGACTATTCAATTATACACAACAACAAGTCTTATCTCAATTGGTGGAGTTGACCGTATGAATTGTACAACTTCATTGTGCTCTATCATATATCAAGCATTTAGAAATGTTGTTAATTAAGAGGTCTCAGTCAACAATTTCTATAAGTACTCTCTTTTGGCCTTCATCTACCCCTTTTAACAGGGTTCAAAATTATCCATTCCATTCTCCTCACTTGTGACTACTCAATTACATATCATGGCAAAATATTAAAATGAAACAACAATTGAAAAGGAAACATAATTTCAACATATTTTTCATACTTACTGCCATATAGTTTGTAAGTGACGGACGATATAACACAGCTTTCCGTGGGTTAGTTGGTAAAGTAGGATCAACAATATCCTGTGAAAAACCAATGCGACTGGCCCCAGGAGGCCCATTCTGACTAAGTTTTGAGCTAGATTGGTAAAATGAGCCGCTAGGTTCCCACTCCAAACATTGAAGCATTCTAAATGTGTCAATAGTGAGCTCTGAAAATTTTACCTGCTTAGAAATAAAATGTCAAAAGAAAAGTAGAGAATGAAGGAAAAAATTTACAAAACGTCTCATGGGCAGTGGGGGAAAAAAATTACATCTTTAATTGTAACATTTTTCACAAATATTCTTCCTAATTATTAGAAGAAGCAAAGAAATCCTAAAGTATATTACCTCATTATGATGGAAGCTGCTCAATAGAGCATCTTGTAATTTTAGATTTCTCTTTGTGATTGCTGGAGCAACATGCAGTAGAGTATCTGGATGAGTGTCCAAAACTAGACTATATCTCAAAGGCCTGATATTCATAAAAGCTGTGTCAGCTTTCAAAAATCTGACAGCTTCTTGAACCACCAGCTTCCATTCTTTAAAGTCACTTTCCTGCCACCAAAAGTGTTTGAAGATTATTTCCAATACATCTGCGAATGTATGCTAATTAGAATAGGTTCCATAAAGCAACAGGTTATCATTCTAATTGATTGCCCAACAGTTCTGCATTGTGGATGCTCTAAAGATGCATTATTATGTAATGCTTGTGCAGCTCCATAGCTTAGTTATAAGGTTTATTGACAATAAATTAACCCAATTATCTAAATTGGTAAAATATAAAAGGTTAAGAGTCACTTTTACCTTTGAACATTTCGCTTAGGGTCTAAGAGTGTTCTAAATTCAATTTTTGGTCAATTTTGTCCTTGAACTTTAAAAATTTCACATCTCATTGTCTCGCAATTCACACATCGCTTGTTGACTATTCTCTGCTTAGCTGGACTTGTTTTGTTTACTTTTTTAGGCCACATGGCATCCAAGTGGATGTCCAGTCAAAATTAAATAAGGTCACTTTTGGCCTCAAAGTATTCTCTTAGGGACACATAGTATCCTGAACTCAATTTTTTGGGCATTTTCCCCTTAAATGTTGGAAAAAAAAAACGTGACCACGAGTGTCCTAACTTGGATGCCAAATGGCCCAAAAAAAGTCAACAAAATGCATCCAGCAAAGCAAATAATAGTCAACAAGTAACGCATAAACAGCATGTTGGATAAGAGCCTAAGTTGCCGTAGGCCATATCAAAATTAGACCTATTTTTCCTTATTTAAATAAGATCTGCTATCTGTTATTAATATCTGATTTTATCTCTTATCAGCATCTAATTTGATTTGCCAAGATTATAGGAGAGATATTAGTGATTTGTGTAGATTTTCTTCCTCTCATCTCTTCTATATATGTAAACGCTTCTTATGAATAAAATATCAGTGCTGTTCTACCCTAATTATAACATGGCATTAGAGCTTTGGTCTGTGATCAATGGCATATAGAGCAGCTCTAAAAAACCAACCACGAGTCTTCACCACAAGCGACGGCACAATATCGTTGGCCAACAAAAAGCTCACAAGGTACTGGTTTGAATGCACACAGCATGAACTCTCCCTTTAGGACGTCGAGTTCAGGGAACGATTCATTCTCGCAAGCTGTGATTGTTCATCATCTCAATGGAAACAACACCTCCAATGGTTGCGACATATTTTGATGTAAGAATCGCAAGAAATACCTCACAAAGAGTCCTCCAACAATTACAGATGCAAAGTTCGAGTCTTGGTGGGCAGAAAACAATATGGTTATGGCCTAGCTCGTGAATTCTATGACTGTCAAGATTGGCAAAAATTACCTATTGGCAACTACAGCCAAAGAAATATGGGAATTTGCAAAGCACACCTATTCACTCAAGGAGAACACGGATACCATTTTTCAAGTGAAGCAATTGCTTCGAAATCTCTTGCAAGAAGAGCAACCTGTCACTCAATATTACAGTGCTCTCATGCGGCTATGGCAACGAATTGATATTTAGGAGGTCCACGAATGGACTTGTCAGAAAGATGGGAAGTACTACCAAAAGATTGTTGATCGAGAAAGGTGCTATGAGTTTTTACTTGGACTCAATCACTCCTTTGAGGATGTTCAAGGACGTATAATGGGCATGAGGCCTTTTCCATCACTAGAAGATGCCTTTAACATGCTCAAATGTGAAGAAAGTCGAAAGATTTTGACTCACGGTCGTTCTATGCCTCCTTCTACTTCACTCAAAGGTTCTGCACTTGCTGTCAAAGGAAAAGGGAGATATGAAGGGTAAGAAGTCTAGAAGGTGTGATCGCTGCAATAAAAACGGACACACTCAAGAAACCAGCTGGAAGCTACATGGCAAGCCTCAGAATTTCAAAAAGAAAGGCAAGGGACTGTCAGTAACCTCAACAGAAGCTAAAACTGGGGGATTAAGCACTGAAGAGCTGCTGGTCTTAAGGAAAGTTTTGGAGAAACATTTTGCATCTGCTAAAATATGTGAGAATAATACTGCTTCTGTGACTATGGCACAAGCAGGTACAGCTTTAACTCAAACTCTTAATAGTATGAAAAAAATCCAACAATATTTCGATCGTCGATTCTGGGGCATCTAATCATGTAACAGGCTCTAGGAATCTGTTTTCTGAATTTAGTGAATTTTCTAAGCATGAGATTGTTGAAGTTGCAAACAGACAATATGCTAAAGTATTGGGAACTAGCACAGTGATAATCTCTGAAAATATTGTGTTGAAGGATGTGTTATATGTACCTGAGATTAAGTGCAGCTTACTGTCTGTAAAATGTGTGGCATCTCAAACTGTCTGTAAACTGATTTTCAGGACTTGGCCTTGGGGAGGATGATTGGCAATACTAAGGAGAGGAATGGGCTCTACTATATCCATGGATCTCCATCAAATAAAAGTTATGGTG
This sequence comes from Prosopis cineraria, assembly GCF_029017545.1. Classification (NCBI taxonomy): domain Eukaryota; kingdom Viridiplantae; phylum Streptophyta; class Magnoliopsida; order Fabales; family Fabaceae; genus Prosopis; species Prosopis cineraria. The sequence goes on along the minus strand of NW_026555344.1, from coordinate 25,585,087 downwards.
TTTTTTCTATTATGTCTCATGAAGACTTGATGTTATGGCACTCTAGGTTAGGCCACCCTAGTCCACATTATTTGCAACTTTTATTTCCAAATATAAATAAAAAGTCAATTTCTGACTTTCATTGTGAGACTTGCCACTTTGTTAAACAAGTTCAAAATTCTTATCCATCCCACAAATATACACCAAGTCACTCTTTTGCTCTCATCTATAGTGATGTTTGGGGTCCATCCAAATTTTAAACAAATTCTAAAACAAGATGGTTTGTAACATTTATTGATGATCATTCTCGCTTGGCTTGGGTATTTCTAATGAAAGAAAAATCAGAAGTTTTCAATATCTTCAAAAACTTCTATGCCTTTGTTCAAAATCAATTTTAGACCTCCATAAAAATTCTTCGAAGTGACAATGGGAGGGAATATGTGAATCTAAATTTTCAAAATTTTTTGAAAAAAGAAAAGGCAAACATCATCAAACATTTTCTGTTTACTCAACTCAACAAAATGGTGTCTGAAAGAAAAAACAGACATTTACTTGAAGTGGCTAGAGCTATTATGTTTGAAAGTAATGTTTACTAACATCCCTCAAAAGATTTTTGGGTGTACAGCTTTTGTTTATAATGAGGGAGGAGGAAAATTGAATACTAAAGCCATAAAATGCATTTTCTTGGGTTATTCTTCCTGTCAAAATGGGCATGTCGGGAGGGAAGCTGGTCAGTATGCGAGGGTGCATGGTGGTTTTGGTTTTGGAGAGCTAAACAATGAAGGACACACTCTTCTTGATTTCTCATTGGCGTATGATTTTAAGATTGCCAACACTTGTTTCAAGAAGAGAGATGAGCATCTCATCACTTACAAAAGTGGAGCCTCAAGGTCACAGATTGATTTTCTTTTGGTTAGGAACGCAGATAGAAGACTTTGTAAAAATTGCAAGGTGATCCCCGGAGATGCTGTAACGACACAACATAGGGTCCTAGTCCTTGATGTGTGTATTATGAGTAAAATCCAAAAACGTCGACAAGTAGTAGCACCAAGGATTAGGTGGTAGCAATTAAAAGGTGAGAAGCAAGATATTTTCAAGCGAAATCTTTTGGATAAAGGAATTGAGAATCTCAGGGAAGTGCTAACATCATGTGGGAGGATATGGCTAAAAAGATACGGGAGGTTACAAAAGTAGTTTTGGGAGAATCAAAAGGTTCTAGTCCGAGAGATAAGGAGTCTTGGTGGTGGAATAATAGTGTACAGGACAAAATCAAATATAAGAAGAACTGTTTTAAAACCATACATTTGTGTAACAATGAGGAAAATTGGGAGAGGTACCGTATGGCTAAGAAGGAAACTAAGAGAGCTGTGGGTGAAGCTCGTTCTAAAACTTTTGAAGAATTTTATAAGAGTCTTGAGACGAAGGAAGGAGAGCGAAATATTTATAAGATTGCCAAGAGTAGGGAAAGAAAATCAAGAGATCTAGAACAGATAAGGTGTATTAAGGATGAAGAGGGAAGAACTTTAGTTACAAATGATGAAATTAAAAATAGATGGGAGACTTACTTTTCTAAACTTTTCAATGATGGAGAGGGTTCATCTAGTAACTTGGACGATTTAGTAACTAGTGAAGGAGAACAAAATTTGTCATTCTATCGAATAATACGTGATAAGGAAGTAAAGGAAGCTCTTAAGAAAATGACAAATGGTAGAGCCAACGGACCTGATTGTATATCTATCGAAGCGTGGAAATGTTTAGGTGAAGAAGGGGTGAGATGGTTAACTAAGTTATTTAATGTAATTTTACAGTCCAAGAAAATGCCTGATGAGTGGAGGAGAAGTACATTAATTCCTATTTATAAAAATAAAGGAGATATTCAGAATTGTACTAACTATAGAGGGATTAAGCTCATGAGCCACACAATGAAATTGTGGGAGAAAATAATTGAGCACAGGTTGAGATTGAAGACAAGTATTTCTGAGAATCAGTTTGGTTTTATGCCAGGTAGATCAACTACAGAGGCGATTATCTACTAAGGGGATTAATGGAAAAGTATCGTTGTAAAAATAAAGATCTACACATGGTTTTTATTGATTTGGAAAAAGCTTATGACCGTATACCAAGAGAAGTGCTTTGGAAAGCGTTAGAAAAAAAAGGGAGTACGGATTGCTTATATTAAAGCCATACAAGATATGTATGAGGGGGTAAAAACTAGTATAAGAACGCCTAGTGGTCAAACAAAGGATTTTCCTATAAAGATTGGACTACATCAGGGATCATCTCTGAGTCCTTATCTGTTCAACTTGATCTTAAATGTTTTGACAGAACATATTCAAGGGGAAATTCCAAAATGTATGCTCTTCGCGGATGATATAGTTCTTATATCAGATACAAGAGAAGAGGTTAATTGCAAACTTGAGTTATGGAGGAGGACATTGGAGTCGAAAGGTTTTCGTCTGAGTAGAAGTAAGACGGAATATTTATATTGTAAATTTGGTAAAGGACTATTCGACAATAATTTGGAAGTGAAATTGGGAGATCAAATTATACCTCAAGTGGAAAAGTTTAGATATTTGGGAGCCATTATTCAAAATGATGGCGAAATCAGTGGAGATATTTCACATAGAATTCAAGCTGGGTGGTTTAATTGGAGAACAGCTAAAGGAGTTATTTGCGATCGTAAGGTGCCTAATAAACTTAAAGGAAAGTTTTATCGCACTACTATCAAACCGGCAATGTTATATAGTAGTGAATGCTGGGCTCTAACGGGACAACAAGAGCATAAAGTTGGAGTAGCAGAGATGAGAATGTTACAATGGATGTGCGGACATACACGTAAAGATAAAATTCGAAATGAGCACATACGTGAAAAAGTGAGGGTGGCACCTATTGAGGAAAAAATGGTAGAAAATCGGTTGACATGGTTTGGGCATGTACAAAGAAGACCAAGGAAGGCACCAGTGAGAAGAGTGGAACATATAACTTTGAGTCCGATTAAGAGAGGTAGAGGAAGGTCTAAGAGAACACTTTTGGAAGTTATTGAACGCGATCTGTTAATTAATAATATTTCTAAAAGCTTGATAAATAATAGAGCACAATGGCGTCTTGCAATCCATGTAGCCGACCCCACCTAGTGGGATAAAGGCTTGTTGTTGTTGTTGTTGTTGTTGTATTCTTCCTGTCAAAAGGGTATAAATGTTTTTCTCCTGTCACCAATAAAGTATCTGTGACCATGAATGTTCACTTCCTTGAAAAACAACCCTATTACTCCAAATCACCCATTCAGGGGGAGACTACTGAGAATAAATTTGAGAATAAATGGCTGATTTGTAATGATCATCATAAATATTCCAAATCTGGACAAAAAACAGGATGTTCCCCATATATCACTAGATGACACCTTTGAACATACTGACTCCTTTGATTCTACAGCCTTACCTCAATATACTGATGTTTCACCAAGAATCAGTTCAGATCCTCACCAAACAGACTCTACAAATTCTGGAAATTCCTAAAACAGATCAGATTTTCAGGATATTAATCCTTTTGAACCTCTTAGCTGTTCCTTGATAACCTTGAAACTAGGGTGGAGGAACCTAATCATGCCAGCAAACAGAACCATAACAGAGAAAGAGCTGAACCCATTTCTGCTCCGATGCAAAGCCATGACTCCATGCCTGAGATGAGTCTTGAAGACCTACAATGGCCTATTACTCTTAGAAAAGGGAAGAGGAGTTGTACCAACATCCCATTGCAAGGTATGTTTCCTATAAGAAACTTTCTCCCTATATGAAGACATTCGTGGCGAATGTTGAACAGGTGACAATTCCTAATAGCTTTGAAGAAGCTATAACTGATCATAAATGGAAGCAGGCTATAGATGAAGAACTAAGGGCACTTTATAAGAATAAAACTTGGAAGATCACCAACTTGTCAAAGGGAAAATCTATTGTTCGCAGTAAGTGGGCTTTCACTATGAAATATAACCTTGATGTAAGTATAAACAAATATAAAGACAAATTAGTTCCAAGGGGTTTCACTCAAACCTATGGCATGGACTACCAAGAGACCTTCTCCCCTGTGGCCAAACTCAACTCAATTAAGGTCTTATTATCACTTGCTGCTAATCTAGATTGCCACTTCACCAATTGGATGTTAAAAATGTATTTCTAAATGGTGATCTAGATGAGGAAGTATACATGGAGATTCCCCTTGGTTCAAGAAATTCTGAAAACTCTCATAAAGTTTGTAGGTTGTACAAATCGATGTATGGATTAAAGCAGTCTCCAAGAGCTTGGATACAAACAATGCCAAGCAGATCACACGTTATTTGTCAAACATTGTGGAGAAAAATTAACAGTTCTTATTGTTTATGTGGATGACATCATGTTGACACGGAACGATGTCGAAGAAATCACTAAACTAGAGGGAAATTTGGCAGCAGAATTTGAGATTAAAGATCTTGGTCCATTAAGATACTTCCTGGGAATGGAACTGGCAAGAACACAAAAGGGGATTAGTGTATCACAATGAAAATACACTCTAGATTTATTAAAGGAAACAGGGATGTTGGGAGCAAGGCCTGCACACACTCCAATGGAAGTAAATCAGAAGTTGACAATTAAACCAAATGGCACAGCAGTAAACAAAGAAAGATACTATTGGTTAGTGGGAAAACTAATTTATTTGTTCCACACACGACCTGACATATGCTTTCAAGCTAGTGTTGTGAGTCAATTCTCTAGTGCTCCTCAAAAGGAACACATGATAGCAATTGACAAGATTCTTAGATACTTGAAGAAGACTCCTGGACAAGGGCTACATTTTTTGCAAAGAATGTGATCAGAAACATTGAATTATTCACTGATGTACATTGGGGAGGCTCAAAGAGTGATAGAAGATCAACTACTAGGTATTGTTCCTATGTGTGGGGAAATTTAGTGAGCTAGAGGAGTAAGAAGCAACCAGCAATGTCAAGAAGTTCAGCAGAATCTGAATACCGAGCCTTATCATTAGGAATAGGTGAAGGGATGTGGATCATTCATCTCTTGAAGGAATTGAAGATTGATCTGAATGGTCCGATTAAGGTATGGTGTGATAATATGTCAGCCATAAAGATCGCTAACAACCCTATTCAACATGACCGCATGAAGTGTGTGGAAATTGATAAACACTTCATCAAAGAAAAAATTGAAGCTAAGGTGATAGATCTATCTTACATAACCAGATTGCAGACATTATGACCAAATCCTTAACCCCAAACAAATTTAAAGGACTCAAAAGCAAGCTAGGAATGATTAACATCTATTCGCCAACTTGAGGGGGAGTGTTGGATAAGGGCATAAGGTGCTGTAGGCCCATATCAAGATTAGACCTATTTTTCCTTATTTAAATAAGATGTACTATCTATTATTAATATCTGATTTTATCTCTTATCAGCATCTGATTTGATTTCCCAAGATTATAAGAGAGATACTAGTGATTTGTGTAGATTCTCTTCCTCTCATCTCTTCTATATGTGTAAACGCTTCTTATGAATAAAATATCAGTGTTGTTCTACCCTAATTACAACACAACAAAATAACAAGGTGTCAAATTTTAAAAGTTCAAAGACAAAAATGACCCAAAATCAAGTTCAACAAACCCGCCGACCCTACATAGCAAGTTTGAGAGAAAAAATGACCCTTAACCCCAAATATAAACAGAAGCAAATGTGAAAGAAGCATCTCAGCAAAATCTAACATCTATATAGGAAGCAACATAACATGATAGCATATAGGTAAAATCATGCCTTTAATAGTATTTTTATCTACATGTTAATAACAAGGGCAAATTTGCCACAGCTTTTAGCATTTTAGTAAACAAATGTTACCCATACAGTGTAAGACAGATATGAACTCTTTAGCAAAAGAATCCTACTTTAGAACTGCATCTTCTACATTATTTCATCGTATTTAGCCAAACTAGATGTTCTTTGACTCATCAAATTAATAAACAGCCCCTATCCAAACAATCTACCTCTAAGATATAAATACATCTTAGAAGAATACTACATCAATTTAGATGGAAACACTTTAGATTTAAAGAGAAGAGTAAAAATCAGCAGATCTTAACAGGAACTTGTAAGAAAGGAAATGCATATGATAGAAGGGCTAATGCAAATTTATATTGCACACAAATTTATCATCACTTATGGTAACTACTTTTGACGCAAACATCCTGTTAACAACAGTGTAGTGATGTACAAATCAAAGATGAGAAACATGTATCAACGATCCATTAAATCACACAGAAACGTATGCGCACAGTAGAATTTTACAAACCTGGAATGTTCGCTTACATTCATCAGCTAATAATTTAATCTGATTAGCCAATTGCTGCACCATTTCTCTCCGGTTTGAAACCAAACAAACCATCAGGAACCGAGCAAGAAACCTCAATTGTTTGTTTGCAATGTTCACATCCTGAAATAATCCCTCCTTAAAATACTCCCGAGTTAATATAGCTTCATAGAATATATACGACTCAGATAGATAACTCCCATCACTTGTTCTCATGTACTGCCCAAAATATAGTTGCCCAATGCGAGATGCAATTTCACCAATCTCCCATCTCTTAAGCCCAGATTCAACCAGCTTCTGCCGATTCTCCTGTTGAAACTTCCACAACTGTGTGTAAACCTTAAAGACCTTATAAAAGTACGTGTCATACCTAAAAAGAAAGCCACTAACATATGTTAAGCCTTTCATAGATGACCAAGCATGAAGACTTCATACAGGACATCTCATTATTTATTATCATAGCAATTTGCTTTTAATCATCAAACTATAGGCACGCAATGAACAGTGATTTCTGTTCCAACTCAAAACAATAATAATAGCAGCAGCAGCAAAAACGGAATGCCAATAGATCGTTAACTTATGGTTTAATTCTCAAATTGATTATGCCAAAACTCTTAATAGTAGAACAAGTAATAAAAGTTGGCAGTTAAACATGGTAAACAAGAACAAGACAATATTGTAGTCATCCAGAGAGAAAGCACTGAAAATACAATGTTTTTTTAAAATCCAAGCTACGCAATTCGGTTATGCATCCGATTCGAGTAAGAAATCAGAAAATTAATTCAGTCCTATGATAACAGTACTTCGGTAATCAAGATTGGAAATTTTTTCCAACTGCAAATTTTCCGCGGAACTGAGAATAAGCACAAGAAAGATCACACATGAAACAGAAATGGCAACAGAGTGGCATTGAGCAATACCTGGTACGCTGGTAATAAGGCAAATCCCTGATCTTAGAGAACTTCTTGTCAGCTTTATCAACGAGAGTCCAGAACACTTCGCTTACTGGAATGTTGCTGCTACTGGTAGTGCTTTGTTGATGCGACATTTTCGAGCTCCGATGGTTACATAACGTGATCCATATTGCGAGGATCTTTAGGTGGTGAAGGCGACAGAAGCGAGGTAAAGAGAAAGCAGACGAGACCCACGGAGTGCTTCGGCGGCCAAAATCACCGGAATGTTAGAACGCGGCCTGTTGGGCTGTTGGTTCGGTGATTTGGGTAAAATCAAAGAATTTGATCGACGATTAGCCGATTATAAAAGCCGGCCTTGATCAACGTCAATATACTTGGCCCAAAAAAAAAACGCCAATATTAATTAATTAATGATAATTGTTAAATAATATTTACATATTTAAAATAATTGAGTTGGTATCCTCATTCAACCAGTAAATTATAACTTAATAACTAAAAAATTTTGATATTAATCAACTATCTATATCTCTATTAGCGTTAGATATCAAACAATCTCAATTAAAATTAAAATACTTCATTATCATTATTATTATTAATATTAATATAAAGTATAAAGTTTATTATAAAAAGTGTTATTTACGATCCATAATACTGCAAATTCATTTCTTACTTCAAAAAACTATCCATGAATTATTATTTATAAAATATAAATATTGGTTTAGTTTTGAGAATTGAGTCCAACATGCCTTAAAGGGTTTGTTAAGCGTGCCAAAAAAAATAAATCCTCAAAAGAGTAATTTAGATTAAGTGATTTTAAATTTTCAAAGTTTTTTACCACAATTTTTTTGAAATGCCAAAAGAATATAAGAAATGGGACTATGCCGAATAACACATGAAGGCCCATTATATCACAAGTACAGTTGGTGTTTTGATAGAGGAAAAAACAAAGTAAAAACTAACCTAAGAAACCTAAGCTTGGCATGAATAGAGTGAGTCATGCCAGGTAAACTTGGGTGATATTGGATTAGGATATTGAGATTTTGTGTTAGGCAAGTTGAATTAATTAAATTATTTATGTAAAATGTAAAGAAACTTTAAGTTACAGGCTCATCGCCTATTTATAGAAAAGGGTAGCAGTACACTCCTTCAATTTGAATTTTAACGCCTGAAGGGAGCAAGTAACTGTTCACACCATTAGTTAGCCAATGGTGCGCCTCATCATGTGGAGAATCATGGACAGGTGCACCTTGTTTCTCGAGTAGTGAGATGAGTGATGAGAGCAGGTTGTGAGTTCCTTAAACATGGTGTTCCATTTAGCTCTAATGAAGTAGGCTAGCTAGCTGATGGGCTCTCATCTCACATGATTGGTTTGGGCTTTGGCCAATTCTTTTGTCAGCCCCTGGCACCAAAACTAGTCCAAACAACAAAATTCATAATTACTTACTTAATTTTATTATTCATAGGCCGTAAATAATAATCTGCATGAGCCAAGGCTCCTTTTTTTTTGTTGGTCAAAAGAAGGCTTTTATTTTTTTTTTTAAATATTTCATTTGTAATCAGGAAAAATAGTTGATATGGAGCCGCACAATGGCGCTTGATTTACAACAAATTAGAAAATTTTGCATTTTGCTTGGCTCCAATGTTTAAAAAAACAAGACTTTAGAAACTTTTAAAATAATAGGAAAATTAGAGGGAGGGATCTAATACTGTTAAAATTTAATATAAAAGATCAAAGTTAATATAATTGACTATATTAACCCTTACTATAAAATCTATCAGTTATATATCTTAAAATTAAGAGTAAAAGTATATTTTTTCCTTAAAGTATTCTCCGAAATTAAAATTAAGACCAAACTATTGGTCAGAACAATTTTGCTATTAAAGTAATGAAAATAGAGTATTTTTATCGTTATTGTTAAATTCTCTAACAGTCAATGTTGGAATCTTAATTAGCATTTTCCAACTGTCAATGTAATTGAAAATTTGAAGACAATGACAAAAATGCTCTGTTTAATTATTTTAAAGATAAAGTTGTTTCAACCAATAGTTAAGATAATAGATGTTCCTCAAATAACACTTCAAAGGCAAAAATACACTTTTACTCTAAAATTAATGTTGAATACTACACAAGTTAAGAGAGTGCTCTTTTAAAAATAAGGTTGTGCAATTTTTAACTCCACATAAAAAAAATAAAAGTAGTATTAAATTTAGTTAACTTAATATAATTTAAAAAATAATTATTTTTAAATAATTGAATCAATACAATTTTAAAATCTTTACTTCTAAAAAATTAAATCAATATAATTTTTAAAAGATTTCTTTTGAATAATTATTATATTTTGTTAAGAACATCTTGTCTCACTCTATGAACTTATAGATTTTCAAAGGAGATGAAATATTAACTTCTTATATATTTTTGGACATTACTTAACTTTGTTTTAGTTATCCTAGTTGTTAAAAGAACAAAAAGAAAAGAAATAGCTTGATCACAAATAATGTGTTTTTGTTAGTAATTGTTAAATATGTATGAGATCTAGTTAGAAGGAAAAAAAATGTAAGAGATTTGATTAGGTGTAGTATAGTATTTTTAAATTTATATTTTAGTACTTGATCATTCTGAATAATTACTATTTTTAATTCTTTGATAAATATTTTTTTCATGTCCTTTGTTATAATTTTCCCTAAAATTAAACAATAATAAGACAAAAGTACCAATAAAAAAAAGGAAAAACATATTCTTTGATTCCTATAGTTTCATTGAATTTTATTTTTAGTCTTTGTAATTTTATTCAATGTTTTCAATCTCTACAAGAACTAAAATCACTAAAAAATAAAAATTATAAAGACCTGAAAAATAAAGGTCATTCAATCTTTCTGAAATTATAAGTATTAAAAACACAGAAAAAAACTATAAAGATTGAAAATAAAAGTCATATAAAGAGCAAAGGTTGTGTTTTCCATAAAAAAAATAAATTGTACCTTTTAAAATATTTCTTTTTTTATTACTATTTGTAAATTTTCAAAAAAAGAAAAATAATAAAAAACAAAAAGTAATTTCATTTTTTTTTTACTTCAAAAAGATTTGTATTCTAAACTTCCTATGCACCTCCAATCCACTCTTGTTGATAACACATCCTGTAGAAGGATGATGAATCACAATTTTTGCAATAATAAATTTATAAGAATTTTACAAAACAAAATAATATATCTAATTTAGAAAAAAATTTAAAAATTTATATTCAAACAGCTATATATTGAGAAATTATTGCATAAACCAGGTACACTATATCATCCATGCTCCATCTAATAAAAATATGACATTTATATGATTGTAAATATAAATTCATTCTATCATTAATGTAGTAAAAAGAGAAAAGACAAGAAATTAAATAAGCATTACATTCTAAAAATAAAATCATTAAAAATAATTACATATAAAATTTTATTTGATTAAATTAGTGTAATTTTATTTCACGGAACATGAATGACACGATCTGCTGGGTCCAAATAAGAATTTCTCTAGCATGCTATAAGGATAGATTATGGGTTGACTTCTAAGTTTAAATTGCAATGGATAGGTTGAGACAAGATATTGAGTTGGGGCCTTGCTTACTTTTATTTGTAAGATTTAGTTTAATTGTAGTGTCTCTATGTGTTGTTTGGCACTTTGGCTGGATTCTTTTGTGATTTTTGTTAATTAGTTGTTTTAGTTTCAAAGGGCATTATAGGAAAGAGACATGATAGAAGAGAGGGAGAGCTTACAGAGAGAGGATTGGAAAGAATAGAAGAATATTAAAGGGGAGGCAAATTTAATATGCAAATCCATTCAAAACAAGGCACACGAATAAGGATGTGTTAAAACATATTTACAAAGCTTTAACCCTTTCTAACTCCACGAATTAAAAGCTTAAAAAAATCTCATAAAAAACTCTGAAAAAAATTATATTTATTAAAAAATAATACTGAAATAAGGTAATGATAACAAAAAAAAAAATTCAAGCCTCAAATATTCTTCCTATTCCTTTTCTTGACTCCATATTTTCTCTCTCGTTTGAAAGAATTCCGAAAGAAGTAAAATTGGTGATAGCTTCAGAAACATGAGCTAAGAACTCCAACTAATCCCTATGACTTCACCTGCGCATGGCAACAAGAAGCTTTGATTTTTCTGGAGTTTGGAAATAGCAGCGCAAATGGGCTAGGTCGGGTAGGGCATCACTCTTGTCCGGTAATCTGACTCAATGTGTAGTTCAAGTCAATCCAATGCCTAACTGTTAAGGTTGGGTTTGGCCTGCCTTGAAAAAGAATTCTTTAAAAATATTTTTAAAAATTTATCTTTGAACAAAAGAAATAAAATTATTATAACTTAAAATATACTTCCTCTGTTTAAAAATATAAAGCATTTTTTGAAGAGTTGAATATTTAAAAATATAAGGCACTTTTAGTTTTTCGAGGTGTAATTAATGCTTTTTTTTAAAAGTGACCCTATTGATAATGACTTTATACTTATTATAAGGTGTTTAATATGGGTAAATATAAAAAAATAGGATTAATTGAAAAGTAGGTAACTACTTTATTAAGGATGAGATTCGATTAAAAATGTCTTACATTTTTGAATGGAGAACGTATTCTTTATAAAATTAATATTATGATTAAAAGTAATTATTTTTAAAATTACAAGTGATTGAAACTGTCAATTTATTTTTCATAATATTGTGTTAAAAATAAAATTTAAAATTTGAAAGACATTAAAAAATTAAAATGATAAGAGATATCAAAAAAGATACTAAAATTAATATAATGCAGAGTAACTCTTAATAAAAATAATATCATAAAATAAATATTTTTAATAAAAAATGATTTTACATCCGAGCCGGGTTGAGCAAGGCAAAGATTGACCCTTGCCTAACCTTATGAGCCCCAATTGCTTGGGCATACCGAGCTTTCAAGCTGCATATCAACCCTAGCTAGAACAATAATTTTTGACTCATTGTGTCTCAAACTCTTTGAGTGCGTGCCAATTGCAAGCTTTGATCTCTTGAAGGTTGGAACAACTTTTGGCTGTAGTGATGTGTATAATACTTTTTAGGCTTGCTTGATTTGTTAGGTGAGGAATTTCAAGCATATATCCTTGTTTTTAGGAGGTTGAGGTATTCACATAGTGTAGTAACCTAAACTGAGATGTCAAATTTTGGAATGAAGAAATCAATAATTATCTTGTGCTTACTTGAGTAGAGGAAATGAGGGGAGAGAAAATAGAAAGAGAGAAAATAAAGAGAAGGAAAAAGTAGAGGAATAAGAATATTTATCGCATATCTCATTCATCTAAGATTCTTTATTCAGTAAAATAGGATTGGTTGATTTTACTCCTTGACGATTTACTTGTCGAATGTGAAGTTAAATGGATTGAGAGGAATCAAAATATTCCCAAAGGCATGCAATTCTCAGCAAATAAAATCGAGAAAACAATATGGAAAGAAAAGTAGTTAATTTTACATGAATAATAATAATCTTAATATTTTTAAGGAAATATTTATATCTAATAAAATTCATTGTTGCATTATAGTTTGCATGCTATATTTCTAAATAGAAGTAAAATATGATTTTAAGTTTAATCATAATTTATAATTATTTTATTTAATTATAATTTATTTTTGGCTAAAGTATATTTTTCATCCTCTAATTTTATATAATATTTCAATTTAATTTCTTAATTTTACAAGGTAAATTTTTAGTCCTTTTAATTTCGATACTGTTAATTTTAAATGATTACTTTTTGTATTAATTATTATTATTTAAAAAAATTAAAATGAATATCTCAACATCTAAGAATATTTTATCAATATTTAAAAATTTAATGTAAAAATTTTTTATGATGAAATTAATAATGTTAGGGATAAATGACTAAAAATATATTTTTTAAAATAAAAGGATTAAAATAAAACTGTATATAAAATTAGAGGACTAAATATATAATTTAATTTTTATCTTTTTAAAATTATTTTTTAAAGTGAAAAGGGAGTGGGATGTTTTAAAAAAGCTTCAATCCATATTACCCCCAAAAAAAAAAAAGTTTTCAAACCAAATGGACCGAAGAAAGCTACCCCATGAATCAAGGTCAAAAATGGAGCAGGAGTCACAAAAAGAAGGACAAAAGAGTAAAAACATATTGATGGGTAATTTTGGAAGGAAAGTTTTCCCTCCAAAATTGTTTTATTTTTAAAGAAAAAGTAAAGCTGGAGTCTTTAGTTTTTTCTTGAGAGAATGATAACGAGGTCTTAAAAAAAATTAATTAATTCAAGTTAAATTTTAAAAGCTAAATTTTATAAATTTATAACTCAATTTTAAAATTTTTTAATTTTTTTGTAATGAATTTGTAACTTGTACACTAAGTTTTAATAGAAAAAATAAATTCTTTTTATTCTTTAATTATATTAAAATATAAAAAATAAATTACAAATTCACATAATACAGTTACAAAATTGAGTGATGGACTTGTAAATTTTTAAAATTTAATATTTGAAATCTCACTTGAATTAAGGACCTCTTTATCATTTTTTTTTCCTTCAACATTGATGAGTCTTGTTCATAGGAAGAAAGAGAAAATTACAGTGTTTTAGATATCTTGATCTTCTATGAAAGGCGACAACTTGTCCTACTTACTTGGTCAAAATGTAAGTCTCTGAATTTTGAATCCTTTGACGCATATTGTCTCCGTTTTGCTTTACTTTGGATTGTAGCCATATCTTCTAGGGATGATGAAGCTCAAACTCATGATATCAACTTTGTTTTACTGACCAACCCATTTTCTTTGGCACTGATTAAGCTGAGGTTTCTTCCATACCTGTGACTAAAGAGAATATCTATGATCTTCTAAGTAATTTTAGACGAGGTTAAAGATTTCTTCTCAGGAACTTAAAGTGGTAGGGGGACACGTGTCTATCACATTTCTTTTTATTTTTTTTAATTCCAACTTTTCTCAGTATCTTTCTTTTCCCCCCGTGACTCCTCACATAATTAAAAACTTGTCACTAAGGTTTGGGTGTTCAACCTTATACATATCTCGATTGGCCTGGTTATATCCTAGTAAGACTCATTCTAAACAAATCAGGACGAGATTTTATGGGACATGATGAAAAAGAGTTTAGGACAGGACGTGACTGAGATGTCTCATCCCGTCTCAAATATCATATATATATATATATATAATTTTTATTTTAAAAATATACATTAAATATATTAATTATATTAATTATAATTTAATACATGCAATTTCTATTTAAAACTAAAAGTTTTTTATGTTAATAATTTTAATGATACAAAGTAAGCAATATAGGGTAATTTCTTTTTACAATATATTAATTATATTAATATAATTCATTCTTATATTTATATATTTAATAATTTTTATTTATATCATATTTCTTATTTTATTTATGCAGGAGTCACTGACTTAACATATCTTAATTAAAAAAGAAGAATAATAATTTAATGTTGTGATTAGCTTATCTGTTATTGTTGCTTTTATAACCTAAAGATCACTTCTAATTGATATCATAATGTATTATGTCTCATGTATACTTGACTTTAAATTATGTGCTTGTAGGTGTGATTGATATAATTTAATAATAAGATATGTGATTTCAAATTTTAATGAATGTTGTTATCTAAATCTTTCTCCCATATTATTCATTTTATTAGAATGGCACGTCTTGATCTCGTCCCAATTTCTAACGGGACGAGATACTTTTGGGACAGAACTGAATACGTGACAAAAATTTAATCCCAATTATTTTTCAGGATGAAACACGAGATAGAGATGTCCTGGTCTCATCTTGTCCTATAAACACCCCCTACAGTAAGGTATAAAATAAACTTAAATGACATGTTCAGTTAAAAAAAAAAGAACTTAAATTATGTGACTTGGTTAAAAGCCACTGCAAATTTACCTTGGAACATTTTATCATGAAAGCCACAAGCAATTTTTTTTTTCTTTTTTTCCCCACAATATGAGTTTAATAATTACTTAAAAATTTTCTTTACAAAGCAATCCATTATTATTCTACACTTATTAATGTAATGGATTTATTTTCCAAACATATCTTAGATTAGTAAAACAAGCATTTTTTATTATGGGTCCCACATTTATTTTTTTGAGATGGGACACGAGATGGGGACATCCTAGCCTCATCTTGTCCTATAAACACCCCTACACTAAGGTATAAAATAGACTTAAATGACGTGTTCAGTAAAAATAAATAAATTATGTGACTTAGCCTGATTAAAAAGCCACTACAAATTTACCTTTGAACATTTTATCAAGAAAGCCATGGGAATTTGTTTTTCTTTTTTTCCCCAACAGTATGAGTTTAATAATTACTTAAAAATTTTCTTTACAAAGCAATCCATTATTACCCTACACTTATTAATGCAATGGATTTATTTTCCAAACCTATCTTAGATTAGTAAAACAAGCATTTTTTATTATGGGTCCCACACTTATTTTTTAAAATTTTTATTGTAGGTTCCATAAAAACTCTTATTATACAAAAATTAAATTAAAAAAAAACATGGAGAATGTTCATTCAACTATAGATGAACAATACCATATATGCACTTTATTATATATATTGATCGATATATTTCTTATTACTTCTCCTTGACTTTGCTTCTTTTGTTAACTTCATCTGTTTTTCTCCAAACTCAGAGAAAAATGAAAATAAACATCTAGAAAATAAGTAAATCACATAATTCCAATTAATAAATACCAAATAAGTTCATATTCTCACCAACACAAAATGTATGAGAATCAAATGATTTCAGCAAACAAGTGAGTTGGCGCTCTATGCATAGCATAACTCCACACCATGTATGAGTGATATAATAATTGATGATTTCATTTTATATTGTTTCCTTGTTTGGTTTGTACAAGTTATTACTAGAAAAAAAAAAACAGAATAGGGCGATTACGATGTCCGATTTTTTTTTTTTTAATGGGATAAAAGAAAAACAACAGTAGGATGAAGTTATCCAAAAAAAAAAAAAACAAAGCCCATTGAATAGAGATGATAAAAACTGTTTTAAAAATTTAAGATAGATTTGCAAAATAAATGTTAGGTTAAATATATATAAGTGTGAGATTATAACAAACAAAATTTTCTAAGCAATTGTTGAATCAGAGAAATACTTAGGTAGATCAGGTACATCACATCATTTGTAGTCTGTCCAATTATAATGCTCCAAGCAATCTAAATAAAATCTTTTATGGCATTTTTTAAATTAATTTTATTTTCATAACAAAATACATATTTATTTTTTATTTTTTTCTCTCTACTACCATTAATATCAAAATTAATTTATATTTAATGATATATAAATGTCGTGTTTTTATTGGATAGAATACAAATGATGTGATGCATTTAGTGTATCTAAGTAATTTTGTCGAACTCATTTAGTGGAAGAAAATAAAGGAAAAAATGAAAAAAATTATTGTGACTTTCATAATAAAGAAAGATAAAGAGTAACTTGTAGCAGTTTCATTATTATTAAAATTATTTTTATAAGGTAAAAAAGGAGCAGGGAGTCTCAAAATGCTTCATTCCATATTACCAAAAAAAAGGCTTTCAGGCCAAATGGAGCGAGGGAAGTTATCCCATGAATCAAGGTCAAAGATAGAGTGAGAAGCACACAAGGAAGAAGGACGAAAGAGTACCCAAAAAAAAAAAAAAAATTAAACGTTGATAGGTAATTTTGGAAGGAGAGTTTTCTTTCGAAAATTGTTCTATTTTTGAAGAAAAAGTAAAGTTAGGACTTGTTTAATTTTTGTTCCCACTTTTTATTTTTAAAAACTATTTTGTAATACAGTTTTTAGAATTATTTTTCAAAACAAAACAAAATGAAAATCCATTTGATTATATTAATTTAAAAATATTTTAAAAATTAAAAAATAAATTGATAGTAATGGCTATAGATTATTAATGGTGGTGATTTATGATAGATATTGATCAAAGTAAATGTAATTTTTAATAATCAAATATAATATATTTTACAAATAAAAAAATAAAATGAAAAGAACTTGAGGTTGTTTCTGGAAATAATTAAATTAAAAACAGTTATTCAAATAAGTTTTTAAATTTTTTTATTTTTAAAAATAAAAAAAATTTTTAAAAATTGAAAACAAACAAGCCCTCAGAGCCTTTGGGTTTTTTTTTCTTCTCAACTTTTCTTTCATTATCTTAGTAATAAAAAGGATTTTTTTTTATTTATCTTGGTATTTCTCTCTCCCCACTACTTTTCTCCCTGCCCCTTGTATAATTAAAAGTTTGTCATTAAGGTATGGAATGAACTTAAGTTATGTGTTCGGCCAAAAAAAAAAAAACTTAAATTATATGACTTGATAAATAAGTCGCTGCAAATTTGCCTTTGATAATTTTATCATGAAAGCCACAGCAATTTTTTTTTTGTCACTATATGAGTTTAATAATTACTTAAAAATTTTCTTTTCAAAGCAATTCATTATTATCCTGCACTTATTTAATGCAATGGATTTATTTTACAAACATATCTTAGATTAGTAAAATATACTTTTTATCATGTCAATTCCATGACTTTGCTTTTTTTTTTTTTGGTTAACTTCGTCTATTGTTATTTTTTGCTATCATGTCATAAAAAATAAATCTCTTTTATTATTCTATTTATCTAGAGACAACTTATACGACTGAAACAAAGACTCAATACAAAATTTAAATCATTTTTATCATCACACATACATGTGAGGAGTTATACAATGCTTGAAATGCCAACTAACTCGTTTGTTAAAAACAAAAAAACTACAATAGATGACATGTTTACACTATTAAATGAATAGATTAACCATGTACTTAATAAATAATAAATAGAATATATGGAATTTTGAACATGTTTACAATACTAAATGCATTCAAAGCCATTAACCAACTTGGGAGAATGGCAACTGAGGACCTTCTAAGGAGGTTAATATCAAATTTGGATTTTTAAAATATTTTTAATTTTTAAAACTCAAACATAAAAGAATGAGTACTGAATTATTTTGGCAACTAAGTTATAACAACATCTTGATTTAGTATTAATTTTTTCTGAGATCCTTAATTGTCATTCTCCCCAATAACTTTAATCAAATCAGACATCAAATGCAAATTGTTAAAGAAAAATGAAGATGTATGGGCGCATATATGTGTATGTGTGGAATATTAGTAAATCACATAATGCCAATTATATAAATACATCATAAGTTCATATTCTCACCAAGACAAAATATATGAGAATCAAATGATTTCAGCAAACAAGTGAGTTGGCACTCTATATATAGCATAGCTCCACACAATGTATGAGTAATATAATAATTGATGATTTCAGTTTGTATTGTGTCTTTGTCTAAGTTGTACTAGGTATTCTAGAAAAATTAGAATAAGGCAATGAGGTCAGATTTTTTTTTCCATGGGATAAGAGAAAAACTACAGTAGGATGAATTTTTTTTAAGGCAAAGCCATTGAATAGACATGATAAAAATTATTTTAAAAATTTAATTAAGGTAGATTTGTAAAATAAATGCTACAATAAATCTAAAAGTGTGAGATTATAGCAGACAAATTAAATTTTTCAAGCAATTGTTGAACTCATTTAGTGGCACAAAATAAAATAAAAGTAGAAATTTTTGTGACTTTCATAATAAGAAAAGGTGTTAAAGTATATTTTTAGTGCTCTAACTTTATATAAGATTTTAATTTGATCCTTTAATTTTATAAAGTATCTTTTTAGTTCTTTTAACTCTAACATCATTAGTTTCAAATAATTTTTTCATGTCGATTGTTGTTATTTTAAAAAAAATAAACTTAATATATAAACATTTGTGAATATTTTATTAATATTTGAAAGTTTAATGTAAAAATTTGTTGGGATAAAATTAATGATATTAGGATTAAAGGATCAAAAAGACACTTTATAAAGTTAAGGGATTAAAATAAAATGTTATATAAAGTTAAATGACTAAATGTATACTTTAGCATAAGAAAAAGATAAAGGATAATTTGTAGTGGTTTCATTATTTTTAAAATTATTTTTATAAGGTGAAAATGGAGCAAGGAATCTGAAAAGTGTTTCAAATCTATATTACCTTTTTTTTTTGACAGAGTTTCAAATCTATATTACCAAAAAATGATTTCAGGCCAAAGGGAGCATAGAAAGTTACCCCATGAATCAAGGTAAAAAATGAAGTGGAAAGCACACAATGAAGGAAAGCTCAGGAGTAACAAAAACATTTATAGGTAATTTTTGAAGGAGAGTTTTCTCTAGTTTTTGGGGAAAAAAAAATTTAGTTAGAGTCTCTAATTTTCTTTTCTTTCAACTTTTTTTTTTATCTCAATAGAGAAAAGGATATTTTTCTTGGTATTTTTCTCTCTCCCCTACTTTTCTCCCTATCCCTCACGTAGTTAAAAGTTTGTCACCAAGGTATGGAATAAATTTAAACTATTTGTTCAGCCGAAAAAATGAAAACTTAAATTAGGTGACTTGGTAAATAAGCCACTGCAAATTTCCCTCTGATCATTTTATAATGAAAGCCACAGCATTTTGGTTCTTTTTTTTGCCACTATATGAATTTAATAATCACTTAAAAATTTTCTTTACAAAGCAATTCATTATTATCTTTCAGTTATTTAATGCAATGGATTTATTTTACAAACATGTCTTAGATTAGTAAAGTATATCTTTTATCATACTTATTTCATGACTTTGCTTTTACTCTTTTTTTTTTTCCCTCTTAACATCATCTATTGTTATTTTTTCTATCCAGTCATTAAAAAAAAATAGACCTCTTTTATATTAGTCTATTTATCCAGGGACAACTTATACGACTCATGAAAATAATAGATAGAATACAGTGATTTTTGAAAATGTTTACAATACTAAATGCATTCAATGCCATTTATTAACTCTGGGAGAATCGCAATTAATGACCTTCTATGAATTCAAATTAAGATTTTTTAAAAATATTTTTAATATTGAGACATAGAAGAATGAGTACCAGATTAATTTGGAAACTAAATTATAATAAAATCTTGATTTGGTATTAATTTTGTTTTGAGGTCCTTAATTGTCATTCTTCCCGACAATTTTAACCAAATGAAACATCAAAAGAAAATTGTAAACCAAACACGGAGAAAAATGAAAATGTATAGGGCATAATAAATGTGTAGGATTAATATTAATAAATCACATAATGCCAATTATATAAATACCTCATAAATTCATGTTCTCATCAACACAAAATATATGAGAATCAAATGATTTCAGCAAACAAGTGAGTTCACACAATGTATGAGTAATGCAGTAATTAATGACTTTATTTTGTATTGTGTCTTTGTTTGGGTTGTACAAGTTATTACTAGAACAAGGGCAATGAGGTCTGATTTTTTTTAACTTTTTTATGTGATGAGAGAAAAACAACAGTAGGATGAAGTCAAAAAAGAAAAAAAAAAAAAAGCAAAGCCGTTGAATAGACATGATAAAAAATTATTGTACAAAATTTAAGATCGATTTGTAAAATAAATTTTACAATAAATATATAAGTGTGAGATTATAACAGACAAAATTTTCTAAGCAATTGTTGAACTTATTGCCTTTTATGATGAAAAAAATAATAAAGTTTTGATTGTTCATTAAATATCATCTTATTGAAGGTAATTTTATCTAAGGCATCATCGAGTATTAAATGTGGGCACCCCTCCTAATAGAAATTTAAATTTAAATTTATCACATTATGCGAGAATAACTCTTTTCACAAGACCTAACTCTTATTTATATGTTTTGATTCTTTTTCATTATAAATACAATAGGTCTATTGTATGTTTTTTTGGGGGTCATTACATCAACAACGTCTTTCTAAGAATTTTTCTAAATAAATTAATCTTTTAGTAAGAACAAATGACCTTAATTAGTATGGCTTCACATTAACATTTGAAAGTAATATTTACATTAATTCTATTTATAATTTTTTGACCAAAAACATATTTATAATTCATCCAATCGTATCAGTTTGATTTACTTATGAATATACACTCATATCTGTTTCGAAATTAGTTTAGAAAATTCGATATATTAAATTATTTTTAATAATTAGAAAATTTTTATTAAATAATTTATAATTCTGTTTATAAATCTATGCATTTGTACCATAAAATTATAATCTCGGAAAGTTTTACAAAATTCTATCAATAGTTTGTACAAAAATATTATTGCATTAGCTAGTTTTTATAGTAATGGACATGATATATGAAAAATATTTATATTCAAAATTTTGATTAAATTCCACATATATAAACAAATCAAGAGATTTAGGGTTTATTTGGTTTTTATTTTCAAAAAAAAATTTTATTTTCAAAAACAACAAATAAAAATTCATTTAAATAAGTGTTTGGAATTCAATTATTTCCAAAACTATTATCATTTTTTTATTTAAAAACAAAATAAAAATATTTTAAACATGTTTCTATTTTATTTTTCTTATTTTTAAAATATATACATTCAATTATTGAACACTAAAATAATTGTAATAAATTATTATCATAAACCACCACTATCATCTGCCGGTGCCTATTATTATTGGCCAATTTTTAAGATTTTAAATTATTTTGAAATTAACATATTTAAACAGATTATCTTTTTTATTTGAAAAAAATAATTTTTTTTGTAATTAACATATTTAAATAGATTTCCTTTTTGTCTTGATTTGAAAAGCAATTTTAAAATTATATTGCAAATTTATTTTAAAATGGAAAACTCAACTAAACAGGCTTTTATTCTCAAAGTACCAAACAGAGCGAAAAAGAGTGCAAGGACTCACTCCAAGATGAATTCGGATAATTGCCTTCACAAGCTTACATGTGACAATGTCCCTACAATAATAAATAAGAATAAACAATAACATGAATTATTAATTTTTTTTGGCCAAAATAACATGAATTATTAATTAATACTCATAAAACTTGAGGGAACAAATAAAATAACCAAGAGCGAGTTTTTCTTGATGCAAGGCAAATCCAAAATCACTAACAAAGCTGTATCTAAAATCCCTTATTAATTTTATAATGAGTTGTGACAAGTAGTTGAGTGGAAAATTGAAGAGAATGAGAGAGAAAAATAGGCAAGTCGCAAAAAAAAAAAAAGAATGGAATTGTGACTATCTCATATGTATGTGTGTGTGTATATTATATATTTGTGTAAAGCATCTAATATATTGAACTATCTCAATTCAACTAAATGATTTATCAATGATGCATTGTTAGGACTCAAATTTAAGATGGGGACTTTGTCAGCATCAACAAGAGTCAAGACATGTTACAATATAAAAAAAAAAAACAAGAAAGGAAAAAAAAAATTTTACATCACACTTTCCCTCCCTCGCATTTCAATTTCTCCTCCATCAATGTCCCTCTTTCTCAATTCTTGTCTCAATCCTTTTCTTTTCTTTTCTTTTCTTTTTTTCTTTTTTTTTTTTTTTGTCTTTGGCTCATTCTATTATCTCCTTTATATATACACACAAGGAGAAATCTCTCCATTAATGACCCAATCAAATTCTAATGTTCATTGAATCAGAATCATTTATTATTTTTCTTTTCATGTCACTTTATATCGTTATAGTTTATGATATGCGCATCTCTATTGTCGTTTCACTCAAATCAAATCTTTAATCGTCAGGTTTTTATATGGCATAGAATCATGAGAAATTTGAAAATTATATAAAAGAGAAAGTGGTAAGAATCATCTTTAATTTTTTTTTTTTTTTGGGTTGATCCGTCATTGAATTGTTATTAGCTTTATTATTACTTATTTTCAGAATTAAAATGCAAGGCACCAATCAATTTAAATTAATTAAATATCCAACTTTTTTTTAGTTAACTAAAATATGAAAATGAAAACAAAACTGAATTATTATTATTAAATTTTTCTTATTTTATTTCTATTTCTATTTTTTATTAGAAAGCTCAGATGAAATAAAATATTTAGCATCAATATCTACAACGGTTATCAATAAAAAATACATAAAGAATAAGTCTACAGACGTTATTAGATGGAAGAGGCTTGTAATTCAAACCATGATTGTTAGGATACGACCTAACCAGCTAGTCTAATAATAAATTAGTCATTCGTGATATATAATTTATTGGTGATTTAAGTTAATAATGAAATCTTGTGGCATATTTGATAATTTTAGTGATTTGTAATGAGTAGTAAATAGTTTTTTTTCATAATGGTATGACAATAAATTTCATATGTATGTTAATGATATGGATAAGTATTGTTTAAAATATTGATAAAAATTTATATATTTAGTCTTGTATATTTAAGATGCTTGTTTTTTATTAAATTACGAAATGTGTATCTTTTATTGATTATTTATTTTATAATAAATTCTTGTTATTAATATTATTAATATATTAAAGTTTACATATCTTAATTTAATTAGGTAAAATATATTAAGTATATATATAATGCTAAATTTATAAGTCTTGACTTGAAATATTTTTTTTTTTTCATACATATTTTTTAAAATTTTATTATTTTAACTGAGACCAATTCAACGGCCATAATTTAGTGAACCAGTATCATGATGAATTCAATATACTGTTGGATTTTGATAACGTTGATCCAAACTAATCCACATATATATATTCATGCGGTGAAATCCATCGCACCTAGGGCGAGAAAGTTATTGGGAATCATCTGATAAACGCAATAGCAGAAATGAGAGGATTGTTCTCCTCTTTCCTTCCCAAATCCCACTCACTTTTCCCTCCTCTTTTTTTTTTATTTAAAAAAACAACTATTAGACCAAAATTTAAATGGTTCACATTTATTTTTTATAAATTTATTATTAAAATATTAAATTATAAAAAAAATCAAATTCAAACAACTAAATACTAGTAGAAAAAAATGTTATCTAAACCCCACTTTTTAGACCGGTTGCTGTGGAACCAGTTAGAGAAATAAAGGCCACGTCATTTTTGTAAATAATAATGGGCACGAGTGAAAGATTTTTCAAAATTATAATAAAAATATAATAAGAAATATTATATAAATGATTAAATTTGTACCATTCATTTAATAAGTTGATCTGCTTGTTAGAAAAAGAAAAGTTGAGAAGAAGATGGGAAAGAAAACATTAAGAATTGACAAGGATATAGAGAATAAATGTTCCAAGGATACAAAATTTTATTCTATTTAACACCATTAAATATTTATGTATAATGAATACTCTCCCCATTTTATTTATAAGAGAAACTATTATTTTTTACTTATTTTTTATATAAGCAAAATCATCTATTTCAATAAGTATTTATTATACATTTTTTAAATTATCCCTCATAATTTACATTAATGAGAAATAATTAATGAAGAAGATGGGAAAGAAAACATTAAGAATTGACAAGGATATAGAGAATAAATGTTCCAAGGATACAAAATTTTATTCTATTTAACACCATTAAATATTTATGTATAATGAATACTCTCCCCATTTTTATTTATAAGAGAAACTATTATTTTTTACTTATTTTTTATATAAGCAAAATCACCTATTTCAATAAGTATTTATTATACATTTTTTAAATTATCCCTCATAATTTACATTAACGAGAAATAATTAATGCATGCTTATGTTGATTAACATGGGGTATTTTAGTCTAATTTTTTATTTTTAAATATTATTATTATGATTAACTAACTTTATTAAATTGTGTGATATAGTTTTTTTTCTTTCATATATAAAAATAGATGGATTACCACCTATTTAATTAACTAGAGTTGGAAATGCACATACTATTAATTGAGGTGCAAAGATGGTAAATTACCTGAAATGTTGGCACTAAAAATGAACAAAATTTATTGTGGATTAATAAGAATTTTAGTAGATAATTATTTTAAAAAATTGATCATTATCGTGTTTGGATTAATAAGAATTTAAATTTGAATAAAATCTTTCATTTGGATATATAAAAAATGGTTAAATTATACATTACTTTCCTAAACTTTAAAACATGTAAACATAACCTCCTAAACCTTTGAAATTTTGCAATGAACCCCCTCAACTTATTTATTTATGTAGATAACTCTATGTAATTAATTTTATACATTAATTATCTACACGTAACTTAAAATTTAGTGGGGTTATCTGTATATCAATCAAAGTTTGGGAGGTATATAATTAATGACTAAGCATTATTTGTATAAACCTGAAAGTTCAAAGTGGTTTATTATTAAGTTTTAAAGGTTAAGGTTGTTATTTATACATGGTTTAAAGTTTAGAGGAGTTGCATGTAATTTAGCCTACAAAGATCTATACATTCTTCATTCCAAAAATCAATGCCAAGTGCAGCAATCACCATGCTTGCAAGCTCTGATCTTGAAGTAGAAGGGGTAGTTCACCCTATACTTTTTCATTCTAAAAATCGATGCCAAGTGCTTCGCCATCACCGAAAGAACTCAAATAATATATTTACCTTCTTGTACTTTGCATTGCTTGTGTGAGTCTCACAATTTGTGTTGTCTTAATCCATCTTTCTAGTGCTTGTGTTACCCCTTATAGGGATGTGACCTATAATAGAGGGAGGTGTTAAAAATTCTAGACACAAGTCAAATACATAATTCTTAAAACATCGGTAATCTGCTTTAAAGAACAAGGTTGTGGCAAATTGGATAGAAGTAAGAGAAATACAGTGGTAAAGGAATCTTGTAGGATGGAGATCAAAATGGTGCAATGAAGATGAAAGAAAGAGGCAAAGAGTAAGAATTAACTTGAGATGGAATATGAGATGTGAAACCCTTCTTGTCTTTCTTGCACTTTATATCACTACCCTTCTCTCACAGCTTCCTTGCTTCTTTCTCTTGTTCCATGGCTAGATTTGGCAAGGACAAAGATGCATTGAGAAGACTCAATCTAGATTATCATAATCTAGAGTCAAGGATCAATTCATTAATTTCATGTGGCTCCTCCCTTTTCAGACTCAATTGTGGATCACTATCATTTAGAGTGGTTTAGACGTGATAAGGCTTGATTTAATAAAGGAGGTGGCATATCAAGAAACTCCATCAAAATGCAGCATTGAAACAAGAAGAGCTGTGTTATTGTATTTTCGAACAGGCTTATTATATCTTGACTATATCTTTATTTTCTGGCCTATTTCTCACTTATTGATTGAACCAATGTGATGAACAAAAAGGACAGACTGCTCTCTAGGCCCAAACTAGCTTGGCTTAATGATACCGTGTTAACTTGAACAAAACCATATGGGTGAACAATGAAAACAATAAGCCTAAAAGTGATCTCAACAGGAAATCAATATCAACAAAGAATCTGTCCTTAACTAAAGGGTGATAAGAACTAATCCCTACATGGGGTGAGGTGAGGTTTCACATAATATACCTTCCCAGCTAAATACAATGATACCTGGCCCTTTTATATAGATTTGAGGGGTATCAACTATGTAAGCCATGTTGTAAGATGCATACACTTGTCTTAGTTATCCACTATGCTATTTGCTAGGTTTGATGAAATAGTAGAATATATAAACCTAATAATTAAATCTATATAATCCCATATGCTCAATCCTTTATCAATTCTTAAAAATAAAGATAAAACACAGAAGCATACTTGAATCCATAGGCTTGATTTGATGTTCATGTTTGTGCATGCATGTTATCTAGATTATTATTGGAGGGAATTTTTGAATGTTTTCAAGAAGGGGAATGGAGAATGTTCCAAATAACCAACCAAACCAGTGACCATGATCCTCATTTATAAATTTAAGTTTGTGATATTTATGATTTGGTCCCTCAACAAATTATAAATATCAACATTCTTATCTCTATATATTAATTCCATAACAATTATACCCTTAAGCCTTAAAACTTTATTTTAAACATATCACTTTATTTAGGCTTAATTAAATAACAGCCACACATTTTTAATATTTACATGTGTGGCCCCATATATTGAATTTTATGCCAACGCTCTTGTCAAGAGGGTGTTGAACTCTAGTTTTAATGATCAAAAAATGAGATAAGTTTCTGTGTAATAGGGAAAATTAAAAAGGATTAATGGCTTTTAAGGGTAACTGGCTTTATTTGCTTTAAAATTTGTGTAAAGTACCTTATTCCGAAATAGCCAAGAGTTTCACAGTCTCTCTAAGTTAAATTCTCTTGAGATTCTTTTCAAGTTTAAGTATTTGAATTATCTTGAATTTTCTATTAGACCAAATTCATCCTTTCAGAAGTCTTCTAAAAGAAATTAATCCTTGTTTTATATAAAAATTAAATTATGAAGTTTCTTTGCATTTATAGCTAAAGTGGTCCTTTATACTAGTACAAGCATCTTTATACTGGTATAAGTACCTCATATTCTCTTACCTTTTGCATTATATCGATATAGCTTTCTTATTCCTATATAACTCTGGTTATACCAGTACAACTATCTTTTTACTGGTATAGTAGCTTATACCTCGGAGCCTTCTCTGAGTTTTTGATTATCTCCCTATTCTAGTATAGTCTTTGTTTCTCTAAGTCTTTATGTTTGGCAATTTTTTTCTAACTTTATCCCCTTTTTTAATTTGCATTATTAGTTAAATTTTTATTAAGCTTAGTTCACTCCCTCTTAAGTGGACTTACAAAGGGAATGGGGTTATATTGTACTTATAATGAACCTTAGCTTTGACATTCATTTTCACTCCTCCATACTTTCATTTCAACTGAAGTATCTTTATTAGATGCAAGAATGTCTTCTGTTACCAACTATGCTTCTACAACTAGAGTTTCTTGGAACATTACATTTTATGAGATACAACTACTTGGGAGAGCATTGCCTTTAAGGTTAGAGAAGCACTTAGGATGGTCTTGGCGTTTAGAGAATTGATCTTGGGTAATGATTGTAACCCTCCCCTTATACCCACAAGATATAAGGAGAGGATTAACTTAATCAACATAATCACAAGACCAACCTGTATTCAAATACTATATTTAAAAAGCTTGGATCCAAGACTCGATTTTCAAAATCATCATAATTCTCAACCAACGTAATGAAAAATAGAGTATAGCATTGTAGAAGATATTATATGCATTCATAGAGCCTATGCATGCAATCAAAACAAAGAAATAAAGTCAAAAAATGAGCCATGCGCTCCAAAATGCGCTACATGCACCACAACTTATGGTACAGAGTCACGAGTAGCTTTTCTTTGTGTCATGTGCTGTGGCATAAGCACGCCATGTGCTATAACGTATATGTTGGTTTCTGCAATTGTCATATGATAGTTCGCAAAGTAAACTTTCGACGTGTATCATTTCCACATACAATATTTAATTGGAGTGGTTCAAGCGCCTACACGAAGCTTATTTTATAAGCTAACTAATGACATAGGTTTGGACATGATCTAACGGTCCGAACAAATTTTGGACACTCGAGGTATAAAAAGTTATTTTTTCTAAAAAATTTAGCGCACCTAAGTACTTAAATTGATCACATTGTCCCATAAGACCATTTTAGGCATTGAACCTAGTCCAAAAAGGCCTTATACACTTGATTGACAATAATTTATAACATACATATGCACAACTTAAGATTTGGCTTTTCAATAGCCCATTTTGACATATATAAATTTCCTTAAAAATATCATCATAACATGGTATTTGGGCTAAAACCCAATCCATTCATCAAAATTTCACCACTAGCACATTCACATTGAGTTGTCAACTAAATCATAGCTTCTGTTTCTCATTTCACCACATATATACACATATAGGCTAAGATTTACCAAAATTCACAACAATTCTCAACTATCACAACTTTAAACATGCATGCATATCTTATGGCAACTTTATATACAAATATACATAAGTAGGGTGTTCATTACACAAAATTCAGAGATTTCACAGCAATGACACCACTATATTGATCTTGACTCTTTCCCCTTGCCTGGGTCACCATTATAACATGTAAAAATGTAACCATGGGGATGAGATAATAATCTCAGTAACAGAATAACTTTCTACTACTGATTATCATATGCAACCATAAGAAAATATAACATAATATATGAGTAAATATAATATAAAATACACATTTCATTTTAATTCACATCAATATATAATTTCATCACTTTCACAACTTATATTCACTATAATTCACCACTTATTATAGCAATAGCATGATCATTACCAACCAAACCTTCAAATCACCCTAACTCAAAATTATAGGCTCATTTCAACCTAACATACACTCTTATCAGCCTTAAGCTCACCTTCAGTGGTAGAATCATCTGGCTAAAGGCATTCTAACTCACTTCTGGACTATGGATTCTCCTAATACATACAATGGAGTGTTGTTGACTCTAACATCGCATCGCATCGATATTAAGGAGTTCAAATCTCTAACACCACATCTTAATAGGTACTAAAGAGATAACATCGCACTTCAATAGGTACTAAGAAGATAATCTTTAACACCGCATCTCAAAAGATACTAAGGAAATGTAATTATCCAACACCGTACCCTATCGAGCACCAATGAGAATAATGCCATACGGTCTTTCTCTACTTCTCTCTATGGGTGAACTCCAACCTCTATGATCATGCTTTCATATAAATCATCTCTTCATATATATTAGAAAATATATAATCACAAAATATGCAATTCCATAAACTCGATTCTTTAGAAATCATTTTCATACATTAAACATTCATTTAACAAACATGCTCATTCTAAGACATTTTCATGCAATAATATTCATACTTTCAAATAGTTATGATAGATAATCAAATAGATAAAGTTATTCAGTTATCTTAACCCTTCTGTCATAAGAAATGTTACCCATGGATTTAATAACCATTAACGATTCACTACTAGCTTCTTTTCTCAATTCACACGCAAAATATGCCAATCTACATAGAATTGACATAATTAGTCAACTGGTCTAATTGATCAAAACTAAATAATTATTAATATAAACTACATCTAATCATTTACTCACTTTTACTTATCCAATTTAGGTTCGTCACCACACAATTGCCACTTTTTAACACTTTTAACGATCCCATTTCACTTTTATATGATTTCCACCCAATTTTCCCTCTAACCTAGGGCCAAATGGAGCCTACAACTTTAAAGCTCTATCATTCAACTCCAAACTAGTCATAAAGCTTTAATTTAACTCTTGAGAATCTTTTTATTACTATAAAGTAAGAAACTAACCTAGTAAATTTTCTCGATCCAATTTCTCTAGAATTCATATTAAGAGAAATTATAGTAGAATTAAAGGTAAAGGCTGTATGATACTTACCCAATAAATTATCGGTTGGAAACCTCTTCCAAGCTCCTAAGAATCTTTGCCCTAGCAGCCAAAGCCTTCTTCTTCTCTCCCTTTCATGCTTTTCTCTCTTCCCTCCTTAAACTCATAACCTAGACAAGCATAAATCAGGTCATTTTTTGTGCCATGTGCCACAGTATAGGTAGCTTGTGCTGCAGCACATGGCATAGTGAGGAGAATCCTTATGGCGTGCACACACTTCGTCCTGAAACGCAATTCTTCCACTTGTATCATTCATTCAACACCTCAAAGACTCAAACTATCACATGGTCATCCAAATTTCTAATCACTGATTAATTACTAATTCATCCCTAATTAGTAGCTAATTATAGGATTAGAAAATTAAGATGTTACAATGATGAAGGAGGAGTTTCTCTACAACTTGGTACTAGCATATTGTATAACTATGTTTTATATATTTTGTCTATTAATGCAAACAAGTCTTCATTGTTCTGCATTTCATATGAACTCTAGAAGTGGCATCAATGTATAATGTTCTTTTGGATTATAAACATGTAAATGGATAGTATTATATCCTAATGAATTAATATTAATTATCAATATATATTATAAGCTTCATAATTATCATGCATTAAAAGATGATGCAAGATATACTAATTTTTAATTAGTTGTCAATTACACAATTAGAAGTATTTCCTAGAAAATGAATGGTTGCGATATAGTATAACATTCCATAAAAATTAAGATACCAATATATGATAAAAAATTTTTTCCAAGCTTTATAATATGTGTATTTAACATTTAAAGTACATTATTTTTCTACTCTTATGAATGTTAACAGAATACCACAATACTCAATTTTAAAGCACACTAATTATAAAACCTTAAATAAAGTTATCCGCAACAATTATTTAATGAAATCATTTTTTTGTTTTCATGAAATTTTTGTGATGGACTGCCCTTTTTTTTTTTTCCATCCATAGGCTCTTCAACTTATGATAAGCAGGAAACCAATATGATAGATTTTAGTAATCAACACTTTTAGACTAACTTGGTATCACCCTTGCCTTTTGTTGCCCTTCTTGTGAGAACCTTAAAGTAAAAGTATAAATGAAGTCAAACTCAGCCTTTCTAAATTAAGGTTTGTAAAGTAGATGGCTATTTACCTTGTTTGGTTAAGTCCATGCCATTATAGATAAAGTTATTATTACTTTCTTTTATCTACCTACTTGAAGCAAAAGTATTTAGTCCTCAACTACTTTTGCAATTGCTTCAACCCACATATAGAAGGCGGTTGACATGGTGAATTTTGACATTTAACAATGGCCTTATTCTTAGATATTGCAATAGCTCATTAGGCTACACACATGTTTTCAATCCTTTTATAGAAACAAATTCAAGTTTCATATCATTTAAGCCATCAACTATTTCATTCAATTACCATATTAGTGTTTCATATTTAGTATCACAATAAAAACATATCATCTAATGCTTTTCATGTGTAACCAAAGCCTTGGTTCATTTGTTGAGTCTTTGAATAGACAATACTTATGCTATTTTTGGTTTCTTGAACTAATTAAAGATATATATATATATATATAATAGAAAGTAGAATGGTAAAATAAATAATTATTTTATGTGCATTCTGTTTAGGACTTATATTCACCTACACTTAAGGAGCAATAAATTATGTTGTTACACACATAAAAAGGATCAAATTAAAAAGTTTCATCTTTCAAAAGAGGCTGCTCATATATTAATTTTCATCACCTTATTTGTGACAATACATGAAATAAATAAAAAATAATTGTTAGATGTAACATCCAAAAGTTTAAATTTGAAATAAATTATTAATTAAGGGATACATTAATTAAAAAATTAATTAATTAATTTAATTATGCTTTCAGGTTGTAAATTAAGTTTTTTGATCATATTTAGTTCTAAATTGAGTTATGATGAAAGTTGGATCAAATCAGGTGGCATCTAGGGGAGCAAAAGTGAGTTTTTCTCTCTCTAGGTTGTAAATTGACTTTTTTGATCATATTTGACTCAATCTGGGCTTTATCATTCCACATCATACAATCAATAAATTAAAATCAGAGTAATAGCCTTTATTTGTTTTTAAATCGTGGGATCCCGACTTCTTAAAACATATATTTAAATAAAAGGGGCTAACGGAAGCGTAAACATAATCAAATGACTCAAAAAGCCATAACTTCTCAATCCTGAAAAGGGGCCATGCATTGCGACGTGCAATACGTGCGCCAAGGCATGTGGCATAGAGCCACATGCTCTATTTTTGATTGTGTCATGCACCACGACGGGCACTCATGCATTGTGGTATGTAATTTAAAATTTCCACTGTTATTTATTAGCAAAAATGATGAACTTTCGGCATGTGCCATTTTCATAACCTATGTCTGATTGAAGTGATTCAAGTGTCTACACGAAGCTTACCATATATACTAGCTAATAGAATAAGTTTAGACTTGATCTGATAGTCCAATCTAAAATTAGATACTCGGGTGTAAAAAGTCACTTTTTCTTTCAAAAACTTACACTCGAAGTGCTCAATTCTTATTTATTATCCCATTAGAACCCTTCAGGCCTCAAACCATGTAACATCCCAAAATTTTAAGACTCGGATTTATAAAGATAAAATAAAATAAAATATCTATAGTTAAATTAAAATTTAGAATAATTTGATAGAGGTCCAGAGTTTGAATTTTACTAAGCAAAAGTTTAGTTTTATTTGATTTTTAACTATGAAAAAAATTGCCAAAGTTGACCCGGGCTTTTGTGCAATAATAAAAAATGTTGGGCCATTTCTTATAATTTTCCCCAAACTTTTAGATCAGCTTTTATAAGAGGAAAACCAGACCAGAAATGCAGAAAAGAAAACAAGGAAAGAAAGAAACACGTGAGAGAGAGAGAGAGAGGAAGAAGAAAGGAGAAAGAGAGGGAGTTAGTCTCGGATCTAGGAGTCTTTGCGACCGTTGCGAGCTCGGCTACACGATAGGTAAACTCCCTACTTCAATCCTCTTCTCTTTCTCTTGATTTTCTTCAATTTTTGGAAGAGGAGATTTTTGAATTTTGATTCCAAAGGCTTTATTCTTGTAAGCTTTTATTTCTTTGGATCCTAGGGAGCATGTTTTGAGTTTCTATATAGTGATCAAATATTTTGAGTGGATAATTGGATGAAAAGAGGTGTTTTGGGCACAAAATAAATCCTGAGAAATTGGGTTTTTGCTCTTCAATGGTTTAAGCTTATTGATTTAGTTATAATTTTGCTATTTGAGCCCAATAAGATTTAAATTAAGGTTTGGTTTTCATTATAAGGGCTAATGGTGAAAGTTGGTGACACTAAGTGAAGGTTTTTAATTGATAAAAAATTATATAAATTGGAAATTAGCCTAATGATGGCTAATAAATGGTTTTGGTGGTTAAGTGATACTATGTGAATGGTTGGTTAAATATATGGACCATTGGGATGGATTATGGCTCATAGACCCAAGTTGTGTGGTATGAGTTATAGTCTTCATTGATGCTATTTGTCATGATAAGTGATGTGGATCACTTATATGTTGTAGAAAATTGTTGGTGGAACTTATTGAGAAGTAAGGAACAAGCCGAGCCCTATTTTGTACAAGGGGAACCCTTTTGGTACTAAAGGGTTGAGGTAACAGGGGAATTTATATTTGTTATTACTTTGTTTTAGCTATTTTTGAATAAATATTACTAGTTATCATGCATTACATGTTTTAAAAGATTAAATGTGCTTTATAAGGGGTTATGGGGTACTACTTTGATTATAGTGCAAATATATTTTCTAATTGTTTAATAACAATGTTTTTATGGAAATGAGATTTATAAATATTATACTACTTTATAGTGTTGAATGGTCAATACTCAGGAAAGGTAGATAAGAGTAAAAGGCATGATCTCGGTGGGAGTTCACCAATGAGAAGGTGTGGATTTTTGATATTCTATGGCACACTGTCAGTACTCAGTGTTGTCTTACGTATTGTGGGCTCAGTGCACTAAAGTGGTTAGTGTATTGAGTGTTCGACACCTCTCAGTGGGGGAGGGAATCCGACATATGAAGTGTGAGGTTGAGTGCCTAGGCCAAGGTAGCCCTCATATAGAAAGTAAGTTGGGCTGGCTCTGGGAGGGAGTTAGCTTTAACTGCTTAGGATTCACGTCGAAGGGGCATAGGAGGTTCGGTGGATTAGATCATGCCTTAGATTATGTTTTGTGCCTGTGGAGGTACAAGTAGGTATAAGGTTTACCTGCGAGTTAAAGAGTGCCAGGGGGCATTCTGTTAGTCATGAAAGGCCATACTGGCCTAAGTCATGCATTCATGCATTTTAAATGGCTAAATTATATACTATGTTGAATTTATTATTCGTTTATTTGATTATGGCTTACTTTGTAATAATCAATGTAGATTTCACTGTTACTGAGACTGTGGTTGTTTTACCCCTTTCTTTTCAATATTTTAGGTCCAGGCGAAGGATCCAGTGGTGGACGGGGAAAGGAGCAAAGCTAGGGGTTTGCTTGTGATTTGTAAAGAACTGCAACCCCTTTCTTTTGAGCAAATATATTGTAATGTATTTAAGATTAGGGTGCTAGTAGGATATGATTATGTGTGTGTGTGTGTGAATATGTGTGGATTGTGTGCTTGTGTATGAATTTTTGTCTGTTTGCAGACTTGTGGCTAGGAAACTTGGTTATGGTGTGTGGTTTTGATGGATTTACTTAGTAGACCAAGTTTCTATTATAAGCAGATATTTATTTTGATATATATGTCATTTTATAAGCAAATGCAAAGTGGTTGCATTGCAAATGATGTGCTATGGGCAAACATACACCTTGGATAGAGAGAGTGGGTGCATGGGCCCCACAAGGAGCTCTGAGCCAAGTGAAAATGTTTAGCATATGTATTTATATAAATACATGGTATTTGGATTGATTTGTGACCACTCTTGTATGATTTGTGCATTTTGGGGGTTTAGGGTCCATTTTGGGAAATGGCACCCGGGTGGTCAAATTTTGATATATGGGATTTTTTCATCATTTGAATGTTCTATCAGGTGTTTTTAGTCTTATTTGACGTGTCCAAAGTGTTCCCACAGGTTTGTAACCATTAGGATGAGATTTGGACAATTTTGAAAATAGTTTTTACCAAAAAGCTGCACTTTTGCATCCGGATGTCCAAATCTTAATCCGACCGTTGGATTTCTCTAAAATTTGGGTCATAAGTAAAACCTTTTATAAGCTTCGTGTGGGCTTTAGAATCACGTCGATCGGATATTGGACGGAGAAACGACGTACTCCGAAATTTGGTCTGGAGGTGCTGTCATGACAGCATTAAATTGCTGTCATGACAGCTACAGTGTTGATTTTGTAACCTGCACAAAATTCAATCCATCCGTTGGATCTTTTAAAAATTTAGTATGATCACTCCGATCGGAGGTCAGATGATGAAATGGCGCACTCCGGAAGTTGGTCCGGAAGTGCTGTCATGACAGCTTCAAATTTTTAACATGTCTAATTTTAAATCCAACTGTTGGATCTTTTTGAAATTTGGTATACTTATAGTACCCTTTGAATGTGACGTGTGAGTTTTAAAATTACTTCGATCGGAGGTCGAATGACGAAATGGTGCTTTCTGGAAGTTGGCCCAGGAGGGCTGTCATGACAGCATCTTTTTATTTCATTTTCATCTAGCTTGCTTCCGCGTGCTATAGGTAGAACCTATAAATTTTTTTTAAAAGGTTTTAAATATTTACTTTGCAATTGTGTATTTGCTTAGTAATTTAAATGGTTTGTTTCCTAAGTTGGTTTTAGGATTAATTCCTTAACCACACTTAGTTTATTTGAATTGTATGATTTTTGGATAACACTCGGGGAAAGTGTTACAAACCAAGTCCAAAAGGACCACATACACCTGATTAACACTACATATATCAAATATCACATCAATATCCTATTTTGGCCTCTCAAAGCCACATTACACAATTGTGGTCTTATATGAGGAAAATATATATACAACACATATTCACATATACAACTAGACTTGTTCCATATTCAACCCTTTGGCTCTTACATATAGGGCTCTGTCTCACGATATGGTTGGGAATCATAAATGTACTCGACTCTTTTAAATAGGGCTCCACCTCACTATTTGTGTCAAGTTCTCATTATTCGTGTCAAATTCTTAAATCACATCATAATTCATATTCAATTCAAAATCAACACATATAAATAAGTGGAACAAGTTACAAAATAACATATACTTATTTGATTCGCATTTAAGCCTACTCATGTTGTTGGAAATTGTGCCTTAGGGCTAATAATTGTACTATACACATTGTTATTTAATAAATTTTTCTTTTGTTATCATAACAATTGCATGTTCAATATGATAATTGTATCTCTAGACAAATTATAGTGATTGTCCTAAATGTCCTTGGTCAATTATCTTTGAGGGATCATAGATAAAACAAGACTAGTATGACTTTGATTAATTATAGAGATATAAATTAAAGTCATAGGCACTTGAAAGAGTACAAGGTGCTGGACTGACCTGCTATGAGAAAGCTACATGGTACAAGTCATAAGCTTATCTTATATGTAACTATATTACTAAGCCCTTTGACCTAAGATCATTATGGATTTCTACATGATGACCACTGAACTTTGACCTAGTCAAAAGTCACCTTTAACTGGGTGATCATAAAGGCTATGATTAAGTTTAGTGATATTCATGTAAAGGAATATGAGTGTTCAAGATGGAATTTGTCCCTCACATTAAGTGAGAGATATTACTGGGCCCCTTGATGAGTAAGACTGAGAAAATGTATGGCCATACTACAATGGAAAGAGTTTTTCTATTGCTATTGTCAATCTACTTAGAGATTGAGAAAATAATGGTTAGGTAAAGGAGAATGACAATTTCATGTCTCATATTTGACTGAAATATTACGTGATAAAAGGGATGTAATATGGTTGCATGATAGGTTATATTGGATCATCAATCCTCATGTAAATTGGGTAGTTGAAATGTCTTGCTAGAGGTCACTTGTAACTTATGGGCTAATAACGTAATTAGCCAATTGCCAATTTCATATGGACCTACAGGGTCACACACAAGAATGGCCTAACTCGAGCTATAATATCCAAGTTCGTTGAATCTAGAATATGTCTAAATTCAATGAATATAATATTGGGTGAATGAATTATATATATATATATATTTGAATATTTATTTGATAAATATTTATATATATATATATATTTATATAAAATATAAAATTTAAAATATAATTTTATATATATGTATATATATTTCAAAAAATATATATATATACCCATATATGTGTATATATAAGATATATATATGTATATGATATATAAAATTAAATATAGATAATATATATATATTATATATATATTTATATATATATAATATAATATGTATATGTGATATATATATATATATATCCACCATATATGTATATATATAAGATATATATATATATATCTTATTTAAATATATGTGAAAAAATGTAGATGTAAACACTGCAAATATGTCAATAGAAGCAATATTTTTAGGAATGTAAAAAACTGGTGGAATAAAAAATCTCAAGAATATAGAGAAAAATTTAGAAGATTAGATAAAAGTTATAATAGTAAAAGAGAATATTATACTATGTTAATAGATAAATATATAAAAATATTATTAAATGAATTTGGAGGAATAAGTATGGATATAAATGAAATAAGTAAATAAAAAGAAGCAATAAAAATACTACATGAAATAGAATTATGTTCATTAGAACTAGAAAGGGATTAAGGGGGGATTATTATCTAATGTTTAACAAAAGTTTTGGATTTCTACAATGATCCTATAAGGGGAATTACTAGTTATGTGTTGTTATGGCTACGCCTCTAGTAGGAAACGAAGGAAGGCTGTGCTGTGCTGTGCTGGTCTGAAGGAAGTGATTCTGTGAAAGGTCTATAGCCAGGCTTTTGAGACTGTCGGCTTGTTATTCTTAGTATGAAAGAGGACTAAGAACCTTTCATGTTCTGCTATGACCCGGATCAGTGTCGATCAAACCCTGTAGCAACACATAGCCAGTTGGGTAGCCATAACAACACATAACCAGTAATTCCCCTTACAGGATCATTGCAAAAATCCAAAACTTTGGTTAAGCATCAAATAATAATCCCCCCTTAACCCCTAAATAAAAATTACTTAGTCATACCTATTAATCTTCAATACTTGCAAAGGGGGAAATAAATGAACAGGATACTTTTATTGATAGTGAGAAGGCAAGGTTACAAGGAGGCAGAGAACTTAAGTGCTCAAGAAAGCTCTAAGATTCTCAGCTGTTGTGTTGCCTCAAAGATTACATGGCTTTATATAGAGTTGACATTCCAATCCTGGTTACATAACCTTGGTTAATTTTAACTCTAATAATTACAAGAAAACAAAACTACTTTTGACAAAATAAA
Source organism: Prosopis cineraria (assembly GCF_029017545.1). Lineage (NCBI taxonomy): Eukaryota > Viridiplantae > Streptophyta > Magnoliopsida > Fabales > Fabaceae > Prosopis > Prosopis cineraria. The sequence goes on along the minus strand of NW_026555344.1, from coordinate 25,545,985 downwards.
AAAGTTAGATTTAGACTTTATAGACTTTTTGACAAAATGAAAGGCTAAAGTAATTATTACAAGAGGCATAATGGGCTTAGGCTTTCTTTTTAGCTCTTAGTCTTTTTGACTTTCTCTTCTTCCATCTTCTTCAATCTTCTTTTACTTGTCGGCAAGCTAATCCAAAATATTCATGTTGATAGAAGGGTCTTTATAGTCTTTGTCTGCTTCTCTTTTTTCATCATAATATTTACATTTATGGATAGCATACTCTGACAATACTTGACATATTTTCTTCTTTGTCCCTTCATTATTATCCATTCAATTATTTCTTAGTCTTTGGTACCAATTATTGAAGCTTCTTAAATTCCTGCTATTTTTTCTACTGAGAAAATACATGTTGTTGGGCCAGTGGAGTATGTCCACTATTCTTCTTCTGCTGTAGTTGTTCTATTGAGCTCTTGGAAAATTATATGTACTTCTTGGGCTCTGATAGTGGATATCTTATATCTAAGATCTTCATCATTAATAATATCTTCTTTTTCTTCTTGTTCATACTCAAATGGTCTTCTTGTTGTCCAGAACTTAATCAAATTAATTGGAGGATAGAACTTGTCAGGAGTTATTTCTGCTATAGTTGAGTAACACCGAATAAAGACTTAATATTGGGTTACTATTCCAAAATAATGTTTGGCGGCTTCTTTAATAGATTCAGGAAGTTTAGATATGAAATGAAACAGTATGATTTAATAAAAGAAAGTAGATCTGAACATTCATCACCTGCTATGATTGTAGTAAAACATAGTGAATAAAAAAGAGAAAAGTCAAGATTAGTAATAAATTATAAAAAATTAAATGAATTAGCAATAAGAAATAGATACCTAATTTCAAAAATAGATTTATTATATAACCTAATAAGAGGAAAAATATATTTAGCAAATTTGATTGCAAATCTGGATTTTTTCAAATAAAATTAGAAGAAGAGAGTAAAAAATATATATACTGCTTTTAGTATATCTGAAGGATTGTATGAATGGAATGTATTACCTATGGGATTTCATAATAGTCCTAGTATATTTCAAGAATATGCAACAAAATTATTATTGCCAATAACAGATTTTGCTGTCATATATATAGATGATATTCTAACATTCTCAAAAAATAAAGAAGAACATGAAAAACATTTAAAATAATTTATAGATCTGATAGAAGAAAAAGGATTAAATATATCACCTAAAAAAGTTAAATTAAGAAAAGAAGGAATAGGATTTTTAAGACAGTACCTAACTAATAATGGAATAGAATTACAAGAACATATTAATAAGAAAATATTGGAATTTGGAGAAATTAGAAATAAAAAAGAATTTCAATCATTTTTAGCATTAGTAAATCAAGCTAGAAATTATATTCCAAACTTATCAAAATTAACTACAAAAGTAAGTAAATTCGCTGGAGAAAAGACAATATGGATATGGAATAACGAAAAAGAAAAAATAGTGAATCAGATAAAAGCACTATATCAAAATTTACCTAAATTAACTATTCCAATAAATAATGATGTAATATGGATAATATATACTGATGCTAGTAAAAATTATTGGGGAGCATCTTTATATCACATCAATGAAAAAGAAGAAGAAATAATAACTAGATATGCTAGTGGAAAATTCAATGATTCTCAAACTAGATATCATTCTAATTGGAAATAATTTTTAGCAATAGTAAAAGCTGTATAAAAGTTTGAATTATTTATTGTTAATACTAGATTTATTGTAAGAATTATAATACTCAAGTAAAACATTGGTTAAATAAAGGAATAAAGACAACTCAGTTATGTAATAAAATGTTAATTAAATGGTAATCAGATATGTCTTATTATGATTATGAAATTGGATATATTAAAGGAAAAAAATAATCTTGTTACTGATTATTTGTCCAGATGGAGCCAAATAGAAGGGAGACAAATATGATGACAAGTAGTAGTGGTGGTGGTTCACCTACAGGACCAATTATAACCCCACTAGACCAAGTAATCATGAAGGTAAATATTGTGGAGATGAATATGACCCTTCTTGCTAGACAAATAAATGCAAATATGCAATCATTATCTGAATCAGTAGCTCATCTCAGAGATGAGGTGAATATTTTGACAAGTAAAGTGGAGGACTTAGAGAAATCTAAGGGTCTATTATCCTAATCCCTTGAAAGACAAGTAAAACAAGTAATTGAGTCATCTACTTAAACTCCTGAGTCATTATTCCAGCCTCATAGGCCAGAAAAAGCCGACCCAATAATTCCTTTCACTAAAATAGTAAAAGAAGTCCAAAAATCTAAAGCCTAAATAGTGACAAAAACACCTCAAAATAGTACATCCACTTCTACCTCTTCTAGGAGAAGAAGTCCAAGCCCAGTAACTCTACCATCCTTTAAGACCTTAGACCAGTATAATTATTTCAAACTTCTTATCAATAAGACAAACCATTTTGCCCTTCCTAACACCAGTAAAATTAAATATGTTTCTCATTATTCCTTCAACAAAGTCATTGTTTATCCAAACACTAACCCTGATCTTGTAAAAACCTTATATAGTTATGGCCTTATTCACTCTATATATCCTTCTAATGATATATCAGAAATATCTAAAATTCCTGAATCTATCAAAGAAGCCGCCAAACATTATTTTAGAATAGTAACCCAATATCAAGTCTTTATTCGGTGTTACTCAACTATAGCAGAAATAACTCCTGACAAGTTCTATCCTCCAATTAATTTGATTAAGTTTGGGACAACAAGAAAACCATTTGAGTATGAACAAGAAGAAAAAGAAGATATTATTAATGATGAAGATCTTAGATATAAGATATCCACTATCAGAGCCCAAGAAGTACATATAATTTTCCAAGAGCTCAATAGAACAACTACAGCAGAAGAAGAACAGTGGACATACTCCACTGGCCCAACAACATGTATTTTCTCAGTAGAAAAAATAACAAGAATTCAAGAAGCTTCAATAATTGGTACCAAAGACTAAGAAATAATTGAATGGATAATAATGAAGGGACAAAGAAGAAAATATGTCAAGTATTGTCAGAGTATGCTATCCATAAATGTAAATATTGTGATGAAAAAAGAGAAGCAGACAGACTATAAAGACTCTTCTATCAACATGAATATTCTGGATTAGCTTGCCGACAAGTAAAAGAAGACTGAAGAAGATGGAAGAAGATGGAAGAAGAGAAAGTCAAAAAGACTAAGAGCTAAAAAGAAAGCCTAAGCCCATTATGCCTCTTGTAATAATTACTTTAGCCTTTCATTTTGTCAAAAAGTCTATAAAGTCTAGATCTATCTTTTTTATTTTGTCAAAAATTAGTTTTGTTTTCTTGTAATTATTAGAGTTAAAATTGACCAAGGTTATGTAACCAGGGTTGGAATGCCAACTCTATATAAAGCCATGTAATCTTTGAGATAAAATAATAGCTAAGAACCTTAGAGCCTCCTTGAGCACTTGAGTTCTCTCCTTCCTTGTAACCTTACCCTCTTACTATCAATAAAACTATTCTGTTCAATTATTTCATCCTTGGCAAGTATTGAAGATGAACAGGTATGGCTGAGTAATTTCTTTTTAGGGGTTAAGGGGGGATTATTATTTAATGCTTAACAAATATTTTGGATTTCCACAATGATCCTATAAGGGGAATTACTGGTTATGTGTTGTTATGGCTACGCCTCCAGTAGGAAATGAAGGAAGGCTGTGCTGTGCTGGTCTGAAGGAAGTGGTTCTATGAAAGGTCTATAGCCAAGCTTTTGAGACTGCTGGCTTGTTAATCTCAGTATGAAAGAGGACTGAGAACCTTTCATGTTCTGCTATGACTCGGATCAGTGTCGGTCAAACCCTGTAGCAACACATAGCTAGTTGTTTCAGTTATGGTATCAGAGCAGAAGATCAAAATTATGTTAAGAGGAAGATAATATGAACTTCTTAATCCCTAAAGTTTATTGTTGTTTAACTTAGTTACTTGTTTTCTTGTTTTCATTATCTGTATATGTGATATATATTATATTATATTATATTATATTATGTTAGTTTTAAATTTAATTTTATATGATAGATTAAATTTAATAAATAACATAATAAGAGAGAATATCATGTCAGTTTTATAATTTAAATTTATAAGATAAATTCAAATTAGATATGATATTATGGATTAAATTTATGAGATAAATTTAATTAAATCTTTGTGAGCTTTTAACTGGAAGACAAAACCGTTATATATATAGATAGGGATGTCTTTATGAAGGCAGAGAGAGAGAGAGTTAGAAAAGTTCTAACGATAAAAACACTCTGAGAGCCACGAAACACCCTATAGAAAGGAAAATTAACGTTCAAAGAAGAACGGACGCTGAGAACGCTAGCATGCTGTTCAAGTTAGAGGGCTGTTTGTGTGGATACCAGTAGGGGGAGCAGATCTACGTTGTCAACTCCTGAGATCCAAACATGCATCAACTTCAAAGAATTAAAAAGGTAACTCTTCTATCCATCTTGATTTAAACGAGTTCATTCGGTCTATATCATGATAAGGATTTTAAAATTTTAATCTTCCACTGCACCTCCCTATCCAACACACGTATCCTCCACTAGGGCACCTTTAGCATAATGTAACATCATATATATATATATACAAGCAAGTTTCACAACACAATTCACTTTCTCATATTCACATACATCTATGCATCTTAGTTGGTAACTTAACTCTATAAACAACTTTATACATTCATTTCATTCAAATGGTAATTATACCATTACCAATCAAGGATACTTTTTCCTTGCTTCCTTTTCCGACCTTCTTGTGCTCTTTTAACCTATATTCAAAAGTAACAGAGTGAGACATACGTCCCAGTAACTCAGAGGTAATCCTAATTACCAGTTAGCAAGCAAAATCATAAACAAGCGATAAAGTAGCATGTGTATCACTAAAAACAATATCATATGCATATATAGGAATTCAATCTCATCAATCTCGTTATGCTCATGTAATACATTCCTGGTTTTCCCTGACAGAGTAATCTCTACGCCTGGACTAGGTCTTTCAGCCACGACGAACAGGGCCTACCATACCACTGCTCAGACTGGGTCATTCTCTTTTCGTATGGGTAGTCTCCTAGATCTGTCATGGCAGAGTCAAGCTATACGCTTTGGATTATTAGGACTTCCTAGCTTTATATAGATTAGGACCACGACCCCCTACCCTAGTCTAGGATAACCTCATGGATCATTCAATATCCTAGGTTCATTACAGTGAGTCAAGCTCTACACTCTAGATCATTAGGATTTTTCTCCTAGGTCCATCCTGATGGAGTCAAGCTCTGTGGTTTGGATCATCAAGATTTCCTGGACATCCTCATGGTAAAGTCGCGTCCCCCTACAATAATCCAGGGTATATCTTATAGATGCGATGCATGTCAATGCATGTGTCACTTTAAATTCATTTCAATTAATATTCACACACTTGCATGTATATACTTTTACAATGCTGTTACTTTACCAATTCATAATACAATGCACATAGTTATATTAAAGTACTTGCAAATAATTTCACAAACAAACAAGTACAAGGGTTACTCTAGTTGCCTTTAACCCTTGCTACTAAGGGTTGCCAATCAAACTAAACTCTCAGGGACGTAGATTCTCATGAGCAACTTTACAGATGCTCAATCTAAACACATAAATAGTTTAATTAAAAATTTTTGAATTTACTTATCCATTATTTATAGTCATTAGCCTTATAAACTATCCAAATGACCATAACAATCTCTTAATGTAACATCCAAAAACTTGAAATCTAGAAAAATTGACTAATTAAGGGATAAATTAGTTAAAAAAGATGATTAATTAATTTAATTATGTTTTTGGTTTGCTAATTGGCTTTTTGGGTCATATTTGATTCTAAATTGAGTTAGGATAGAAGTCGGATCAAGTCGGGTGGCATTGGGGGAGCAAAATTGACTTTTGCTTGCTGCATCATGAGTCGTGGCTTGTGTGATGTGCACTGAGGCGCACGGCATAGCAGGCAAATTAAATTTTTGAAAATCATCAGAAAATAACAATTTTTGTGGTGGGAAACCTAGAACATGAAGGGGCAAGCTTTGGCACTATTAGGGCATCATTTTGAGAGGATTCTAAAGATAAATTGAGCCTTCAAACTCTTGAGTAAGTTTCTTACCCTTCTCCTCTACTTTTTCATCTCATTTTCCATGGGATTTGAAAGTGGGAGAATTTGCTCTGAGTGGATTAAGCTACGAGTCTATGTTTTGAAGGTTTCTATTGACTCTAAAGGTTTGATTTAAGTTTCTTAACTTTGGATAAGTGGTAATATGAAGTTAAATTATTGTTTGGTAAAAATTAGATTAAGCCCTAGTTTGATTATAGGGTTTTGAGGTGTGATAAGTTGAGATGTTAAGTGTTATGATGTGATAGAGTTAGAGGAAGGCTTGAAGGGATTGTGTGAACAAATTATAATCTTAACAAGCCTCTTTGTTGAGAATGTGAGTGAGAAGTAGGAGAATTGGAATGTTATTAGTAGCTAATAGTGCTTGTGTTAATTAAAAATTAACATATAGTACTTGTTAATGTAGATTGTGGTATGGGAAGATTTTGCCTTGACACGAAGAGATTTAATACCACGGGTAACCCTTTTAGTAACAAAAGGGTTGAGGTAATTATATAATTTGCATTATTTATTACCTTGTATAAGTTATTTTTGAGTTGTTCTTGCATGATTTGTTATATATATATATATGTGTGTGTGTGTGTGCATGAATTTTGTAAAAGTTAATTATTTTAGAAATGAGTGGAGTATTGATTTGTAAAATGTCAAGTTTTTGAAGTAAGTAGTAATATTCATTATATTGGTTTAGCAAGTGTTTTATGCATGGTCAAGTGAAGATATGTAGTGAAATGTGGCATATTAGAGGGTGGGAGGTCACCTAAGTGGAGTTAGTGAAGATTAAGTCCATATGGCATTGTTGGCACCTCAGGATGCCAGGTGCAGCACTTATTCTCCTTAATGCCCGAAAATGGGTGCAGTATTGGAGACTTACTTTCCTTAGTGCCTAAAAGGGTATGGAGTTGGAGAATATGCTCCTTAGCATATGTAGGATGCAGTGTTGGAGTAACAACACCCCCATTATTTGTAATAAGGGGAACCAGTAGTCCAGAAGTGGTTAGGACACCTCAGCCAGGTAGTCCTACCATAGATGGTGAGCTTGGGGATTATACATGTGATTTGATTTTGTGAAATAGCCTACCGGTTCGGTTGGGAGTATTGGAGGATCGGATGGTTAGTAATCATACATGAAACTTGTGGTGATTTGATATAGTGTGGTTATTTTACTTATTTTAAGGCTTGTTTATAACTTAGCATGTTAATCAATAATGTAGATTATCTTAGTTACTAAGATTTTTATCTCACCCCGTGGTTATCATTTTACAGGTTCTACCGCTGAGATTGAGCAAGGGAAGGAATCGGGCAAGGGCTAATATACTTGCTACATTATTATTGTAAAGCCTGATTTTATTTTGAGTCGTGTACATAAAATTATATGGATGATATTATATGTTACTAGCTAGGAATGCATATCATTTTAATTGGTTGCACTTATTTCATACTATGTTATTTTGTATTTTATCCTAATATTATATATAATGTGAATATGTGGCAATTTTTGTGATCATGGGCTAAAATACTAATACAAGTTCAAGGAATGTTTTATCTATGTGGTAACAATGTATATGTAATGTATTATATGGCAATAGAGGCCAAATAGTGTATATAGTATTGATTTAGTATTTTGGCCATATTGAGTGAAATGGGCATTAAGTGGCTAAATTTTATGTTAGCTATTTTTTTATGTTTGAATGCTCAATCAAGTGTATTTTAGTCCATTGGACTTGGTTCAAGCCTCAAAATGGATTAACGATATAAGTTTTGAATTTTGGGTACTCGGATGCTTGAAAATCACTTTTAAAAACTGATTTTTATATCTGAGTGTCTAAAATTCTCATACAGTATTGAATCTTAACAAAACTTGTACCATTAATTAGCTTGTTGAATAAGTTTCGCGTGGGTGCTTGAATCACTTCAATCAGACATCGAATGCGAAAATAGCGCGTGTTTGAAGTTCGTTCAGAAAAGTTGTCATGATATTGCTATCATGGGCGTGTGTGTTGTGGTGCATTTTGCGCAAGCCATGGTGTATAATACAGTGAGCAGACTTTTCGTTCTGTGTCACGTGCCGTGATGCATGGACCACGAGCTATGGTGTATGGACCAAAATAGTCAAAAATAACATTTTTGGCCCTGTTTTGAAGTATTTTGCTTCCCAAAACTTTTTCATGCTTCCAATGCCTTTATAAATCATTAAGTTTTAACTCAAATTACAAATTCGAAGGGTTTTTATAGGATCCCAAATATTTGATAATTATTTTTAAAAGATTATTAATTTTAACGTTTATATCTATAATGTGAACTTAGGAGCGATCTTTGCTCCTAATTATGATTGTTTGTTATGATTATGTGATGAATTTTGGTAATGTCAAGGTGGACATTACACCTAACACATTTATTCAACCAATTTTCTTCCTTTACCCTAACTTTCTTAGGCCAAATGAGCTTAAATCTTTAAAACTCAACCACTCAACTTCATACTAGTCACAAAACCTTAGTTCTATATTTGATATCCTCTTTTAACCCTTTCTTTTAGATTACAACACCTTAGAATCTTATGATTTAACTTCTCAACTAATGAAATTCAATGAAAAAGGGACCGTAAGTTATTAATTGAAATAGACTCTTGAGCTCTATCTATGGCTCGTCCTAACAGAAATGGCCTTTTCTTCCCCTTCAGACACATCTTCAGCCTTTTCCTTTTTGATTTCATGAGTTGATCATGTCAGTTTTAAGTAATCCCTAGACGGTGTGTCGCAACACACGCAACTTCCGCCATGATGCATGGCACAGTGAGTTCAATCTCACTTGTGCTCACGTGATATGTCTCGGATTGTCTTTCTACCCTTCAATTCTATCACTACAACATCTAAACAACACAAATGATTAACTCAACATCCAAATTACAATCAACCCCTTAATTACTAATTTATCCTTGATTAGCAACTAGTTCTTAGGATTAAAATTCAGGATGTTATAGAAAGCTTGGAACTCAAAGGAGGAAGATTTAGGTACTACTAGGGCTTCAATTTGGGAGGATTTTGAAGCTAAATTAGGCCTCCAATCTTTTGAGTAAGTTTTTCATCTTTCTTTTCTACCTCTACATCTCTTTTTTATTGGATTTAGGAAGTGGGTGAATTTGCTCTGAATGGATTAAACTGTGAGTCTATGTTTTAAAGACTTCAAGAGAATTTAAAGGTTTGATTTAAGTTTTTTAACCTTGAATAATGGTAATATGAAGCTTATTTAGTGTTTGGTGAAAGTTAGATCAAGCCCTAGCTTAATTGTGGGATTTTAAAGTGTGACAGATTGAGATATTAGTTGTTATATTGTGATAAGAGTTAGAAGGAAACTTGTGGGGATTGTGTGAACTAATTGTAACCTTGACTATCCTCTTTGTTAAGAATATGAGTGAGAAGTGGGAGAATTGGGATGATATTGGTATCTAATAGTGCTTGTGTTAATTGAAAATTAACGTATAGTACTTGTTGTAGATTGTAACATGAGAATTAGCTATTTTGGCCATTTTCTATCAAAATCTTGCCACTTAAGTGTCTCAATTCAAAGCCAAATGTTATTAGCTATTTTTTGGGTCTTGACCAAGTTCAAAAGAACAATGCACACCTAATTGACCACACATATGTACAATATATCACACATACACACATTTAGCCTGTAAATCGTACATTTTACACTTTGAGCCAAAATCACATTTTTACTTCCATATTCTCATACATAGCCAAATCATCTCAACCATTCTTCACACATCTCAATTTTACACACATATACATTCTTCCACTAGCCCATCCAATCATTTCCTCATTCACACATATACAAGGGCCAATAAGCTCAACTCATCAAAACATACCATAAATACAACTTCATGCATATGTTGGAATCTTATGGCAACTTATACATATTTACCAATACTAACAACAAATTCATTACACTAATTCTTACAAAGACTTAGGTGAGTGATCTTAACTTAGCCAATATCTTTTCCCTTCGAACTACTAGTACTAGAGCCTAAAAATATAAATAACCATAGGTGAGATAAAAATTTCAGTAACAAATATAGCTCATTTAATGCCTATTACCACAGATAACCATGGTAAAATAATGAAAACCATAATGTAGCATATATATATATATATATTATATGATGGCTAAAACATTGTTTTCACATATAAATTATGTTTCAAGGACTTTTACACCTTAGCATGATCAGCTATCTACTAATCCTCCAAAGCTCCTCGACATAAAATCATAGGCTTATTTGGATAACCACTTGTTGACCCAAGCACACTTTCAGTGATAGAAACACCCGGCTAAAGGTAATCTAACCCATCTACTGACTATGGTTTTTCTCTTCACACACTTGTGATAGAGACGTTATTGACTCTTAACTGCACCCTATCGGGCACTAGGGAGTTGCCAGACTGCCCGAATGTCTTATAATAACAATCCCATAATATGCTGTATCGGACTACCCATGGTAACAGCCCGTATAGTGCTGCACCGGATGTCCCATGGTATTAGCCTGACCATATAAATTTTTCACTCACATATCTCCACACACACATCCCCACATATCTCGAGTGAACTCTCACTCTCTATGATCATACTTTTTCACAATTATCACTACTCATTTATATTTTCACAACATATAATATCATAACATATACATATGTATCATTTGAAATCGATAACCTTTTAAATATCATTTCACAAACTAATGTTCATGCTAAAACTATTTTCAATACCAATTCACGCACAAAACTCATGAACACAATTTCTCATTTGATATTTACTTCTACATAGTTATAATAGTTAACAAGCATAATAAATTATATGGTTATCTCAACCTTTTTGTTTGCTAGAAAGGTTTACCTATGTTCCAATAACCCTATTCAAGCTTCTTTCTTGTAATTCATGCGTCACATACTAGAATCTATATAGAATTGGCAACCCAAAATCAATTTCTCTATTGACAAAAAGTACCAATCATCACATTTAAGCACTCAATTGCTATCAAATCCATATTTCATACTTGATTACATGATTTAGCACTGATTAGCCCTCATTTCAAGCTTGAACATTTTCTAACAATTTTCTCTCATTACTCTTTCTCTAGATTAGGGCAATTCTTGTCTATAACTCTAAAACTTTATCATTTCAACTCCAACCAGTCATAAAGCATTTATTAGTTTCGAAGAACCTTTTTTTATTACTATAGGGTAAGAAATTAACTTTTTAAAACTCCCAAATTTAATTTCTCACTAGTTAGAACTAAATGAAAACAGGGTAGATTTGAAGGTTAAGGCAGTACATGACTTACCCGATACGTAATAGGTCAAAAACATCATCTTTGCTCCTGTTTATGTTTGCCCTAGTAGGTCTCCCCCTCTTCTCCATGTTTGAGCTCTTCTCCCAGGTTCTCCCTTTTGTTTTTCATGAGCTGGACACGTCTTATTAATCAAAGTTCGGCAACATGCGTCGCGGCGTGTGGCAATCCTCACTATGCTCACATGTCTACTTCGGAATTTTGCTCTTCTGCTTGTATCTATTCATATAATATTTCAATGGGTCAAAATAACACTTTACTACTTAGAAATCCTATTCCTACATTAAATCACTAATTCATTCTTAATCAATTATTAATACAGGATTAGAAATTCCAAATGTTACATAATAAATATGACTTATCAACATATGGCATGTATAGTCAGCATTAATGGTTAAAGTTAACAATTTAGTCACTTTTGCACCCACTTGTATGACGTTACGAGTATTTTTGTCATTTTTCTCATTTTAGGATGCTAGGTGCCCCTGGCTGACTATTTTATGTGTATTTTTATCCGTTTACCCTTTTAACCATGCATATTGCGATTTGAACAAACACGCTGACTCCCTTGCCAGATATGCACACATTATGAACACTTGTTTTTATCTCTTTGACCATCATCCACTTTCAATTATAAGAGTGGAAGATGTTTAAATAGAATAGATGCTTTTACTTTTTCTTGGTCTATTGTACCTTTTTGTTTATTTAATTGGATATTCAGTTTTTACTCAAGATATTTGAATTAAATTTGTACTATTTAAATTGATTAATGTAGAACCAATTGATTAAAAAATATGTGGACAATCTGTGCGCCCAGATTTTTTTTTTTTTTTGAATATGAAACGGTGCGCGGAACTGGTGGTGCTTATCAGTTGCATCGCACTGAAGACGCGTTTATATGCCGGCTGCCGCTCCGTTCTCCATCAACCTTTAGCCGGTGTTCTCAGCTCAATCTTACTAGGCGAGTGGTTTTGTCTCTATCACTCTCCTCTTAATCCTTTAGTAATTTCTTCTGCTTTCTTGATGTCTTACCTGATAGACTGCCTTTGTAATTTCAAATTCTGGCGCTCTTCGTAAGGCCTTCAAGAGAAAAGGATGCTTCAATATACTGCTTATGAGCTCTGGGAATGAAGCTTTTTAGATTGATAAAGAAGGCTTCGTGCATGCTTTCTACACTTTAATATAACTTCAGCATGTACTTCCTGCTGCGTTTTACTTTTATCTCTTTCTCACAGTCATTTTCTTACCAGACGGATGCTAGAATTAAGGAAGAGCACTGCAGATAATTTCAAGCTTGTTGAGGGTGAAATCTCGGTAACCTTCATTGAACTCAACTCCTTTTTTATTTTCCTTGAGTCGTGCTGATTAGATTATTTAATGGGCGAGTTTCGTTGTGGTTCGAGGTGAGGAGAGGAAAAATTGGGACTAAAGTGATGAAGATGATTAGGTGGAAGCATGGATTTAAGGTGCTAGGAGAGGTAATAGTCATGAAGAAGAATTGATGTTATAGTTGGTAGGTAAATTTCTTCTCTCCTACCATCAAGTTCTCTCTGTTTCAGGAGCCAACTTAGCGCAATTTTCTGTTATGATTTGAGGCTAGAATGTGTGCATTAGATTGAAAGTTTGATGGTAGGAGAAACTGAAAAGGTTTAACTTTTGTAGATGGTAGACTAATGGTAAACTCACTACTTTTCTCGCACCATTTAGAGAGGTTTGAGGTTCGCTTGGAATAATTTTATTGTGGAATTTTATGGGTCGATTTTGGAGTTTCATAGGCCTAATAATTTTTAAAACCCGTTTGGTGTTGCAAAAGTCCAAGATAGGTAAGGCATTTGCATAATTTGATGTAATATAGTTGGCACCAGCCAAGGGCAGGACAGGGTGATCTCTATCTTTCGTATTACTCTATTGCCCAACTAATGATGAACATTTTTTCTTTCTTATCAGGTCTATTTGAACTGCATTTTGCACCTGGTGTCCCTATTGTATTTGGCCTTCTATTCTTTCGTGTGCCAAATAAGGCCTCAAGAATCTGCATAAATTGCAATTGTGCTTGCATTGCATTCGTTATTGACTCATGCTACTCAACTGACATGGGGACAAATTATTTAACGAGACAGATGGGCAAAGCAATGAAGGACTTAAAATTGAAGAAACGAATACAAGGACTATGGTACAGTCCTCATATGGCTGCTGCTTCTCATGCCATCTCAGAAAGGATTCAATTGGTTGATCTTATTGTGGAACTCAGAGATGCAAGGGTAGTCTCATTTCTTATGGTCTCTGTCTACTGAAGATTTTTTTTCCTTTAAATGTTTGATCAAATTTCATTTAGTTCGGCGTTTGCTTCTGTTTTCATTTTCAGTCATGATTTTCCCATTATAGAATCTGTAGTTTTTACTTTTTCACTGTTACTGTGAATTTTAAATTTGATGGAGTTTATTACAATGATGCTTTGCTGTACTAACTTGAAAGCTCTGTCTTCCCACCCCCCTTTTAATACTTTTGTTAATTGATATGTTCTAATTTTACTTTATACACACACACACACAGACATATCAAGTGGGGACAAAAATCTTTCTTTGTTGTTGATTTTTTCCCCAAGCCTTGGTTTCTTCTCATGCATTTTATCTGGTTTCTTAAATTACTTCAGGATAGACATTAAGTAGGCAATAACATTTAGATTTATTTTCATTTTTTAAACTTATTTATTATTATACTGGTAAAAAACTTATTTATTATTTGTATCTCTTATTTTAGATTCCATTGTCTTCAGAATGCGAGATATTGAGAAACTACCCAGCTTCCACTAGAAACATTATAGCATTGAACAAAATGGATCTTGCTGATCAATCAAAATTACAGGTGATCTAAGCCTCTTCTTGCTTCATTGATTTTGGCATTTGGATTTCAGAAGGTGATTACTCAAATTACTGATATTGATTCTTCTGTTGGATGCATTCAATTCTATTTATGTTGTTAAAATGTTTTGGCTATACTTATGATTGGGAGAAAAAAAAAAACATTCGATGAAGGAAAAAAGTTAAAAAATGACGATGATTGATAAACTCAATTCATCATTGTATGCCTAAAAAATTTGTCACTATGGCTACTTTGTGTGCTTTCTATTGAATGTGGATTCAGTTTTGGTTGTCAACTCTCTACTGGTGACCTTGTGCAGTTCTGATTAGCTTGCTTATGACTTCTGTGATTACTTCCTTAATGGCTTGTCAATTTCTGGGTTAATGTCTTAGGTACCCCTGGTTTGGTCATAAATTTGGATTCGAATAAGGAGGTTGGGATAGGCTAAGTTGTTGTGAGTTATGGCCCCACAACTTATGTTTTTCCTCTTTAATGGTTGGATTGTCTCCCTAAATATGAGTTTTGGGTTAGTATGATACCTTTTCAAGGGAGCTAATATCCATAAAGGTATAGAGAACGTATGGAGAATCAAATTTATGAGTTCTTGACGGCATTCAGTTGATGGGGTAGGGTGTGTTAGGATGGCTTCCCCTCAATATCTTAGGCACATTATTTATAATAATGAGAAGTAGAGAAATCTTAAGGAGTTGTCTATTTTTCCTCTTGACTATGCTGTTTTGTTGAGGAGTACGGGTGCAGAAACCCCTCAGTAATTGAGTTAAAATGGTTTGTAGCAACATCAATTTGAAAAACCTGAAAATTTTGAAATATTGCTTAAACTTGGTTTTGAATCATGATGCGAAATTTTTTGGAGGTACTTTATGTTTTGTCTTTTGTGAGAAGAACCAAAGTAATTTCAATGTTATTATTGATGGAAGGGACTAACTGGCACGGGTATGCATGTTAAAGTAAGTGACATAATGACAATTCTTTATGGCAGAAATAATAAGTGGTAGTAAGTAACTAGAATATTGACTATGAAGCACGGATACTTCAAAAAAGTAAATGTATTGTATTTGATATAATACTTGTAGGATACTTTTGCATTTGTGTCCCATATTTTAACATTTGTAATGTAATTTTTTTCAATAATTTTTTACTATATCACTTAAAAACTTAAAAAATATTTAATGTTTTGATTGATTGCTATAAATATCTTTATATTATTTTAAAAATTCTTGTTTAAAAATCAAAATACCTATATCTATATCATAAAATGTTGAAAATGTATTATAAATATCCCTGTACCTGTATCGTAAAATTTTGAATATTTGCCGTATTGCTGTATCATGCTGTATCCTATTGGATACTCATACCCATATCTATGCAACCTAGAATATTGAAGACAGCAGTCACATGTGAGGTAATTGTTCTTTGTTCTATTTCTTTCATTCATCTTCAGTTGTTATCTTGCTGTCAATCAGGAAGCTAAGGCTTAAATTCAGGGAATGCTTCAAGATTTTCGTTTATGACACTTTTTTTAACTCACTATTGTTGTTGATGGTATGGCTATTGCCTTTGGTTGGATATTGAGAAGGCCTCAAGTTTTTCTTTTGTTATATTCATCTTTTCCCCTGCATGTGAGTGGGGAGAGATATGCATGCTTTGCGGTGCCTATGTTGGATTGTAATGCTTGGATCGTCTTAGGAAGTTTCGTTCCTGGTCTTGATTTAAAGCAATATGCTTGTTGTGGCCTATTTTGATGTTCAGCATTTGCTGTGTTGTTGGTAATGTCCTTGGTAGACGGGTAGAGGGATTGGAGAATTTTTTTTTTCTTTATGATTATTGTTTCGCTTTGTTTATGTATTGTTACCTTATTCCCGTTGCTCTTTGTACTGCTTCTTTCCTTCTTGTAAATTTTCTTCTTTGATTCACCAAAAAAAAAAAAAAAAAAAAAAAAAAAATCTTTGGTCCGAATCAAATGTGAAAGAAAGTACTTCTTAAAATTCTCATCAAATTACTCTTTCATGTTGTAAATTCAGTGCTGATCTTTTATCATCATAAAACTAAAACTAAAAGTGGGGGATTTTTTCCCCATACTTAAATTCTTCTAGTGAAGATGTATTCATTCTGGCTTTTCTTGCCCTCCTGCTCTTTCATTTCCACTGGAAATAATGTCATGATTCATAATTCATTTTGTGAATAGGAATGGATGAAATATTTTAGGGAAAGAAACTTCATCTCTTATGGAGTCAATTCTCATAACAAGGAGAACATCAGGAAGGTAAACAGGAAGATCCTTTTCTATGAATCTGTTTTCCTTTTTTTCCTGATGCTCAAGAATTATCTTATTGTATATATCTAGGACTATGTAAAGAACATTACACATGGGGGAGTTGTTAGTCTGATAAAACTTTAATGCACAATCTAGATAATAATCAGTTCCAGGTTTCAAGAATTTTTTGGCTTTCTGCTGTACTGCTGTTGCTATTCTTTTTTCTCTTTACCCCTTCATTAATTCTTTCGGCCTTTTCCTCCGCTCAGTTTAACTTTAGGAGGCCTGTTACCCCAAAGTAACTTGTTGATATGTAGGGGCAGGGACTGGCTTATTGACCTGAATAATTAGTTTTTAAAACTATTTTAAGTTTTTTGATATTATTTATTTATGATTTTTTATATCTTGTTGCTTTTTAAAAATGTTTTTCCAATTTGCTTAAAATGCACAGGGTTGATGGATAAATTTAACATTTGAATTTGCAAGAGAATTACTATCTGCTTTACAGATAATATAATCTATGGATGGTAAAAAGTAGTTATATTTAAAATTTGATACATATGATAAAATCGAAGTTTCAACATTGGGTAGATGACGCAAAGCTGAACCTTTTCGACTTCAAGAAATTAACTTTGAAGTCTCTATTTTATTGTCTTAGAAATGATTTGGCGGTAAGGAAGAAGGAGAACTTGAGAAACTGAAATTAACTTTGAAGTCTCTATTTTACTGTCTTAGAAATGATTTGGCATTAAGGGTTTACAAATAGCTTTGGTAATCAGATCTTAGATGGTGAGGGGACGTGTTAATCAAGCAGAATTAGTTACTTGTGTTTAGTTGTGTTAGAAATGTGCTAATGGAAATGGCTTCAAAGGGAAGAGTGACACTGTAAACCATGAAGCTAATATAACCTTTTTCCTATTCCTTATATCTTAATTGATGTGTTGATCATGAAGTAATCTAAGGACTCTTGGCTACAGACAGTTTTTGAGCCTTATACAAAATCAAGTAAGAGAATTGAAGAGAACTGATCATACTGCGACGGTAATGCTTGTTGGTATTCCAAATGTTGGTAAGTCAGCACTTGCTAACTCCTTGCATCAAATTGGCCGAACTAGTGCTGCAGGTAACTAAAACTTCCTTGCAATGCTTGTAAGTAGCAGATCATATACTAAAGTTTTGTGAAGCCTGATGCATGCATATATTTAAGAAATTTGTGTTTTTTCTGATTAGTTTTCTTTGTATTCTATGTCTATTGTTTTTTAGAGAAGGGAAAATTGAAGCATGCAACTGTGAGCCCAGAGCCAGGGGAGACCAGAGATATACGAAGTTTTAAGGTGGGTCCTCTATTTTCTTTGGCTCTATGCTTTCTTGAAATTTGTTAGAAAAATTATGGACAACTCATATAATGGACTAAATCAGATTTCAGTTTTCACCTTTGCTATATTGTGATATAGAATAACGATAGGCAAGGAGAGAGAAAGAGAGAGAGATAAGGGAAACAGAGAAGAGAGGCTAGAGATAGGGAGGAAGAGAGTAACAAGAGAATAGAACTTAATACCTAACTTTTTTCAAATTCTTGATTATAATCACTAGCTTATCCATTTTTATAGGCTATGGCTTGTCCCTAGATGCCTAACTAAGCTAACTACCCTTAACTTCTCACTCTTTTATTTATTACCCCTTCGGTCCCATATATAGTTTATTTCTAACTACCTTACTAGAACTAAGAAGAGGTAGTTAAATCATTTGTATTGTTTGAAAATTTTTTCACCCAGTTTACCTTTATTAAATGCATCCTCTTTAAAAATACTCTCTCTCTTATATGTAATTAATAATTAATAATCCGTCTTTTAATGCAAAGTGACTTATAAAAAGGACACCTAATTTCTTCTGGATAACTTATATGAGACCAAAGGGAGTCCATATCATCATGTTAAAATAATCTCAAAGCTGTTTATTACCGTCTTATAAGTTTTATGAAAATTATGAGTCTCTGACTAGCTTTGTTTTGGATAACACATGATCCCACTTAATCTCTTGTACCACTGAACACAAGTTTGAATTTTCTCTTTCCTATTTTTAATTTGGTAATTTTCCTTTATTTGGATTGATAAATTAAATGTCTTATAGAATATGATATTGAAATGTGGCTTATCAGATGGTATTTATGGATGCAAGAGAGGCTATTCTAGGATTAAAATTACAACTAAGATATAGGGGGCCATTGTAGGAAGTAAAAATTCAA
This sequence comes from Prosopis cineraria, assembly GCF_029017545.1. Classification (NCBI taxonomy): domain Eukaryota; kingdom Viridiplantae; phylum Streptophyta; class Magnoliopsida; order Fabales; family Fabaceae; genus Prosopis; species Prosopis cineraria. The sequence goes on along the minus strand of NW_026555344.1, from coordinate 25,527,056 downwards.
TTTGGACATAAAAGACTAATGAAACGAATATTACACTCATGCGCCCAAATAAAATTTCATATTCGTACTATTTCCAACGCTTATCATATTTGCATGCATACTATTTCTTTTGTGATTTCATTTTCACTTAGAAAATCTTTCATTCAGATTGCTAGCCATCCCAATATTTATGTATTGGACACTCCAGGCGTTTTACCTCCAGAAATTCTTGATGTCGATGTTTGCTCTAAATTAATTTTAACAGGTATATTTCATTAACTTTCCTTCTATCCTGAGTTTGGGTGGCTCTATATCTACAGCTATGACTTTTTACTGAAGTGACTATATAATCCTCCAAAAATACAGTGTCAATTTGGTCCCCTAAAGTTAAATGTCTTGTTTTACTTCTCTAAAGATTGATTTGGTTCTATGATGGTCTTCACATTAAGCTCATTAAATGTGGCCTGAAAAATGGGTCATATGGCTTTTAACTGTGAGTAGGACTAGCACACTCCATCATTCAATTTTGGCTTATCTTTCATCTTCCTAACTTTATTAACTATCTAGTTTTATGAAGACTTTAGAAGCTGTAGGAAAATCGCATTGTGTTTAACATAGTTGATTTATTTATGTTGTGCCCTGTGTTGGTGAGTGCCATTCCTTGGTAGAGCCCATGTCAACCCATGACTAACCTTAGTAAAGTTCTTCTTTCCATTACATCACAAGGCTAAACGGGCTTCTACAAGTACTTCTACTGTTCCTAATGTGCTTTTATATGTGATAGTCCGTGGCTCTGATTTTACTGAGTCTGAGGCTGCGATGTCAAAAGTGGAAGCTCCCTTTGAAACTCTCCTCTGTATTGTTGAAGCCCCCCTAATTCGAGAAGGAAGCATTTTCACTCATGGCTAAAATGTGTGCAGAAAAAGAAAAGAGGCAAAATTAATGCTCTATGCATTATGGAAACACCCTCTTTTCCTATTAATCATGTCATGCACTAAAAAAATTGAGATGTCAAATGAATCCACTTTTCCCAAAATACATGCTGTGGTATATAATATAAATGATTGTTATTAAGGGCGATAAACTAAAATATTGCAAACACATTGCTCAAGGTTTTGGTCTGATTACTTCATAGTTCAGCATTTTCATATTTTCTGCAGATTTCGTTTACTTAAATCCCTTCTTTCTTTTTAATCCTCAAGCAGGAGCAATCAAGGATTTGATAGGGACAAAAGAACTTGCTCAATACTTTCTAGCTATACTCAATAGGAGTGAACAATACAAGAATTGGGCAAACTTATCCAGCAAGGATGAGGATATGCTGTCTCTTGACTGTACAATGGAGTTTTTGAATAGCTCTGAATCGCATGTGAAGCAGAGAAGACAAAGCCCTACAGATCACACGCAGGTTTAAGTTATTTGATGTTAACTTCAACTTTATTCCTCGTGTTGGGAGTTTTCTGTGCAAGAGGGGGCATTAGAGCTGAAATAAGATTCTCCCTCTAGTCTCTAGTTTTGCATCATGTCAATATTTTATGATATCCTCTAGAAAAGCTTTCATGGTTTTGGGAAGGCTACTTTTCCATCATTATTACACAGTTCTTTTCTCATCAATAAATTCTGTCTCTCCAAAAAAAAAAAAAAATCGATCTAAGAAAACTATTCTCAAAATAAAAGTACCTTTGACAATTCTGTTAAAACACTCGGACCATCAATAGAAGGAGGGGACAAATGACCAATGAGATCCATTCCTTCTATTTATTATTATTATTTTCTTGAATATTTATTATTATTATTTTCTTGAATGAGCATTCCTTTTAATTTAGATCAGTTACTGTGATACCATTGATAAGATGCCTGAAAATTGTCAAATCTGAAAGGATACAAAGGAATCTACTTTAGGAGACAGTAATGGTAACATGGAAATAGTGTTGGTGATAAGAAAGCAATAATGGTAACCACGACAGTGATGGTTACTGCAGTGGCGGTGGCGGCAGCAAGGCAACGATGACATGTTGTGGCTGTGTAAATGGGTCTCTGTTGAAAAGCCAGCCACAGGATTTACCACCGGATAGTGAAAATTTGCTTTGGATGACATTGTTATAATACACACGCATGTTCTCCTTTTCCTTTCTTGGGAAAATTTACTGAATGACATTTTACATGATTGTTCAACTAGCAAAAGATCTCCTTATCATGTTATAATTGTCAAGGAAGTTAGATAAGTTTATAATATTATGCTAGCCAGTGCAACAGAAGTTGGTTAGTGTACAGGGATAATTGACAACACATTACTTCCCATTGTCTTCAATTAAGGTTGATGAATAAGGTTATTATTTGAACAGTCTTTGATTTCCTTTGAATAAACTCACAGATTGCATTTGGCAGGACTGCATAGTTCGGTATGTTCGACAAACCCTCTTCGAAACAATTTCAGCGTATGAAGGGGATACAAATGATGAAGAGGAGATGGAAACCCTTATTTCTATGCAGTTTGGAGCATTGCAAAAGGTATTTCATGTTTCTTCTGAATGTCCTGAAGAGGCTAATGTCAAGGTTGGTAAGAAGCTGCTTGATCTTTTCCGTACCGGGCGTCTTGGACATTATATGTTAGATCTTCCTCCTGGAAGCATCCACTTTAACTAGATATAGACATTATGTTTTATATGGAGTTTGAGAAATGAGCTGCATTGTTATATGGTTATTGACAGTCCAATTTGCTACAATTTTGATGTTCTGTGTTGATGATTAGTTGATAGTCTACTTTTGAATGGGATAAATAGAGAGGAAGTGGATTCCATATAGGCGGCTCATTGGATTTAAGGATAATTCAAAATTGAATCAAACTGTTAGAAGCCAAAACCAAGCAAAATTAAATGAAGTGTTTCCCCTTACGTCATAATAAGTTCAATTGTTGGTTTAGTGTTGTTTGATCAGTTTAATTAAAGTCAAAAATGTTTTTTTTTTAATTCCCTTGCTCGGTATCTTGGAAAACTTAAATATCATCTTTCTGTCCAGACTAATCTGAACACCCCACTATGTGGGAATGTTATTATCAATGGTGGCCTTGTGGGTATCTCCAGGGTGTTTTTGGTAGTGTTTTTATTGGCTGATGTTTGATAAAAAAAAAAAAAAAATACAATTTTGGAATAATTATATGATGACATTGAGTTAATTTTTACTAACATGTTCTGGAGCTCAATATTCTTATCTTAAAATAGCATACAAAATAATTTAGAAAGGGAAAGAGATATTTGTAAAATAAAAGAAAATAAAATATGGAAGTCTCAAAAAGAAACTTCAAAATTGAATAAGATTTAACTGGATAAAATCTTTTATTTTTTGTGAAATCCAATAGGTAGGACTCAGGTTGGATTAATTTTGGTCTACAATTACCGAATCGAGTTTGTGAACGTCTCTAGATGCATTTTTTACAGTGAGCATACACTTGGGTCTTAGTGAAGAAGGGATTAAGATGCACTCTCATACCTTTTTCTTTTCTTTTCTTCTCCTTCTACTTCTCCTTCTCCCCGCCCCCCTCTTTCTTTTTTGAATGATAACTGGAATAATAAAAAACCAAACAATGATTATTTTTGAGTCTAGTCTTCTACGTAAATTAGATTTTGTGGATCTCGTGCTTTTAACAAAACAAACGTTAGACCATCAAATGTAAGGAAGTTGATATTTCTTAACTCAGAGGTCTTGAACTAGAGTCTTGAATATAGATCAAAAATTTGGGATGTTAGATCTCACAAAAAAAAAAAAAAAAACTCGACACTAGAAGCCTCACCTGCCAATTTTGATATTTTCATCCTTTAGGCCACAAGTACTTTTAATATATTACTAAAATTCAAGATAAAATTAACGCAACAATTTTTTCCTGCATACTTTGCCATAGTTGCATGGTGCCCCTGCCCCCACAGAGAGAGAGAGAGAGAGAGAGAGATGAACATGAATTACGATCGTTCTTTATAATACTGTGCAATCAATATATCATATGTAATAGAAGAATAGTTGAAGCTCCGGCTCAGGAGGCGGCAGCTTCCATCCTTCGACTTAAATCTCCATCGTGCCTCTTTCGACCCAGAAACATACTGTGTTACTTATAAAAGAAAATTTGAACCATCCATTTCTCCACACAATCACAGCCTTTCATTATAATTTTATATTGTTTTTCACTCTTCTGTTAAAAATCTTGGGTTCCAGAGTGGGAAATTCATGTTTTACCTCCAAAAAATTGTTGCTGGAGTATAAAAAGAAATTCTCATACAAGGAAAAAGGATTTTGCTGAAATCATACATTGGGGAGTAAAATCTTGTTATTTTCATCAATGAGAAAGAAGGGCAATGACTAGAATTGTATTTCTACAAGTTGGGTGCTTCTTATCATCGGAGGAAATGGTCTTTGCATTTATAAAACGAAAAGGTCATATATATTTTCATTTTTCTCGAACTGATTATTATCGAAGGTTACTTCTTTCATTTTCTAATAAGTTTATCAAGATAGAATTTTATATATATGTTGCTTCTTCCTTATATTTTTATATATGCTGGAAGTTATTTTATGGAAGTATATTTGTTTTATTTATAACCAGTTTACTTGTTACAGGTTTATACAATGGATATAAATTTGACATTTAGACTTAATCTTGAGTTTGAAAATATGGAAGAGTCATGGAAAGTTTGGAGAAATTATGCCAGTAGAATGGGTTATGGTGTTCGAAAAGAGAAATTTAGCAAGAGTAGAAAAGATACATCATATTCATACAACTTATTTGTTTGTTGTGAAGAGGGGGTGTGAAAACCAGACAAATGAGATAAGAACAAAAAGAATTCTAGACCAAAGTCAAGAATGGGTTGCAAAGCTAGAATGAGATACAAGTAAATGGAAAATACAAAATCAGTGAAGTTTTTCTAAATCACAATCATGACCTCCAGCCTCCTAAAGTTAGTCACATGTTTTGATCATATCATGAAATAACACCAGCACAAGCATTTGAATTAGAAACTATAGAAAGATTTAGGATTAATAAAAAATTAGAATTTAATTTGATGAGTGAATATGCAGAAGGTCGAACCAACTTGAGATTTACAAGAGTTGATGTAAAGAATTATCTTAGTTAAAGGAGGAGACAAGCCATCTCACATGGTGACGCTAGATGTATCTTTCACTACTTTGAAGAACAATTGGCAAAAAAATATATCTTTTTTCATTCTCATCAAATGGGCTTGGAGATGCAAGTTACAAATATCTGGGTTGATGCACAAATATTGATTGACCATGCTTACTTTGGAGAAGTTATTTTGCTTAATACAACTTATTGTTTGAATCATGATTATAGACCTCTTGCTATTTTCTCTGACATAAACCATTATAAAGGACGGGTGACATTTAGAGTTGCATTGTTGTATGATGAGAATATTGAAAGTTTCAAGTGGCTCTTTTAGAATTTTTAATTTTGTATGCATACAAGAATGTGAGGCCACAAACTATTTTTATTGATCAAGATTCTGCAATGGCACAAGAATTATAAGAAGTGATGGCAGAAGTAACACATGCCTTATGCATATGGCATATTTCAAGGAATGCAATGAAGCACCTTAAAAACTTGAAAAATGATGAGTCTTATATCTTGAGTGATTTCATTTATTGTATCTATCATTGTTGGGATGAGACAAAGTTTGAGGAAGGATGGAAAAAATTATTATCAAGACACAACATGGGAGAAAATACATGGTTGATGTCCATGTATAAAATAAAAGAGAAATAAGTAGCATGTTATATAAAAGGCTTAAGGACAGTTCGTATGAGAAGAACTTGGGTTAATAAAAGTATAAATTCATGTGTAAAGAGTTTTAAAGTCCTAAATTGGATATAAACCAATTCTTTCAAAAGTTTGAACAAGTTGTGGATGACAAGCATTATAATAAATTGCAACGTGAATTTGAGACTTGTGATAAGTTGTCAAGGTTGATATTACAGAGTTCACACTTGTTTCATCAGCTTTATAAAGTCTATACTCAACCTATTTTGAACTTTTCCAAGTCCAATATGATCAATGTGATGCTACATGTAAAAAAGATATACATGAAAGGAAGAAAAATGAAGATGAGGAGGACAGTACAACCTTGTTTGATAACAGAGGGGAATATAGTTTGACATTTAATCCTTCAATTGAGACAATTACCTATAGTTGCAAATAGTTTGAGTGAGTGGGTATACTATGTTATCATGCATTGATAATATTATATGACCATGATGTCAAGCTACTAAACTTAAAGGCAAACATATAATGAAGTTGAGCCTAAAATCATGATGAGAAATATATAATGAAGAGGCAGACAAGAAAATCATGATGTGGTGTAGTGTATAATTTAAAGAGAAAGCAAATTGAAATTGATCCTAATCTTGACAGGTCAAGATGATATAGGTACTGAGTCATGTGTCTTGATGATTGTAAAACTAAGAGAAGAGGAGTGTGTCACTTATGCAGATGTTATCAAGATACATGGATGTGACAAAACCTTCAAGAACTTGAAGAATCAAGAGAAGAACAAGACTCATAGGTTTAGTTATTTATTTTTCTTAGATTCAATGTGAAAACTATGAGAGCTAAATCAAATGTCATCAATTTAAAGTGAATACACCATCTTTAGGCTCATAAGTCCATTGATCTTAACTATTAGTCATTTAGAGTGCCTTTGTGTTTACATGTTCATTTCAAGCATGAGTCTTGCTTAAGTTGGATCATAGAAGTTGAGCCTTGCATAGCATGACATTTTAAGCTTAAATCATGATTGATTAAAGCTTCTTTTGTCACTTAAGACACACTACATGATATTCGTGCTTGAATCAAAAGTTGTCCATATGTTATTTATCACTTATGTGTGTGAGATGTCTTAATAAGCTTTTGTGTTACAATTCATGCTTGAAAGATCTTTACACTCATGCCTGAATTGTCACATAGTGTTAGATTGCATATAATGCAGTGACACTTTATGCTTAAAAGGAGAATTTTCACACTTGATTTATCACTTGTTCACTTGAATGCTATCCACGCTTGAATGCATATTGGTTTCACGCATGGTCTATCTCACAAAATAGTTTGAGTTCTCTATTAGCCATAGCATATGTGAATGAAAGAATGTTTCACACGTGATTTGTCATCTTGAATGGCTTAGGTTTTTTGACTAACCATTTCATGTGTGAGAGATATATTGTTCCATGAGTGATTTGTCATCCAAAATGGCTTTAGCATTTTGCCAGTCATTTCACATGTGAGTGATAGTATGATCCATGCTTGATTTGTCTTACAAAATAGTTTGATTCTTGCACCTTACAAATTACATGTGAGCTATCATGTGTTCCACACTTGATTCGTCATATATGCCTATTGGAACTTGCCTAGGCTCTATTTCATGCGTGAATCTCCTGGTTCCATGTATGAAATATTACCAACGGCTACATTCACTATTCCAATAGTCTGAACATTGCCAAACTATATATATGACACAATTCAAGCTTAGAATTAGAATTTTGATGATTAAGGGAGCTATACTGAGTTTGAACATCCTTGAAAATATTCTATTTGTATATCAAAGGTCTTGCATTCATTCATATAACAACTTTTGACATATTTGAAAAAAATCTCTTATAAGTTCTTAAGTCTTCATTGTATTCAATTTACTCTTTTCAAAAAGTTAATTTTTGAGAGAATGTTTCTTTTCAATCAAGTTGAAATCTTGAAAAGAGATTTTTTAAGTGAGTTGTAACAACTTGCTGGTTGTAGCAAGGAATATTGTTAAGTCAAGACTAGTCAAGTTTTGAAACTTGTACTGAGGTTACAAGCACTCAGTTAAATTGTGAGTATTGTTGAAAATCTCAAGGGTGATCTTGAGGACTGGATATAGGCCATATTTTGGGCTCAACCAGGATAAATCCTTAGTGTCAAAGTTTTTCTTTCTTAAATCTCTCTTCATCTACCTCTGCTCTTCTTTATAATTTTAAAAAAATTAAGTGCCACCTAATTTACCCTCCTTTTTGGTGCCAGCGTTATCCAACCATAGGGAATTGTGTTCTCTATTTGTTAAGTTAGCTAGTAATGCATTAGAAAGTCTAAATGCATTCTCTCTAGTTCGTCAAGTGATATTAGAACTTACTAATGAATGGTTGAACTTCACATAAATGAAAAAGATAGTGATGGTAATGAAGGTAATGGTGGTGATGGTGAAATTATTGGGTTTAAAAAGAAAGATTGCAAAGATATAAAAAAAAAATTGAGAAGTTTTGTAGAGGAATCAAGTAGAAAAAGAGGAAGAGTTCAAACCTAAAAAAAAAAAAATCCTAGGCTTCTAGAAAATCTTCAAAGGTGTGCTCCTAATAAATTTCTCTTTAGGTTTTTGTTATTTTTTAATATGCTTTTTAGGTAATTATAGTTTTTTTTTCAACTATAACATGATTAGGTACAATATGATTCTATGATATTGGATATGCCTAAAGAAGATACCTCAGCAACTAGAGTACAACATGATCATATAATGTTAGATAAACCTGAATCAAGTCAAATGACTTTTACCAATTTATTGATTGTAATTACATAACACTCCAACTAGTTTGTAGATCTAGAACATATATATATATATATATATATAATCATTCTTTCTCTTTTCCTAACTATAGTAACTACTTGATTGTGATATGATATCATTAAAAGCATTATAGGTCAGCCAAGCTTTTACAAATGGTAAATTATAACAAAATCAATGTAACTTTTATTACACTTGACAGTTTGAAGACAATACAATTTTTATTTGCAATCTTAATGTACAAACACATGTTCATAATTCAATAAAGATTCTCCTAAATGAAGTTATCTAGTTTACATCCTTTACTCTGGCCACTACTTCATTTTAGTTCCATTTGCTTCCTTTTGTTTTAGCCATTACTTCTACTAATCTTGGGATGCTAGATTTTAGTTTATGTTTCTTAGCTTCCTTTTGTCTCAAATTCCACTTGGGATGCTCTTGGTTTTAGTCATAAAAGCCATTAGATGATTGTATAGCCTTTATTACTCTTAGGTTGCTCTCTTTTTGATCATGTAGCTCAACTTCACAATTTGACTTTGTTTATGTAATGCACTTATAATTTCACAATATATAATCATTGTCATTATCTATCACAATGTATAAAGGCAAAAGTGTAATATGGGAATTCACCACAAGTCCTATATTTTACCCACTTTATACTCAAGTTCTATATTTTTTCATTATAAATTCACCACAAGTATGGCAAAGCAGATACAACAGCAAGAACTAATAAATAAACAAGTTTTTTTATTTAATTTGATACATAATTTTAGAACTATATGTATATGCTTGTATATACACCATGAAGTTATCAAGCTTTGAATATTGTATGTATAAATTATGGGCTTGGAATTGACTAACTACATCATTGCATCTTTTTCTCGTAAAATTATGCATTTTTTAGAAAACTTTTTTTGCATATTACATGGTAAAGCAGAACTACACGGAGATCGTATAGATTGAGGTTCAAGTTGTAAGATATGCATATCGTATTTTGTTGATAGTCAAACATAGGAATAAGTGTATAATTGCCTTTTACTAAATTCTAATTGCAACAATTAGTTGCAAGAAGTAATAACCCAAACTAGATGCAAGATATAAGGAATGTTAATTTAATATGCATACATATTGCTTTTAGAGTATGGTACTTGTATTAGAGTCATATACTTAGATAGTTCTAGAGTTATAGTTTAGAAATGTTTGAGCACTTGCCCACACATTCCCTATTCTTTTTTGCAGATAAGACTTGATAGCCTTTTCTCTTTTGCCAAGAATCCATGCCTAAAAAATTTTTGTATATCCAACTCCATAAATAGTTGATTGATATTCCTCAAGAATGATTCTTGGTTTTTACGACAACCATATGATTATGGTTCATCTCAAAACAAAGTTAGAAAAAGCCATTTTAATTTACCTCTTCAGAGTAGATACTTTAAATTGCTTTTCTGAAGAAATTTTAGGAACTTATGCAAATGATTATAGTAAGTAAGAAAGGGGCCACAAAAAGATAATCACAAATTCAAGTAATACTGTATCATTCCAGTTTATTAGAACTCAGCTATATTGATGAAAATCAATACATGAATTTGTAGCTTTCAAACACAAATTCATAATTATTTTTTATCCAAGAAAATTCATAATTATGAAGCAGACATAATTTATTAAGTAGCATCCTCGTCCTACTCCCTGTTCCATTAATTAGATTAAAAAATACAAACACACTCTAACCTAAAGAACAAAGTAGATGAAATCAAAGTTTTGAAAGATAAAGAAAACTTATAGATATTGTACTAGCAGAGTTTTTCCCTTTCCACTCTTCTTTGAACCTTTAGATTGGATGATAAATCTCAATTTGTAGAGACTTTCACATATGAGACTTAAAGGAGATATTCAATTAGAGGTAAAATTGAAGCAGTGAAGAATGACAATGAACTAAATGGGAAATGGAGCTTTTTGCATTTGGATGACAATAAGATTCAAGATCGGCATATAATTGTGAAACAGGAACAATCACAACTGAAGAATGAAGAAGCTATTATGGAAGAAGAGTGAAAAACAAAATAAAATGGTAATGAAAGGTTGGGATTGTTTAGTGAAACTGATAGTTTAGATTTTCTTTCAAAATTGATGAAATGTGTTTTTAGGTTGGAGGACGCATGGTGGAGAGATGAACACATGAACATGAATTACAATCTCTCTTTATAATACTGTGTAATTAATATATCATATATATTAGAAGAATAGTTGAAGCCCTAGCTTGGGAAGGTTATCTAATGACTCCTCTCACATTTCATTATTCACTAAGCCAATGTTTTTAATTTTAAGATTCTCTTTATTTGTGTGAGATTGGTCAGGTTGTTCAATTGGATGTACTGTGAAGTTATTAAAAAAATTCATTCTTCTTTATTCTACTACTTCTAGATTATAGACTTGCGATTCCAAGCTTACTAAAGAATGGAGATTGAGAACCATCATTATTGTTTTGCTTGCAAATGTAGGGATGGCTCATCAGAATTAGTAAATAATTAAAACAATAATTCCATTTTCTAAAATCAAAATGAAAGTAGTTAGATGAGGGTAAGCGATATCTGGTCATGTTTATTTTGAAGGATTAACAGTAAACATGTAATATCCCATGAATTGAAACTTAGGTTATGCCTCGGTAAGGAAAAAGGGACCAATTAAAAGGTTGAGCATTCCTTAGGATAGGATAGTAACCCTAGATTTGTGAGAAGAGGAAGTATTTAGAATAGTGGAGTCATATTTGGTAACTTATCTAGGCGAGTGAGTGCACTTGCTCGGGTGAGAATTGAGCAATTTAATGAGGTGAGTATGTACCTCGCTAGGTGAGTGGTGTAATTTAGAAAATTATAAATACACATGTTAATCGAGAAAAATACATTTTGAACATGGTGAAACACTTTGCAGATTGCAAAAAACCTAGAGCTATACTAGGATGTTGTAATGCCTATCTCCTAGACATTACTAACTCATCCATCAAAAACACACTAAGGTAACCAAAACAACTCATGTATCTAATCTATCAATTTGTCTACAGTTTATTAAACCACAGAAATTTGTTTGGAAAATAGCAATCCAAAAATTTGTTAATAACTTCTCAAAAGTGTATATATATATCATGCACAATTGGATCATTATCAAAGATTTTTAGAAATTATTTTATAACTTATTCAGGTTATAAAACCCCGACACACAATAGAAACAATATTTATGTATGCATTAAAGACTAAGAATACATGTGTAAAATAAGAAAACAAAGTGAAATTTGACACCATGCACCATGACATGTGGCACAAAAACCATAGCTATTTCTCCCTGTGTTATGCATCGTGGAATGCAGGTACATGCGCTGTGGCACACACACTTGAACTTGTTGTCAAATTATAGATTTTTACATCTGATATCCAATTAGGATGGTTCAAGCACCATAAGTAGCTTGTTTCAAAATCTAATGACATTGGTTTCATCTTAATCTGATATTTCTATCAAAAATTAGACACCTAAGTACATTTGACCATTTCCTTCCAAAATTTTGTTACTCAAGTGTCTTAATTTAAAACTAAATATTATTAGATACTTTTTTGAGCCTTGACCACATTCAAATTGGTAATACACACCAAAATTGACTAAACTCATTATTAATAATAACAATATGCATACTTTTGGCCAATTAATTGCCTTTTCACTCAATAGGGCCTATTTGCACATTTGTCCACATAACTTGCTCACTTGGCCAACAATTCATATCAACATTCAAAACATATGATCAAGTACTTGCACAAGTATCTTAGCCCTCTTGGCCTAAATTTTCATGTAATTACATATATATTTGAATTTGGTCACAAATATATCCTCCACACATACAGGGCTATCTTCCACACTTCTCTATATATTTCACAAGCATGACTAAATTCCACATCACATTATACACTTTCACACTTCAGGGCTAAGACACACACATGTAAGAACGTCAACATCACATATATGTATTCATTCTTATGGCAACTTATAAACATATTAATTTACAATATTGTGATTCATTACACAAAGCCAGGACTTCCAATAGTTTCACAACTCCTAGCCCAATTCTTTTCCCTTAATTCTATCAATCTTAGGTCCTAAAAATATAAGTCACGGGTTGAGATAAAAATCTTAGTAACTAAGATAATCTAAAGAAATCTATTAACTAAAATAACTATAAATAAGTAATATTAACTTTACTTTTCTCCTTTTATGTATGAAATAGCAATTACATAATCATTTCATCAAATCATTGATTACACACATATGACCATCCTAAAGCCATCCATCCTTTGTACATCTCCAACTGAATTCACAGGTAACTCTGACTATTTCTCAAGAAATTAGTCCTCACCCAACCTTTCGTGATTGAATCACTAGGTCAAGGTGTTCTATCCTACTTTAGGATTATGAATTCCCCCTTCACACAGGCTAAGGGTGTCATTGACTCCTAACTGTATCCTTATGGACACTAGGGAGTTGTCAGACTGCTTGAATTTTTCATGACACAGTCCCTTATATTGCTGCACCGTGGGTCCCTTGGTGTTAGCTAATCCATATGGATTTTCACCACTTATCTCTTCAAATGGGTGAACTCCCACTCCTCTAATACAAGTGAATGAAAATATATGCATATTCAATTTTTCACACACACATAAACATCAATAGTTTTCTCAAATCAACTTTCACCATATTTTACTTTCTAAATAAACCCCTTTGTAAAACAGAAAATGATGCAAGTTCACAATCATGCCAATGCTTACAAATCTCACACATTACTTCAAATATAGTTACTTATAAACAGTTAATCTACTAATAGACAGAATGAATTATCTAGTTACTTCAACCCTTCTATTTGATAGAAAGGATTGCCCGTGTAATTTCCTTACTTGAATCTCTTTCCACTTATCTACATGTCACAAACTAGAATCTACATAAAATTGCATTTGAAGTCAATCTCACTATTGATAAAAAGTGCCAATTATTGAAATTACGCACCTAATTGCTCTCAATTCCACAATTCACACTCAGTTACATACATTACCACTAATCATCCCCCATTTCAAACTCTAACATTTTCTAGCTAAATTTCTCTCACTACTCTCTCTCTAGATTAGGGCAAACCTTGCCTATAGCTTCAAAGCCTTATCTTTCTGACTTAAACCAGTCACAAAGTACTGGTTTAGTTTCGGAGAATCTTTCTATTATTATAGGATAAAAATTAACTCCTTAAAACTCTTGAATTGAATTTCTCACTAGTTAAAACCAAGAGAAACTAGGATAGAATTAGAGGTTAAGGTAGTATGAGACTTACCCGATAAGTTACTAATCAAAGAAGGCTCCAAACCTCAAGTGATGGCTTGTCCTAGCAGATCTCAAGCTCTCTCACCTCTCACGCATGTTTTTCCCTCCTTTCTTATTCTAATTTCATGATCTAACTTAGGCTTTAAGTAAAAATTTTGCACGATGCACTGTGGTACATGCAGTTTCAGCTGCAATACATAGCACAGCGAGAAAAATCTCACTTGTGCTCACGCATTAAGCCTCAGATCATCTCTCTACCCTTCAGTCCTATCAATGCAACACCCAAACATCACAAAATATCACTCAATATCCAAATCACAATCAATCCTCTAATTATTAATTTACCTCTGATTAGCAACTAGTTCCTGGGATTGAAATTCAAGATATTACAGGTGTCATGATCTACAATCAAGGAGGTACTTTTGAGGCTAGAGGTAAGTCTCGTAGATCTAATCCATGCCTTCTACTCCTCTAATCTTAGGATCTGATGACTAAAAATTTACCCTAGGCTTATGTTTCAAATATGAATTCTTGAGAATTACTTATCTAAGTATCAAAAAGAGTTTTAATTAATTTGTTGGTTATATTAAACTCATCGGTGGATGGGAATAGCATTAAAGCGCTCAAATTCGAGTATGATAGAACTCAGGGATGGGGAGATTAAGACCTTTGATCTCATAAAGGGTTGAGGTAACTAGGAGCTTATTATGTTATATATTATAGTTTGTACCACTGTCTAGTAGATTAATTATGCTATTTTACCAATCATAATGAGTTTTGCATTTGAGCTGTGAAATACGATTATAAGTTGTGATACATTATTTTTTATGACTTTGTGAGTATGATTTATATATGTAAAGCATGTTGATTTGCTATTAGGAATTGTGTTATAATATGAACTATCATATAAGAAGCCTGTAAATTATGGAATATTAGAAATGATGTAAATATATAAACTCTAGGATGCGATACTGCTCTAAAATAAATGTGCATATATACATTTGATTATTTGAATGCATACATAAAGGTGGGAGTTTGCCTGTTAAGGGAGTAGTTGTAATTATGAAAAATCCATGGTATGCCTTACTGAGATCGCTGTTGAACCTTGATTTTGATGATTTCAAAATAAAGAGAATTTTTAAGCCTTGGTTTTGGTGATTATTTAACTTCAATCTAAGTTAATTGGCTTAACATTAATCTAAACTGGCTAAGTATAAGCTTATTTATATAACAGAAGTTCTTATATCCAAATATCTCTTTATTAGTTAAGTATTTGACTTAACTATAATATATGTGCTTGATGCAATCTTGTTCTATAAATTATTTCTAAGTGTTCTTAGCATTGGTATTGAAAGCTTTAACACTGGTGCTACTTGAATTGTTTCTAATTATCTATTTGTTTATGTTTCACATAACACCGGTCCTACTTGTTCTAACACTGATGTTATCCCTTTAAACTTGTGCAATTGATTCTCTATCCTTTGAACTCTTTTCTTTATACTAGTACTATTTATTTAACATCAGTCTTGTTCATCCTATGTCTTTGTTTGAGTTAAAACAACACCTGTGTTTTTCAATAGCACCTGTACTGAATTGATAACTTTATTTACAACACCATTGCTATTTGTATAGGCCAATATTGTCTCTTCCTTTTTGTTATGAGGACTTTTATTTGATCACATAGCTTGGGAGTTATTTTCCTTTTACATTAATGCTAAGTTAGCTGTTTAAAAATATCTTTATTCTTTCAAAATTGTTAAAAATCTTCATCTTTTACGATGATAGACTATACTAGTACTATCAGAACAACACATGTACTGAGCTCTTTAATTAAAGCATGTTCATCAAAGTAACATCGATGCTAGCACACTATAACACCGATACTACCTTGCATTTTCATGCTCTATTTTGCGTGTCAATTCTGAATCTTACCAAAACTCATATTTCAATCTTTCTTTTCATCTGGAATCAATAATGTTCACTCTAAGTCTTTACTAAATGTTATTTAGACACAATTATTTCCTTAAAATTATTTAGTTTGCTTATCTTTCCTTGATTCACTAAGTTTTTCTTATGTTATATCAAAATATATAAGTTTTATCCACTTTTGTTAGAAGCATTTAATGTTTTAGCCATTACTGTATAAAAAAGGAAGTCTCTGCTGTAAAGTATTGTTCCATTGCTTCATCCACTGGAGAACTTTAGTTAAGCTTGAATATCTAAGGAAAACACAAAGGAAAGAAGGAATCAAATTATAAGCAACCTTGAATGAAAAAATTTATGAGTCTAACGAATCATTTATGGTTCTCAACTATAAATAAACTCATTTATGAAACTTGAGAGAGGAACAAACAACTCAAGCCAATAAGAAAATTCTATGACTACTTGAGTATTAAAGTTTACCTACCTTCTGTGTATCTTTATTGTTTAAGAGTTTCATTGATCATATATCTACTATTAAAGAGGCTTTAAAAGCAGTAGTAGTTCATTATTGAACTTATTCTATTTATCCTTATTTTACAACTTTAGAAGATAAGAACTTAAGCTTGGGGAGCTTAAAGGGATTTATCATTACCTTTGTAAAAGGGAGAGTTTCAAACTTATTGTGAAGTCTATTGATGTATTAAGGCAAACAAGAGCCTGGATTAATTCTAGTAATATAGTTGGAAATTTCAGAAGGTTCCTAGGGACTAGACGTAGACTCAAGTGGTAGGAGTAGAACTAAGATAAATCACTCACGTCAAGCATTGCTCTAACTCTTGTGATTAGTGATTTCGTTCCTTCATTACTCTTACTCTTATTATTACTATAAAATCTTATCATTTTTTAATTAGCCCAATTCACCCTCTCTTGGGGAATTTACAATCACAACCCGATAGTGATTTATATATATATATATATATATATTGAAATGTATACATAGTTTCACTACTTAGATTGACAATGTTGATTAGGTATTTTCTTAGTTTCACTGTTTACATTGGCAATATTGGTCTGGCACATCATGACTCCCTCAAATTGTGTAATGCCTACATGACATTGCCATTCAATCTTCCATGCAATGTCACAAACAATTTAAAGTCATTTTAAAAGAGATGGGATACCAAGTTAAAAACTAATTGAAAACCACTTTCTGAAATACTCATCATATAAAATATTACACATCGAAAGCACTTTGTTCATGCTATAAAAGTCACCGAAGAAAAAGATTACAAATAACTAAATTTAGGCAAAATAGGGCCCATGCATCATGGCTTGTGCTACATGTGCCGTGACATATGGCATAGAGGCACTAGCGTTTACTTTGTGTGTCCAAACATTACTAACTCATGTATCACAACTATACCAAGGTAATCAAAACATCTCATGTGTCTAATACATTTTATTAAATTACAGAAATTTATTTAGAAAATAGGGATCCCAAAATTTTGTAACCACTTCTCAAAGCCGCGCGCGCACACACACACACATATATATTATTATGCATAATGAGAGTGTTCAAGAATGCATAACTATTATATTTAAATTCAAGAGCAAGATAATAATTTTTGACTAAACAGGACTATGTGCCGAGGCTTGTACCATATGCATAGTGGCATGTGGTATAGAATCACAAATGATCATGCCGTGTCATGCATCATGGCATGTGACATCATGCACCTCAATGCATGTATCAGATTTTGCTGTTAAAATAGCTTTACTAATATGAACTTTCGCCGTGTGCCATTTTCACATTTGATGTTTGATTGGGTTGATTCAAGCACCTACATGTCACTTATTTTAAAATCTAACTAAAGACACAAGTTTCATCCTAATATGATTTCTCATTTAAAGGTGGGGCACCTGAAGGCAAAATGACCGCTTTATGTCATTTTTCCATACCCAAGCATCCCAAATCCAAACCTTATACCATTAGCTATTTTTAAGGGCTTGACCATATCCAATGGGATACTTTACACCTAATTGACCACACGCATTACCAATAATAACAATATACACACTTTTAACCATTTAACTACCCTTTCACTCAATAGGGCCTATTTGCACATTTGTGCACAAAACTTACTCGTTTGCCTAGCAAATCATAACAACATTCAGAACATACAGTCAAGCATTTGCACAAGTATCTTAGCCCTTTTGGCCTAAATTTTCCTTTACTGTTATCAATTTCAAGGCTTGAAAAATATAAATCACAAGGTGAGATAAAAATCTTAGTAACCAAGATAATCTAAAGCAATCTATTAACTAAAATAATTGTAAATATGTAATGTTAACTTTACTTTTCTCATTTCACATATGCAATAGCAAATACCTAATCATTTCATCAAATCTTTAATTACACACATATGACCATCCTAAAGCCATCCATCCTCCGTACATCCCCGACTGAATTCATAGTAACTTTGACTATTTCTCATGAGATTAGCCCTCACCCAACCTTCCATAAGTTAATCACCAAGCCAAGGTGTTCTAACCCACTTTAGAGCTGCGAATTCCCCCTTTGTAATGCCCTTGTAGACATTACTATATGCTCCACTAAAATCAAACCTTAATCATTTCAAAATCATTTACTTTAAAGCTTTTAAAACATTGGGATCATAATAAAAGATTTCTAGAAATCATTTTTATAACTTACTTAAGTATAAAACTTTATATGCACAATAGAAGCAATAAACCTATATATATTAAAGCAAGAAAACATGTGCATTTTAATAAAACAAAGTGAAATTTGGCACCGTGTGTTATGGTTCGTGCCATATGCAATGTGATATGTGGCACAGAGACCACAGTCACTTGTTTTGTACTGTGCACCACGATGCGCACACTTGAATCTATTGTCATTTGTAAATTTATAAGGCAAAATGCACTATTTCCACATACAATATCTGATTAGGATAGTTCAAGCGCCCACATGAAGCTTATTTCGAAATCTAACTAATGATATTGGTATTTGATCTCAATTTGATATTTCTATTAAAAATTAGACACCCAAGTGTATTTTAATCATTTTTTGCCAAAATTTTGTCAGTTAAGTGTCTCAATTCAAATTAATTTTCATTAGCTACTTTTTAGGCCTTGACTGCGTTCAAATGGACAATACGTACCTAATTAACTATACGCATGCACAAGATGACACACACACACATATGTGGCTTGTAAATCGACCATTTCACACTTTGGGCCAAAATCACATTTTTACTTTAATTCTTACATGGCCAATATCATCACATATACTCTTCACACATCTCATATCTACACACATATACACTCATCTACTAGCCCATCCAATCATTTCACCATTCACACATATACAAGAGTTAGGGAACTTAAAATCACAAAACATACCACAAGTACAACTTTATGCATATGTAATTAATCCTATGGCAACTTATACATATTTAAGATTAATAATAACAACTTCATTACACCAATTTTTATAAAGGCTTAGTGAGAGATTTCTACTCAACCAATATCTTTCCCCTTTGAACTACTAGCACTAGTGCTTGAAAAATATAAATAACCATGGGTGAGATAAAAATCTCAATAACCAATACAGCTTATTTAATGTTTATTACCATAAATAACCATGCAAAAATATAAAAACTAAAGTAATATCACATATATATAAAAATATGAATACATAACATCATTTAAAAGGAATTCCATACAAATACACACTAGCATGATCATCTAGCCATCGAACCTCTAATGCTCCCCGACACGAAACTATAGCCTCTCTTAATGAACCACTTGTTGACTCGAGCACATTTTCAGTGGTAGAAACACCCGGTTAAAGGTAATCTAACCTACTTATGGACAATGGTTTCCTTTTTCTGACACTTGTGATAGAGGCACCGTTGACTCTTAACCTCACCCTAATGGGCACTAGGGAGTTGCTAGACTACACGAATGTCCTATGGTAATAGTCCTATAATATGTTGTATCAAATTACCCATGGTAATAGCCTATATAATGTTGTACTAGATATCTCATGGTGCTAGGCCGACCATATGAATTTTTCACTCACATATTTCCACACATACATTCTCATATATCCTGGGTGAACTCCCACCCCTTATGATTATGCTCTTTCACAATTATCACTGCTTTTCTCCACATTTTAATATTACACACTTTCATACAATACATATATATATATGTATGTATGTATGTATGTATGTATCAAAATCATTATCCTTTCAAATTTCATTTCACAAATCAATGTTCGTGCTAAAATCATTTTAGTAACCATCATGCATAAAACACATAAATTCACAATTTCTCACTTGGTATTCACTTCTACACAATTATGATAGATAATAAATATAATAAACTATATGGACCTCAATCCTTCTGTTTGATAGAAAGCTTTACCCCGTGTTACTTCCTTACTCGAATCTCTTTCCACTTATCTACTTGTCACACACTAAAATCAACATAAAAATTGGCATTCAAAGTCAATTTCTCTATTGACAAAAGTACCAACTATCGCATTTAAGCATTTAACAGCTTTCAAATCCATAATTTATACTCGATTACACATATTACTATTAATTACCCCTCATTTAAAGCTTTAACATTTTATGGACAATTTCTCTCACTATTCTCTCTCTAGATTAGGGAAAATCTTGCCTACAGCTTTAAAACTTTATCGTTTCGACTTAAACTAGTAACAAAGTACTAGTTTAGTTTCGAAGAACCTTTCTATTACTATAGGGCAAGAAATCAACTCCTTAAAACTCCTGAAATCAATTTCTCACTAGTTAAAACTAAAAAAAAAAGGGTAAAATTGGAGGTTAAGGCAGTACATGACTTACTCGATAAGTAACAGGTCAGAAACCCCATCCTTACTCCTGATTATGCTTGCCTTAGCACATGGCCTACTTTTTTCCATGCTAGACCTCTTCTCTCATGCTCTCCCTTTATGTTTTCACAAGCTGGACATGTCCTATTAATTAAAGTTCTACACCATACACCGTAGCGTGTGGCCCAATGAGGGAAATCCTCACTATGTTCACACGCTCTGCTTTGGGATTCTACTCTCTAGCTCGTATCTATTTATATAACATCTTAATGGGTCAATATAACACATCACTATTAAGAACCCCAATCCCACATTAAATCACTAACTCACCCACTAATTAGTTATTAATACAGGATTAGAAATTTAAGATGTTACACCCTTCGCATAGGCTAGGGGTGTCGTTGACTCCTAACCACACCCTTATAGGCACTAGGAGTTGCCATACTACTTAAATTTTTCATGGCACAATCCCTTAAATTACTGCACCATAGGTCCCCTGGTGTCAGCTAATCCATATGGATTTTCACCACTTATCTCTTTAAATAGATGAACTCCCACCCCTTTAATACAAGTAAACAAAAATATATGCATATTTGATTTTTCACACACACATACACACATATATATAAATAGTTTTCTCAAATCAACTTTTACCATATTTTACTTTTTAAATAAACCCTTTTACAAAACAAAAAACTATGCAAGTTCACAATCATGTCAATATTTACAAATCCCATACATTACATCAAATACAATTACTTATAAATAGTTAATCTACTAATAAACAAAATGAATTATCTGGTTATCTCAATCCTTCTGTCTGATAGAAAGGTTTACCCATGTAACTTCCTTACTCGAATCTCTTTTCACTTATTTACTTGTCACAAACTAGAATCTACATAAAATTGGCATTCGAAGTCAATCTCCCTATTGATAAAAAGTGCCAATTATCGAAATTATACAGCTAATTGCTATCAATTCCATAATTCATACTCGATTACACATATTACCACTGATTACCCCTTATTTCAAACTTTAACCTTTTCTAGTGAAATTTCTCTCACTACTCTCTCTAGATTGGGGCAAACCTTTCCTATAGCTTTAAAGCTTTATCGTTCTAACTCGAACCAGTCACAAAGTACTAGTTTAGTTTTTGAGAACCTTTTTATTATTATAGGGTAAGAAATTAACTCCTTAAAACTCTCAAATTTAATTTCTCACTAGTTAAAACTAAGAGAAACTAGGGTAGAATCAGAGGTTAAGACAGTATAAGACTTACTTGATAAGTAACAGGTTAGAAACACCATCCTTGTTCCTAAAATCACTTGCCTTAGCTCATCCCTTACTCTTCTCTATGCCAAAACCCTTCCCTCATATTCCTCTTTTCTGTTTCATGAGTTAGACACGTCCCTATTAATCAAAGTTTTTTACTATCACCGCAGCGCACCTAACCCCTACCACAGCAAATGGCACAGTGAGGGAATCCTTATTATGCTAACATGCTTTGCCTCAAGATTATGCTCTTTTGCTCGCATCTATTCATATAACATCACAATAGGTCAAAATAAAACTTCATTATTCAAAATGTAATCCCACATTAAATCATTAATTCATTCACTAATCAATCATTAATGCAAGATTATAAATTCAGGATGTTATACTGCGCTATGTGCTATGACATGTTGATATATGTGCTGCGCCGCACACATGAGATTCTATTATCAAAATAGCTATTTTCACATTCAATGTCTGATTGGAGTGATTCATGTGCCCACACGAAGCTTGTTTGAAAATCTAACCAATGACATTGGTCTCATTTCAATCTAACATCTTATTCAAAAGTTGGACACCCTAGTGTATTTTGACTAATCTAAGTCAAAATTTGCCATTAGAGTATCACCATTTGAAACCAGAAGTCATTGACTATTTTTAGGACTTTGACCACATCCAATTAGATAAATCACACTTGATTGAACAATTATATACACAATATTACATATACACACACATTTGGCCTATAAACTGCCCCTTTCACTCATTCTTGGGCATAACATTAACATTTCACACAATTAGCCAAACTTTCACATTTCTCAATATACTTTTCTTCATATGTACATATACTCATTCGCTAGCCCACATTATCATAGTTGCCTCAATCACATGTACTTACCACACACCGGGCTAGGATATAAAAATCACCCATACACACACAAACATTCACAAAACTATACACATGTGCCAATTTTTATGGCAACTCATATACACAAACATTACTTATATCTTAAAGCAATTACACCAATTCTTATAATGGGCTTAGTCGAGAAATCATTAATCTCAACCCTAACCTTTCCCTTTAGCACTACTAATATAAAATCTTGTAAAAACATAAATAACTACTGGTGAGATCAAAATCTCAGTAACTAAAATAATTTATTAAATGCCCATTAACACAATTAACCACATATAAGTAAATAAAACTAAAGTAATAGTTTATATATCAATAGTAAACATAGTTTTCCTTTTTACAAACCTTTTTACACAAACATAACCACTAGGATGATCAACTATCTACCAATCCTCCAAAGCTCCCCGACTAGAAATCATAGACTTTAATGCATCAACTACATATTGACCTGAGTACACCTTTAGTTATAGAAACATGTGACATCTTGAATTTTAATCCTTAAAACTAGTTGCTAATCAAGGGTAGATTAGTAATTAGTAGATTGGTTGTGTTTTGGGTGTTGAGTTGATGTTTTATATTGTTTGGATGTTATATTGATAGGATTGAAGGGTAGAAAGATAATCCGGAGCATAATGCATGAGCATAAATGAGATTGAATTCATTGTTCTAAGTGTCACGATGGAAGCTATGTGCACCATGATGCATCATCCAGGGATCACTCAAAGCTTACATGATCACTCATGAAATCAGAATAGAAAGGCTGGAAATGCATCTGGAGGGGTAGAGAAGTTTAACTCTACTAGGGAAAGAAATATCTAAAGGTTTAGAGTCTTCTTCGATTCATAACTTACTGGGTAAGTATCATGCAATCCTAAGCTTCATTTCTACCTCATTTTTATCAATTTTTATTAGTTGGGAAATTGAATCATAAAATTCTAAGGTGTTGTAATATAAAAGAAAGGGATAAAATGGGCTATCGAATATAGAACTAAGGTTTTGTAACTAGTATGGAGTTGAATAGTTGAGCTTTGAGAGTTTAAGCTTAAAATAGCCTAATAGTTAGGTTAAAATGATGAAATTGGTAGAAGGAATGTGTTAGGAGGTTGTTATGGTTGTTTAAGTAGCCTATAGGACTAATGACTATAAATAATGGATAAGTGAATTTAAATATGGTTTAATTAAGTTGTTTTATATATTAAGAGATTTGATTGAGTTGAATCAAGGCTTCTGTGAAAGGTTAAAAATTGATTGAGGGGCACTATGTTATGTAGATTGAGCACCTATGGTGTTGCTTGTAAGAATCTGCACCCTTGGGAGCTTAGTGTGGTTGTTAACCCTTAGTAATAAGGGTTAAAGGTAATTAGAGTAACCCTTATACTTGTTTGTTTGTGAAATTATTTATAAATATTTTGATATAACTATATGCATTGTGTTATGACCTAATAAAGTAGCAACATTATGATGGTATATGCATGTAGGTGTGTGAGTATTGATTGAAATGAATTTGAGGTGGCACATACATTGACATGCATTACATCCGCGAGAATACCCTATATTATGGTAGGGGGAGTAGCCTTACTATGTGGAGGTCCAGAAAGTCATATTGATCTAGAGCATAAAGCTTCACTCTGTCAGGATGAACCTAAGAGAAGAATCTTGATGATTCAGAGTGTAAAACTTGACTCTGTCATGATAGACCTAGGATATGGAATGATCCATGAGGTTACCCTAGACTAGGCTATGAAGTTCTGATGATCTAGAAAATAGAGTTTAACTTTACTATGACAGACCTAAAAGACCACCCATATATAAAGAGGATTACCTTATCTGAGTAGTGGTATAGTGGGCCTTATTTCTTGTGATCGAAAGTCCTGATTCGAGCGTAGAGACCACTCTTTTAGGTGGAACCAGGAATGCATTGCATAAGCATAACGAGATTGATAGGAATGACTTCTTGTATATGCATATGATATTGCTTTTACTAATCACATGCTACTTTATCGCTTGTTTATGATTTTGCTTACTAATCAATAATTAGGGTTACCTCTAAGTTATTAGGATGTATGTCTCGCTCTGTTACTTTTTGAACATAGGTAAAGAGAGCACTAGAAAGTAGAGAAAGGAAGTGAGGAAAGAGTAGCTTCATTTGATAGTGGTATGATTACCATTAAATGAAATGAATGTATAAAGTTGTTTATAAAGTTTGAGTTGCCAACTAAGATGCATAAGTGTATGTGAATATGAGAAAGTAACTTGTGTTGTGAAAAATTGCTTGTATATGTATATGGTATTGCATTATGCTGAGGGTACCTCAGTGAAGGGTATGTGGGTAGGTCTAAATGCTAAACAAGCAAGTGTATGTTATATGTAACTTGTTCCACTCATTTATATGTGAATTGATGTGATGATTATGTGTTGATTGTGAATTTTTTGTGTGTGTGTATACATATGAGAACTTGACACAAATGATGAGGTAGAGCCCCATTTGAAAGAGTTGAGTACAAATATGATTCTTGACTATATGGTGAGATGGAGCACTATATGTAAGAGTCAGAGGGTTGAAAGTGAAACAAGTCTAATTGTATATATGTGAATATGAGTTGTATGTGTGTTCCTCGTATAAGTCCACAATTGTGTAATGTGGCATTAAGAGGCCAAAATAGGCAAATGATGTGATATATGTGATATGACATGTCAATCAGGTGTAAGTGGTCCTTTTTAGACCTAGTTCAAGGCTTAAAGTAGTTTAATAAGACAAGGAATGTGAATTGAGTATTTAGGGTGTGAATTTTTGAACGAAGAGTGACTTTTTACACTTAAGTGTATAATTTTAGATCAAAATATCAGATCGAGTCCAAATTGCTCAATTAACTATTATACATTGTAAGCTTTGTGTAGGCGTTTGAATCATTCCAATTGGACGTCGGATGTGAAAATGACGCACACTTGAGTTCATCATTTTTGTTATCAAATAACAGCAAAAAATTCAAACTGGCATGCCATAATGCATGGAATCTCACACCACGATGCATGTCATATAAAAGTCAGGCATGTGGTTCTGTGCCACATACCGTGGCGCATGTATTGCACGTCGTGGCGTATTGTACTTTTTTAGGGTTGAAGAGTTGTGTGTTGTTGACTTATTTTAACAGCGTTTGTGCTTTTTTTAGCCCTCTTATTTGAATATATGTTTTAGGAAGTTGGGGTTCCACAAGTTAAAAATAAATAAAAGGCTATTACTCTGATATTATTGTGTTGGTAATTGTTATTTGTGTGATTGGGATGGTAAAGCCCGATATGAGCTGGGACTTTACAAAACACTTGGCCAAAGGTGTTTTATCCTATCTCCAAACTACGATT
Source organism: Prosopis cineraria (assembly GCF_029017545.1). Lineage (NCBI taxonomy): Eukaryota > Viridiplantae > Streptophyta > Magnoliopsida > Fabales > Fabaceae > Prosopis > Prosopis cineraria. Next base: position 25,500,796 of record NW_026555344.1, on the reverse strand, counting down.
TCCTTAATCTCACATACTTATAATAGAGATGTCATTGACTACTAACCATACCTTTACGAGCACTAGAAAGTTGCCAGACTTCCCATATATCCCATGGTAATAGTCATAATAAAATGTTGCACTGAATATACCATGTTTCAGCCTGATATAAATTGTTGCACTGAATATCTCATGGTCCCAGCTCAACCATATGGATTTATTCACTTACATCTCTACCTACACCCATCCATATATACCCAAGGTGAACTCCCACCCCTTATGATCATGCTTTCACACATAAATCACTACTTTTTCATACTTTACAATACTATATATATATATATATATATCCATTTCATTAAAAAATTAAAATTCATTTAGTAAACATTTCAAAATAACTTTACATGCAAAAACTAGTTACATTGCAAAACAATGCACAGAAAACTTACAAACATTAAAACCATAATTACACATTTATTTCTATTTAGTTATAATAGTTAATAAACATAACAAACTATATGGTTATCTCAACCCTTCTATTCTAAATAAAGGTTACCCATGTTATACTCTTTCACTCCAAGTTCTTTCTCACTATCCAATATGTTACATGCATAAATCTACACCAAATTAGCACCTTAAGTCAATTGACATATTGACTAATAGTATCAATTATAGCAATTAAACATCTAAATGCTATCACTTCCTTTATTTAAACCTATCTCCACATTCTATACCCAATCACTGTTAAATACAAGCGTTAACATACTCATTAATAGATTTTTCCTATTTTTCTTCTTCTAAACTCATCTAGTTTGAGCCTACAGCTTCAAAACTTTATCATTTAAATTGAAACTAGTTGCAAAATCCTAGTTTAATGCCAGAAGACATTTTTATTACTATAGGGTGAGAATTCAACTCCTTAAAACTTTTAGACTCAATTTCTCACTAGTTTAAAATAAGAGAAAATAGTGTAGAATCAGAGGTCAAGGCAATATAAGACTTACCCTATAAGTAACAGGTCAAAAACATCATCATTGCTCTTAAAAATAGTTACCCTCACAAAGGTCCCTTTCTTCTCCACTCTCCTATGTATTTTTCTGTATTTTCTTTCTATTTTTGACGAGTTAGACACATTCTTATCCATCAGAATTCTACATTATACATCACGACGCATCTAGCATTAGCTATAGTGTGTACCATAGTGAGGAAACTCCTCACCATGTTCACATGCTCTACTTCACAATGCAGGTCTCCTACTCTATTCTATATATATAACATCCCAAAGAGTCAAAATAATATTCCACCATCCAAAACCCTAATCTCACATTAAATTACTCATTCACCCTTTAATTAGCGTTAATGCAATAATCTGAAATTTAGGATGTTACAGATTGAACAAGGGGAACCCATAGTCCAAACTTGAGTGATGAAGCTTTTAGTTGGGAAATTCCACATTCTTAAAGAGCGGGTTTGGCTCAGTTTTATGAACTGTAGCTATAGTTAATTGCCTATGGGTTCAATCAAAGGAAATAAGGAGGTTATAAGGGGAAATTTAGCATACACCACTATGAATAATTATATACAAATAATTATGGAAATGAATGTTTGATATGTATTCTGATAGATGGTTTGTATGTGGATTTAAGTTGTACTTGTTGTATGCTTTATTGGTTATCATTATTGTATTTGATATTTTAAGTATGTTGGTTACTAAGATTTTGAATAAAATCTCACCCCTTTACATCTTATTTTTCTAGAAGGGAAGCAAGGCAAAGAGGAAGCTGAAGCAACAGGAACAAAGCACTAAAGTGGTTTCATGCTCTGGTGAATGTTTGTAATGAATTCAAATTACCAATTTTGTCAACTATAGGGAGAAGCTTGTTAAAATCATTATAGAATATTCTATTCTAGTACTTGTGGTAATAAGTTTAATTGGTATGTTTATGGCCATGAGTAAGTATTTATTACTTTAAGATGTTGGGTTGAGTTTAGGCTCTTTTGTATTGTCAAACTCTAGTTGATTTAGGAATTAAGCTTAGGAAGTTAAGAAAAGGAAATTATATAAAAACTATGGGATTTTCTAAATTGGGATTAACTACTTTGTATGAATAATACCTTGAGGAATATTGACATGTCAATTCTGGAATTGACAATGTGTGACACCTGCCTAGGCAAATGTGTGACATGTCTAAGCGAGCATGTGGTATCCTACTAAGGTATGAACACATACTAGTTAGGGTGAGTATGCTTTAACAGGTAAGACATGGTAAGTTATATGGCAAGCTAGGTCTAACATTCTTTGAGTATGCTAGTTGGGTTCTAAATGTTTGCAAAAATGATTATTAATATTTATGAATAGTTATATTAACGATTTATAACTTGTTCTAGCTAGCCTTGGTATAATTAAGGATTAACTAATTAATTAATTGTAAATCAATTAAGCCTAGTAGTGATTTAATGTAAAGTTATGTGGTGTTAGGAGTAATGATAAGGGTCATTACAAAATAACTCAATGTCATTTTCTTGATTTCTCTAATTCCTATTAGTTTCCATTTGACTACAATCCTTTTGTGACCTTATTTATTTTTGATGATGAGATTCTTTTATGTTACATAATTTCTAAAGGGAATGTACTATGACTTATGAGATTTTATATTTGATTTTGTTATCAAAAAGCCCCTAAGAATGAAATTAAACAAAGAGAAATTTTATAGAGCAAGGTGTATTAGGAATTGATCGAACTTATTAAAATTTGAACTTTATGTGCTCTTCTAGTTATAGCTCTTCTTCCACTCCTTCTTTTATATATGACACTTTTTCTTTCATGCATTTATGGTGCAGCTAGATAATATGATGCTTAATTATAGAAGAGTTGATTGTATATGATGTTAATTAGTCATCCTCTTATGCATTTATAGATGCTTTCGCTGTGCAATAATTTACAACTCAAATATATCATTATATGATTTTAAAAATATTTTATTTTGGGATCCTAAAGTTTTCAAAGTTTTCAAAGTAAATGATTAGGAATTTTGTAGTGGAGCGCATGGTAATGTCGGTAAAGGGCATTACATTGTGACTACCATACTTTAATATGCTTTAATTAAGTTTTCTTGATTATTGAGATTGTTTAATCTTACTCCCATTATTTATTATTTTCCAGGAGACAATAAAGAAAAGAGCAAAGGGGAAGCCTCTAAGGCCAAGAGCCAAAGTATAGCATTGTAATCTTTAGTCACTTATTATGTGTAATGAAATATATTTATATTTGCCAACATAGGATTGTTGTATATGTTTAACTATAGATCATTTCATGTGAGCTTTATTTGCTAGATTTGGGCATTTGTTGGATAGCCTTGAGCTTTTAGTGGAAAAGATTGATCATGTAAATGTGTGATTGTTGTGATTGGTGTTATGCTTGCTTGGATTATAACAAATAAATAGATATGATTATCATGCATGATTGAGTAGTTATAATTGGTTTGGCAAATTTTTCTATGAAGGGAGACACTTATTTCATATGAAAGGAGCACAAATGCTCACCTTGGCACTTGGTGTCTTAGGATAGTGTCATTAGTTAGATGTCTTATTTATATATATGTAGGTATTTGGATCACCTTAATTGGAGGTCCAACCAATTAATTAGGAACTTTTAAAGTTAATCTTTTCTATTACATTTCTATGCTGTCAATAAAGGTATACTGTGGTAGAAATGACTATTGGCCATAAGAAAAAGGCTTTTGTGCCTTGAGCCATAGTGGATTACGTATTTAGCTGTGGCAGAATGTATGTGGTGGAAGGATTAGTTAATTGTGATGAATTGTCATGTCTTGGGTTAGTAATGGTGGAAGAGGTTTTTAACTATGGCAGATGTACCCAAATTTCTAAAGTGTCTTTTTTACCCCATTTTGAATTTATTTTAATGCTCAACCTTTTTGTCCACGTTCCCGTATATCTTTCTTACTCTGGCTTTAATGATATTTAAGTCTTATCTCTTCTAAAATGATTTTTTGGATCATAACATTTATACAATCCTTTCTAAAGTTTGATTTATTTACCATGGTTGATCCTTAGTAATTAGGAATGATTTGATTTGATTAATTGAAATTGCTTGGAGTTAATGACGAAGGTCATTATAAAAGTCACTTAGATTATCTCATCAATATTTTTTCTTTATTAATATGGATAACACAATCTATTTTAGCATATTATTCATATCTATTGATGTACAGAGAAAATAAATTCTAAATAGGAGACCTATATCTATACTAGCAGCCTATTTAAAAGAAAATCCATAGCAGTATGGGGAGTATCAAAACAATGAGTGACTTGACATTTCTAAATATTTTAATTTAGTTTATTTACTAAGGTTGTCCTAAGATTGATAGTACCATCTATTATATCTTTTGCATTTGATCTCAAGGTCTTAGCATATAATTCATATTTGTTGATGATATCCATATATGCATTAGTTGCCTACCTAAAAGAAAATCCTTACAACTAAGGGCATATCAATAGAATATTTTTAATGTGGCCCATTCAAACTATGTTAGTGTCATTATAGTTGATTTCCTTCTTGGTCTTGATGCCTTCATGGGCATTCCATGATAGTACCATAAGTATGTAAGATCAAGGTCTATACACTACTTCATATGTAAATATTATGGGCTTACGGATTATAAGCGAACATTATTACTAGTTGTTTTTGCTTCTTCATTGCATGGTAGTTAATGTCATGAAATTGTTATAACTGAGAATGTTCTAGTAAATATATTCAAATAAGACCCCTTCTAAAGCAATCATGGTTATTATTTTCTATACAATTATACCAAGAGTAAATCATGGTTACTACCTTAGCATTACACCCAAGCTTTCTAATATATTATATGTATTCAAGTATGGTTCTACATCTATGTTGGAAGTTCTTGGTGGTAGTACATGGGAGATGTCCATGTAAGTAGATATTTCTTATTACCTAATATAAACAATATTGAGATATTGTGTATTATTTACTCGTGGTTGAGAATATATATGTATATAAATTATACATCCTTGGTGCTTGCGCATTTCTTGCAGGGATGATATTTTATTGATTTCACTCATGAATGCAATGAAATGTTAATGTTATTCTCTTTGTTTTAATTAAAATGATTTTTGGTTTGTATGTCTTTGGAATAATATTCTATATTTAATGTAAAAACTATCACATTGTGATTGAGTAGATCGTGTTTGAAGTTTTTGCTTCCCATGCATCGAAAATCATTAGCATTATCCTTTATAGTAGTACATATTAATAATGTTGTAAATGCTTTATATTTTTTGTCATAGATATTATTTTTTATATGATCATATGGTGTTGAATGCTTCCCATATAATACATAAGGGAGTTAGTGTTAATTGTCTTAAAAAACAATGTCCAAATTTTTTTTTCTTATTAAAGGCATAGGTTGAATAATCTTAATTCATAGATGATTGATTTTATGGATGTCTTTGAATCCTATGTAAATGCACAATCAAGGGCTCTTCTAGAAATACATCAATCTTGTTGTTTATAATATCATATACTATTGTGGAAAGTCGGCTTATGTTTTTTCCCATTAAATGTAAAGGATAGATAATCCTTATTAGATATATGATTATAATTGATAAGTTTTTGTTAGTTTAGTTATAATTTATTAAGATGGTTTAGGTTGTTGAAAAGTTTGATGCTTGGCCTACTGTGATGGGTCCAACTCACTAAGCTCTATATAAGTTATGTACATTTGAACATTCAATTTTAGAACATATGGAAATACATTTAGAAATATTATTCTCTTTTCTTTATTTTAGTATGATATCTAAGTCTACAACAACTCTTTTTCAACCCTCTTTCTTCATCTTCATGGCAACCATAGATAACACATTCTCTTCCAAAGTTCTTTATCAATAAAAAAATCATTATATGTCTCAATGATTTTAATTTTCTTCTTTAGGAGCAGCAAGTGCTTCTAATGGTAAAGTAATATTGTCTTTAGTTTTTTCTTAAGGCTGCTCAACCAATTCCTTTAGTGAAGATAAAGGACTCTAATGACTATGATATTTCTAATCCTACCTTTGAGGATTACCATTAGCATGATTCAACTCTTGCATTATGACTTTTGTCATCTGTCTCCCCCTTAATTCTCTTAGAACATGTTGGTTATGACACTACCTCTTAAATTTAGAATTGGCTCTGTACTCTCTTATCCAATAAATCAGAGTACAAAGTGTTACATTATCATATGCTTCTTTCCAGTTTGAAAGAAGGAAGATCTCATCATGCATGATTATTTGGGTTAAATCAAAACCACTTGTTATCACTTGACAATGCTTGTCCATTGTGTTGACAAGTGTTTGCATATCTCTTACATTCTTCATAGACTTTTTACCAAATATGAGCCTATTGTAGCATTGGTAAATTATGATATTACTTGATTTGGTCTTAGTGTTGTTTCTACAATGTTGGTTGATATAAAGGGCATACTAACGAGCCTTTCTTACTTATATTAGTGTTCAAGTTCATATGGCTTCCTTAGATGTATTTAGCTTATGTCCTTCACAAGGTGATAATATAGTTGAAATGGCATTTTACATGTAGGCGTCGTGTAATATCTTGATTTCCAATCTAAAGAAATAGTTACCAATCAGGGGTAAATTAGTAACCAGTGGATTAATTATGGTTGGGATGTTAAGTTGATATTTTATGTTATTGGTTGATATATTAGTAGGGTTGAAGGGTAGAATGACAGTTTGAGATGAAACACGTGAGCATAAGTGAGATTAAACTCACTGTGCGATACATCACAGCAGGTACAACATGTACTGCAGCATATTGCATAGAATTTTACTTAAGAGTTAAGTCAAAACTCGTGAAAATAGAATAGAGGAGTTAGGAAAATGTATCTGAAGAGAGAGAAGGCTTGGCTTTGTTAGGGCATTGATTTGCGGGAGCTTAAGAGTCTGTTTTGGCTAGTGACTTGTCAGGTAACTATCGTATAGTTCTAAGCTACATTTTTACCCTATTTTCTTTGAATTTAATTGGTTGAGAAATTGAATCAGGAAGTTTTAGATATTGGAATTTTAAAAAAAGGTTCATAAAAGGCTTTTGAATATGAAACTAGATTTTATGACTAATCCAGAGTTAAACGGTTAAAACTTTAAGAGTTTAAACTAAAATTAGCCTAAATAATTAGGTCAAAATTGAGAAATTGGTTGCTGAGATGGGTTAGGAGATTGTATGGTCATTTGAATAGCCTATAAGGCTAGTGACTATAAAGAATGGATTATATGAATTTGAAGGGTACTAATTGAACTATTTCATATGTTAAGGGATTTGGTTTAACCCAATTAATACTTGTGTAAATGTTAGAAATTAACTAAGGGACATTCCATTATGTAGATTAAGCATTCGAGAGTTTTATGAGGAAGCTGGACTAACTTGAGAGGTTCAGTGCGAATAGTAACCTTTAATAATAAGGTTGAAAGATAACTAAAGTAACCCTTATTCTTATTTGTTTGTGAAATCTATAATTATACCCTAGACTAGGGTTGGGGGTCGCGGCCCTACTCTATGTAAGTCTAAGAAGTCTTAAAGGTCTTGAGCGTAGAGCTATACTCCACCAGGAATGACCTAAGAGATCTTGAAGGTCTTAAGCCTAGAGCTTGACTTCGCCATGACAAACTTAGGATAATAATCCACGAGTGTACTCTAGACTAGGGTAGGGGGTTGTGGTCTTACTCTGTGTAAGGCTAGGAAGTCCTGAAGGTCTTGAGTGTAGAATTTGACTCTATCAAGTAGGATCTAAGGGACTAGCCAAATGTGAAGAGGATATTTGGTCAGAGATAGAGGTTTGGTAGGCCCTGTTTTGATAAGACTGAAAGTCTTGGTTCGAGCATAGAGCTTACTCCACTAGGGAGAATTAGGAGTGCATGATTATGAGCATGTTGGATGATCAGTATGCATTTATGTATATGCATAATGTGTTGTTTTCATTAAAACACATGCTACTTTATCTCTTGTTTATGATTTTACTACTTAACCAATATTTAGTGTTATATCTAAGTTACTAGGACATATGTTTCACTCCATTACCTTTGTACACAGGTAAAGAGAGCATAAGAAGGCTGGAAAAGGAAGTGAGGAAAGAGTAGCCTCACTTGATAATGGTATGACTACTAATTATGTATAATGAATGTATAAAGTTGTAATTAGAGATTTGAGTTGCCAACTAGGATGCATAAGTGTATGTGAATATAACTATGTGAATGTGTATATAGATTGTGATTGAAAACTTACTTGGGTATGTCATAATGCATCTCACTGAGGGTACCATAGTAATGGATATATGGGTAGTCTAGATGCTAATCAAGTAAGTATATGTTATTGTACAACTTGTTCCATTATGTATTGATGTGATTTTGTTATGTGAAATTATGTTTATATATGAGAACTTGACACAAATGGTGAGGTTGAGCCCTATTTAGAAGATTCAAGTATATTTGTTATTCACAACCATATAGTAAGCCTAAACCCTACATGTGAGAGTCGGATGGTTGAAAGTGGAACAAGTCTATATGTATAAGTGATTATATGTTTGTGTCCCATATAAGTCTACAATTGTGTAATATAGCATTGAGAGGTCAAAATAAGCATTTGATGTTATATATGTGATTTGTTGCATTAATCAAATGTATATAGTCCTTTTAAACTTAGTTCAAGGCTTGAAATATTTAATGGGATAAGGGTTGAGAATTGAGTACTTAGGGTGCAAGTTTTGAAAGAAAAAGTGGCTTTTTACACCTCAGGTATCTAATTTTAGATCAAACCATCGGATCGAATTCGAACGTATCTCATTAGATAGAATACATTGCAAGCTTCGTGTGGCCACTTGAATCACTTCAATCGGACGTTGGATGTCAAAAGGATAAGCGGTGGAAGTTCACCTTGAGAATTGTCTTATGATAGCATAATTTGCTGTTATATGCACTGTAACTCATTGTGTGCCATACCATGGAGCATGGCAGAGAGAAGAATAAAGCCCATGGCTTTGTACTACATGCTGTGGCACATGGCCCTTTTTCTGAGAAAATGATTTATGTTTCTTTAAGTCTTAAAGTTATAATTACACTTTTGTTAGCCCTCTCACTTGAATATATTTTATAAGATATTGGGATCCTTCATTTTTAAAATGATTTGAGGGCTATTACTCTGATATTATTGTGACTATATTGTAATGTGTGTGAATGGGATGGTAAAGTTTGAATTAAGTATAGACTTTACACATCATCAACAGGTGCTAGAAGAAGTGGTTTTTGTTCTCTAAATCCTGTTTTTTGAGGTGGATGTGGATGTAGACATTTTGCTTCACCTATTCAACTGACATGTCAATTTGTTTTCAAGTAGGTCATATGGCTTTTTGTTGTTATTTTAGGTTTGATCATTCTTTTTCATATACACCTAGACCAGATCAGTGTGTATACTATGTGTTTGGACCTCCTATGGTCTATCATGCCTTTTTGGACTATTCTTCTTCTCTTCTTCCTACTGATGGTTCTTATGCATATGTCATGCCTTCATTTAACTCTACTTTATGCCTAGTGTTTCCTCTACTTTGTCGCCTATTGTTTAGTATTGCCCCTAATACTACTAGTTTTATCTCTCATCTATAAGTTTTTGTGGCCACCCTTAACTCTATTGCTGATAATTCTTGGTACATGAACACTGATGTGATACAGCACATAGTTAAAGATCTTTCCTTGCTTTAAAAAATCAATTCCTTATACTAGCTTTGGATTTGTTAGCGTAAGTAATGGTAGTCTTAAACCTATTATTTTTGTGGGCAATTTATCTATCCATTCTCCTACTACTCAAATGCATATGTCTTGTATGCTATGTGTTCCTACTATAAAAAAAAATCTTTTTTATGCATCTCAATTCACTAAGGAGAATAATGTCTCTGTCAAATTCTTTCTTCTTGCTTCCTTGGTGAAGGATTTGCAGATACGGTGGCCTCTCATGCATGGACATGAGATTTATGGAATGTACCTGATGGTTACAATTTTGCCATTATTGTCTCCATTTGATGTCAATAGTAATCCTTTTTGTCTTCATACATCCACCACTGATACTCTGGATACTTGGCACCATCGTCTTGGCCATCCATTTGCAAAAGTTCTCCAACATGTCTTACAACTTTATTGCCACTATATTATTAGCTTGAAGCTTTTACCACTATGATTTTTTTTATAAAATTGTCTTGTCACTAAGGCTCTTGATAACATTACACCCTTTCAAAAATTATATGGCATATCTACTAATTACTCTAATCTTCGGGTGTTTAGCTACTAATACTTCCCATCTTTGTTCATATAATTCTCAAAAGATGGAGTTTTACTTTGCCCCTTGTATTTTTCTTGGCTACAACTCTTAACATAAGGGATACAAATGCCTGCAACCTATTTCTTAGTGATTATACATCTCAAGTCATGTTATTTTCCATAAACATTTTTTACCTAGCCCTAATCGTACATCTACTTCTCATTTATCTCCATCATCCTCTAACTTTTCTTCTTTCAAACCACTACCTACTTTTACTCAACCTCATCCTTCTTTTTCCTCCTCTTCTACTACTTCTTTGCGATTTATCCCTCTTGCCTCACCTGACCCTTATCCTTCATCTCCTATCATCTCTTGCCACCTCTATTTTACCCTTCCCTTCTTCTTCATCTCCCAACTTGTCTCAACCTTCCCTTTCAACTTCCCCTCCCCTTACAAATACTTATCTTATGACTACCTAGGCAAAGGATGATATTTTCAACCTAAGATCTTTCTTGTTAATTTTAATGATGTTGTTCCAACTTCAATAAAGGAGGCTTCTTATCCAAATTGGGCTTAAGCTATACATGATGAATATAATGCCCTCCTTAAGTTTGGTACTTAGGATCTTGCTCCACTTCCTAGTAGTTTGGTTTAAATTTTGTTAATCCTACTAGTTTTCAATTATTTGATGGTTAAATTATGAAAGTCTCTAGTTTTAGAATAAGTGGAACGAATGTGTTTTACTTGTATGGGTATTGGCATGTTACTTGTCATTGTATAACATATCTTTTAATCTTTGACCTCAGGTTTTGGTTTTGGTTGTTGGTTTTTGATTACTTAGTGTTAAATACAATGGCTCTTTTATTAGATATGTCTATCTTACACAAATGATTAGAGTTAGGGTTGTTGCTTGTTGTTTTGAAGAGGTTTTGTTAAAGAAGATTGTCATGTGTTAATGTTGGTCACAACACAAGGACATGGGTGATAACTCCTATATGAATACTCCAAGCTAGGCCTATTTGTACCAACAAGATAGTTGAATCACTTGATTTAGGCAACATGGTAAACAAAAGAACTAAAATTAGAAATATTTATATTAGAAAATGTAAGTCTTATTACAAGCCTCTCCATTCAAGCTATTAATCTCCTAAAAGAATTTACAAGGTTTAAGGAGAAAATAAAACAAGGATGGTGATATGGATGGTCTCTTGGATGAGAGAAGTTCAAATTGCTTAGCAAGAGATGAGAATATCTTTGACTAGGTTGAAGTGGATGGAGTGAGAAAGGTCTTAGTTTTGGATGGGTTCTCTTATAAGAAAAATCAACAAACATTTCTATGAAGTTTAAAAGGGGTTATTGTAGTTAGGGTGATACTATGATGGTTCCAAAGATCAAGAATTTATCTATGTACTCTATGTATTTCTTGTTTCCATTTTTTGAATTTCACAAAGTTTATGGATCAATGTAACATTTGAGTTTTTATTTTTAGAATTAAGCTTATGTAATTTGATTTAGTTAAGTGCAATGTCCTCCCTGACATTACCATATGCTCCACTACAATCAATCTAATCACTTTGAAATTATTAGTTTGAAAACATTGAAAGCCTTGAGATCCCAAGAAAATATTTTCAAAAATCATTTTACAAATTCCTCAAAACATAAAACATTACACATAGCAAAAGCAATTTTTAAGGGTAAATTCAAGTCTAAGAAAACCTGTACATTTCAGCAAAATTAAGTTAAATCTAGCATTGTGCACTGTAGATCATGCCACTAGCTCCAGTGAGAGATCCCTACTCAGCCAATATCTTTCCCCTTTGAACCACTAGCTTTAGAGCTTAAAAAATGTGAATAACCACAGGTGAGATAAAAATCTCAGTAATCAATATAGTTTATTTAATGCCTATTACCACAAATAACCATGCTAAAGTAACGAAAATAAAGTAATATCACACACACACACACCAAAGTATAAAGAAATATCATCCTTTCAAGAATATTTCCACACAAATACATATTAGCATGATTATCTAGTTACCGAACCTCTAATGCTCCTCAACATGAAATCATAGGCTCTCTTGGATCAACCACTTGTTAACCAGAGCATACTTTTGGTGGTAGAAACACCCGGCCAAAGGTAATCTAACCCACCTATGGACTATGGTTTCCCTCTTCACACATTTGTGATAGAGGTGTTATTGACTCCTAGTCGCACCTTAATGGGCACTAGGGAGTTGCCAGATTGCTCATATGTGCCATAGTAATAGTCTCATAATATGCTATACCGTATTTCCCATGCTAACAGCCCGTATAATGCTGCACCAAATATCCCATGGTGCTAGCCTAACCATATGAATTTTTCACTCACATATCTCTACACACACACACATTTCTCCACATATTCTGGGTGAATTCCCACCCCCTATGATCATGTTCTTTCACAATTTTTACTATTTATCCATATTTCTACAACATATATACTTTCATATCATATATGTACATATCTATTAAAATCAATGACTTTTCAAAATACATTTCACAAACCAATGTTCATGCCAAAACCATTTCAATAACAAATCATGCACAAAGCTCTTAAAACAACGAGTTCTCATTTGGTATTTACTTCTACATAATTATAATATTTAATAAACATAATAAACTATATGGCTACCTCAACTCTCTTGTTTGACTCTCCTGTTCAATAGAAAGGTTAAAAAATTCTCACTCCACTAAACAAAATTAACCAATAAAACACCTGGTAAACAGAGACTTAGCTCAACAAGATAATTACCAAGGTTTAATTTTAAAAATAAGGGATCCCAAGTTTTCTAAATGAAAATGAGTTAAAAATTGATCAAAATCTTTCATATCAGAGTAAAAATAAATTACGAAAGCATGGGATATATTAGAGGAGCAAACGAAGTTGAAAACGGTTGAAAAACAAAACATGTACTGTGATACAAGGCAATGCGCCGTGGCTCATGCACGCTGTGCCACGACATGTTACTCTCTATGCCACACACCACATCGTGTTGCATGAAATTTCTACTGATTCTGCTATCATTTGATAGCAGAATTATGAAACTTTTGACTCACCTTGATTCTCTGTCCAATGTCTAAATAACGTGAGGTGCCTATGAAAAGCTCTTTACATGAACTAGCTAATGGCATAGGCTTTACTTCCAAAACAAGACACAGTAGGAAGTTGGACACCTAAACACATTTTAACCACTTTTCAACACTTTTACACAAAATAGGTGTTTAAAATTCCTCAACAAGTGCCAAAAACTTTTCCTAACACCTGACCATGTCCAATGGACTTAGGACTACCAGTACAAACATCACAAGCACTGAAACATCATTATAACAAAAATTCACTCCTCAACCCTATTTTACCAAAAATAGAAGGGGAGGTAATTTGTCATTGCATTTTGCCCAAATCATTCACAACAAGTTTAAATCATTATTTCTACACTTGCACTAAATTTTGGCCCTATAAATGTACATATATCAACATACACAAAGACTAAGCTCCCAAAATACTAATCTAACATTTCCAATAATAAAATAGTGTAAGTATAAAGGCATGTATCCTAGAATTAGCAAATCATATATCATTACACAATTAAATCTAAACTAGAGGCATACAGTAGGAATTTGCTAATTCCCCACCTCTTGAGTCTTCTCCCTCTCAATACCAGAGCTAGAGCCTGAAAAATATTAAATAAAAGGGTAAGTCTAGTCACTTAATAACCAAGGTTAAACCTACCCTATGTAGTCATATGTCAATTAAAAACCAAATACATACACAAGGAAATCAAGTATGCAAAAAAAGTCCACATATATTACAATTTATCATTCTATAACTTCTTTAACTCTCATGACTAGGTACATGGTATCATATTCTTAGATATGTAACATGACCTATACTCATATGACTTGCCACCACTTAACACGCGTGACACATCATATATTTACTTAGGTAATGATCAACTAACCTTATATCCTCTGTATTTCCTCAAACCAAAATTGTGAGCTATAACACTGATTAGGGCTTCGTCCATGTGACTAGACTATCCAAGCTCACCAATTGTGAGATGTGACTTGACCAACAATCACAGAAATCACTCTCGGACCACGACTTCTCCCATTCTCGAATCCTTGGGGTATCTCATACCCTAAGCTATTCTCCTCATTAAACTAGTAGAGATAGTTAGATTCTAGTCCCTCGACAAACTATAGGATAGTCCCTCGACAAACTGTGGGACAAGGCTATACTCCCGTGCACTAGAAGGAAGCCTAAATACTATATGAATTTTTCTCTATTCCCAATCCCTAGGTGAACTCCCGCCACTGATCATGCCATAATCAATACTCATTTGTTCCCACTATTTTTTTTGCTTTCATATACTCACTATTACAACAACCATGTTGGCCTCACAACCTTGCACTACAAAAGTGTGTATTTTCATCATTTTCTCAAAATTCATTTTTCCTTAACAAACAAATACCTCTACACATCATCACATCCATTTTTCCAAAACAAAAGCATGATCATAGTTAGAATTCTCTTGACTTCACATTTTGTATTTTTAAGTCAAAAAGAATAGTTTTTTCATGCACTCGTTGAAAATAATATATAGTTTTTACTTTAACAATCAATCCTATGGATGTAACATTCACGATTTGCATTCAACAATCAATTATCAATTAACATATAACTACCCAAAGTAGAGTTTTCCCCCGGTTACCTCAAACCTTTGAGAGGTCAAAGGTTTACCCCTCAATCAACTAGCTTCTAAGCTTGAATTTCCAGTCCTCAAGGTGACTAAGAGCTAAAACTATAATCAACCAAGTTGAATTCCATTAACATAATTAACTCAAACATTTGAACCCTCAATCTCTACTCTCAAATTGCCCAACATTCACTCTACAAGAGTTAGAGCCTATCCATCAAGTATAATAATTACCTTTAGAGCCATTAAATCCCTATTAATGGTATCATAAACTTCCAACCACCTATAATAAATGAGATTTTTGAATATTAATGGTGCCTAACAACCCAAGACATCAAAACTCATTATACTTAGGTTTAGATACTCTAATCTACCCCCATTAACTCCATTTAAGTTAATAAATTTGGACCTATAACCTATATGGACCAAAATTCTACTTCCACTATCAAACCCTAACCATAAACTCATGAATGTTAAAGAAATAGAAAAATTAATAAGTGTGATACTTACTTTAGGTGTTTGTAACCATCAAAATACTCTCAATGTCATCTACAAGTAAACCTTAGTAGAGCATTGGCACGTCTCTTCATTCTTCCTTTCCTCTTTTTTTCTATTTCTGTCTTATTTCATGCCTGATAAACTACAGAAAATGGCCATGTGCCACAGTGGATGCACAATGCACCGTGGTGCATGGCACAGAGAGGTCCTTCTTCAATCAAAAATGTCTGTGTGCCGCAATGGATGATCCACATGCCATGGCGTGTGGCACAACAATATTAATTCTTCCCTTTCTTCCTTTTCTCAGACCTGCAACTAGGGTTGAAGTACTATCAAATATGATTATTAAACCTCTCTAGACACACACCACTTCAACTTACTTAATTAGCCTAATTAGGTTTAATTAATTAGGGAATAAAAACTCAAAATTTTATAAAGGTTTACCCCTGTAACTTTCTTATTGGAATCTCTTTGCTTTTTTACTCATCGTACACTAGAATGTACATAAAAATTGGCATTCAAAGTCAATTTCTCTATTGACAAAAGTGCCAATTATTATAAATTAAGCACCTAACTGCTTTCAACTCTACAATTCATACTCGATTACATGCATTACCACTGATTACCCCTTATTTCAATCTTAACATTTTTAACTAATTTTCTCTCACTACTTTCTCTAGATTGGGAAAAATTTTGCCTACAGCTTCAAAGCTTTATTGTTTTAACTTTAACCAGTTATAAAGTACTAGTTTAGTTTCAAAGAACCTTTTTATTACTATAAAGTAAGAAATTAACTCCTTAAAACTCCTGAATTTAATTGCTCACTAGTTAAAACTCAAAGAAAATAAGGTAAAATTAGATATTAAAACAGTACGTGACTTACTCGATAAGTAACAGGTTGAAAACACTATCCTTGCTCTTAATTTAGCTTGCCCTAACATATCCCCCTTCTCTTCTCCATGCCAGACCTCTCCTTCACACTCTCCCTTTCTATTTTCACAAGCTAGAAATGTCTTATTAATTAAAGTTCTGCACCATGCACCATGCACCATGGTGCATCTATCCCTTGCTGCAATGCGTAGTATAATGAGAAAAATCCTCAATATACTCATATGCTTTGCTTCAAAAACTTCACTCTTTTACTCATATCTATTCATATAACATCTCAATTAGTCAAAATAGCACTTCAATAATCAAAACCCTAATCCCACATTAAATTATTAGTTCATTCCTAATCAATCATTGATATAGGATTAAAAATTTGGGATGCTACATTAGGCATAAATAGGATTAATAAATAAATTAAACATCATATTAAGGTTGAGTATGGGCCTAGAATAGATTTAAGGGTTATAGTAGGTTTGAAAGAGGTTTTAGGATTAGTCTTAGGTTTATGGAGCATGGACTAAAGGCAAATGAATGCCTCTGTACCATGCATCACAAAGCATGCTGTGTCCACAATGACATACTTTTAAATAAATCAGAGTTGCGAAACATAATGAGAAGGAAGAAAAAGAAGTAGGGTAAGTGCAAAAATTTACTTCTTTACAAGAGTTTAGTATGGGGCATTGACTATACATGTTTTGGAGCGTTAAATCACTATGGTAATCTCCCATAACCCTTTTCCTACCATGTAATATCTATTATAAGCTAGATTTGTAGGAGTGAATAGTTAGGGTTTCTATATAATATTAGTTTCCAATCATGAATTCGAAATGGAACACTAAAAGGGTGTTTTATTGTTTTGTATGGTGGTGGATTGCTAAACAAAGTTGAATAAGTAAAACCCTAGATGTTTAAGTAAGGATTTAGGTATATAGGGTTGTAATTATGAGATAGATGTTTATTGTAATTAAGAATTGGCATGTTGCATGGCTAAATATTATGAGAAGAATTGTTAGAAATAAGGTTTAACCAATCTAACCCTAGAGTTAGGGTGATTATGGTTTCAAAGCTCAAATCTAATGTTCTTTATTATTGTAAATCGAGGAAATTAGAGTAATACTATGCTTTTCTTATTATTGAATCAATCCTTATAGGTCAATTAGGAATAGATAAGGTTTAAATTCATGGTTTTGCCTTGAAACTTCAAGGGTCTTCTTACTTTCCATTTGTTGTTATTGACCTTCAGTTCTTAGTTCCTCTTCAATTTGTTGATTTATGTCCCCTTTGGATTGAATTTTTGGGAGACAAAGAAATATGTTCATTGAAAGTAACATCCATAAAGACAAACACTTGTACCTCTTCTGACTTGGAGAATATCCTAGAAAAATACATTTGAAAGTTATAGGATCAAGTTTGCTTTCATGGTAGTTATGAATATAAGTAACATACCTAAATACTTATTTGTGATATAGAAGAAACCAGTTGATGATCAGGATATAATTTAAACAATACTTATATGGACTATTGAAAATCTAAGATTTTTTATGGTAATCTATTTGAAAGAAAGTTAGCAATTAGAACAACATAACTTCACCCCAAAAAGTCTTTAGGTACATTATGGGTTATTAAAAGAACTCTAGCTATTTAAGAAGTTGTCTTTTTTTCCCTCTATGCTATGCCATTTTATCAAGGGATATTAATACAATGGGTTTGATGAATGATCATATTGTCATTCATATATAGAGTGAATTGAGAACTAAGATACTCTCTCTCATTATCACTCTAAAGAATTTTGTTTATGGATGTTTGAATTAATTTTTTTATCATTTGATTATAATTTTTAAAAACTTAAACAAATCAGATATCTTTTTTGTAAAAGTTACCAATGTTAATTAGAGATGTTGGGTTTTGCTCTTCAATGATTTAAGTCTATTTATTTAGTTATAATTTTGCCATTTGAGCCTAATAAGATTTAAATTAAGGTTTGGTTTTTCATTATAAGGGCTAATGGTGAAAGTTGGTGACACTAAGTGAAGGTTTTTAATTGATTAAAAATTATATAAATTGGAAATTAGCCTAGTGATGTCTAATAAATGGTTTTGGTGGTTAAGTGATACTATGTGAATGGTTAGTTTAATATATGGACCATTAGGATGGATTATGACTCATTGGCTCAAGTTGTGTGGTATTAATTATAGTCTTCATTAATGCTATTTGTCATAATAAGTGATGTGGATCACTTATATGTTGTAAGATTGTTGGTGGAATTTGTTCGGAAGTTAAGGAACAAGCCAAGTCCTATTTTATACAAGAAGAACCCTTTTGGTACCAAAGGGTTGAGGTAATAGGGAAATTTATATTTCTTATTACTTTGTTTAGCTAATTTTTAATAAATATTACTAGCTATCATGCATTATATTTTTAAAAGATTAAATGTGCTTTATAAGGGGTTATGGGGTACTACTTTGATTATAGTGCAAATATGTTTTCTAATTGTTTAACAACAATATTTTTATGGAAACAATATTTGTTTACATGTATTGTAATCATAAGAAGTAGAAGTTGCACTTAAGGAAGTGTAACTAAATAAGGTACCTTAGATAGGCTAAGGAACCGTTTAAGGGAGATTTTTAAATATTATACTACCTTAGAGTGTTAAAGTGGTCAATACTCAGGAAAGGTAGACACGAATAAAAGGCATGATCTCGGTGGGAGTTCACCAATGAGAAGGTGTGGATTTTTGATATTCTATGGTATACTATCAGTACTCAGTGTTGCCTTACGTATTATGAGCTCAGTGCACTAAAGTGGTTAGTGTATTGAGTGTTTGACAGCTCTCATAGGGGAGGAAATCTGACATATAAAGTCTGAGGTTGAGTGCCTAGGCCAAGGTAGCCCTCACATGGAAAGTAAGTCAGGTTGGCTCTGGGAAGGAGTTAGCTTTGACTGCTCAAGATTCGTGTCAAAAGGGCATAGGTGGTTCGGTGGATTAGATCATGTCTTAGATATGTTTTATGCCAGTGGAGGTATAAGTAGGTATAAGATTTACCTGTGAGTTAAAGAGTGCCAGGGGGCATTCTGTTGGTCATGAAAGGCCATACCAGCCTATGTCATACATTCATGCATTTTAAATGGCTAAATTATATACTATGTTGAATTTATTATTCATTTATTCGATTATGGCTTACTTTGTAATAATCAATGTAGATTTCTTTGTTATTGAGACTGTGGTTGTCTCACCCCCTTTCTTTTCAATATTTTTATGTCTAGGTGAAGGAACCAATAAAGGACGGGGAAAGGAGCAGAGCTAGGGGTTGTTTGTGGATTGTAAAGAACCGTAACCCCTTTCTTTTGAGTAAATCTATTGTAATGTATTTAGGATTAAGGTGTCAGTAGGATATGATTATGTATAAGTGAGTGAGTATGTGTGGATTGTTTTGGCTTGTGTGTGAATTTTGTTTGCTTATCGACTTATGGTTAGAAAACTTAGCTATAGTGTGTGGTTTTGATGGATTTATTTAGAGACTAAGTTTTATTACAAGCAAATATTTATTTTGATATATATGTGATTCCACAAGCAAATGCAAAGTGGTTGCATTGCAAATGGTGTGCTATGGGCAAACATATACCTTGGATAGAGAAAGTAGGTGCGTGGGCCTCATAGAGATCTCTGGGCCAAGTAAAAATATTTAGCATGTGTATTCATATGTGTATATGATATTTGGATAGTTTTTAGCCACTCTTGTGTGATTTGTGCATTTTGGGGGTTTAGGGTCCATTTTGGGAAATGGCACCGGGTGGTCAAATTTTGGTATAAAGGGTTTTTCTATCATTTAAATATTCTATCAGGTGTTTTTAGTCCTATTTGATGTTTTCAAAGTTTTCCCATATGTTTGTGAATATTAGGATGAGATTTGGACAATGTTGAAAATGGTTTTTACTAAAAAACTGCACTTTTGCATCCGCGTGTCCAAATCTTAATCCGACCGTTGGATTTCTCTAAAATTTGGGTCACGAGTAAAAACTTTTATAAGCTTCATGTGGGATTTAGAATCACATTGATCGGATACCGGACGGAGAAACGGCACACTCCGGAATTTAGTCCGGAGGAGCTGTCATGACAGCAATATTTGTTGATATTGCAACATGCACAAAATTCAATCCGTCCATTGGATCTTTCCAAAATTTTATATGTTAATAGTACTATTTAAAAGTGATATATGAGCATTACAATCACTCCAATCGGAGGTTGGATGATGAAATGGTACACCCTGAAAGTTAGTCTAGAGGTGTTGTCATGACAGCTAATTTGACAGCAAAAATGACCAAACTTTTAACATATCTAATTTTTAATCCCACCGTTGGATTTTTTTAAAATTTGGTACGCTTATAGTACCCTTTGAATGTGATATGTGAACTTTAAAATTACTTTAACCGGAAGCCAGACGGTGAATCGGCACCTCTCGAAAGTTTTCCCGGGAGGCTAATGCTGTCATGACATCAATTAACTGCCCCTGTTTGCCTTATTTGCTTCCGTGCGCTACATTTAATCCTTTAAACTTTTCTAAAAGTTTTTATACGTGTGTTTTTCTATTATGTAAATTGTTATTAATTTAAATGATTTGTTTCCTAAGTTGCTTTAGGATTAACTCCTTAACCATATTTAGTTTATTGAATTCTGTGACTGTGATTTTTGGATAACACTCAGGGCAAGTGTCACATAAGTAGTGTAGGCTACCACACTTAATATGCATTATTTTGATTTGTGATCTATATTGCCAAGCATAGGGCATCAATATATCACCTAAAGGAAAATAAGCCATACCCTATATGAGTGAATAAGGATGGCTTATTTGGCTTGCATTGGGCTTATCGTGCCTTTTTTTTTTTTTAAGTTGAACATAATGGATGACTTTTGTCTTTTTGAAATTGAATTTTAAGGATAGTTTTTAGGTCCTTAAAAAAATAATGTTTTGATTAAAACACCTTGTCTGAGATGTACATTTAGACACTTACTTTTAGGAATATTTCAGTCATAATAATAATTTATACATTAAAAAATAATTTTTTTAATTTGTATGTATGAAAATATAATATATTTTCCTGTATTTTAGGGTGTTTGAGCAGAATTTTATATATCTATAATCTTTTTAATTACTACTAGGTAAATATATATTTTTTGCCTATTATAAGATTTACCACTAAGTGCAATACTGCATCCCTAGAGACTTAATTAAAATGCTTCATGCCTCATATCTAAGTACAATCATTGTTTTACCAAAAGACCCTTTCATTTCCTTGAGGGTTTTACAGTGTTTTTAAGAGCAAAGAATAGAAGAAGATCCACTCGAAAAACGCAACCCCTTCAAACAAAAAGAAAGCCCCACCGATGGTTATGCTTTTGACAAGGAAGGAAAGTCTTTGAGATCATGCCAATTATCACTCTATTAACCATGACTCCCATAACTACACCCTGAGCGTGTAGCCTCAACGGAAAGATCTTCGAGCTATAAACCCACATGATTAGACCTACTTTGATTAAGAAACTTGCCATGTATGTCGTCACTGTGGCGATAGTCAATTCATGAGCTCTGATGACTTTATGCCCAACTCCATATGCATTTTTGTGCTTTTGGTTTCAATTCAAATACACACAGTAGATAGATTAGTATAACCTCTTCTTATATCCACTTAATATAGCCAGGATCATCGCATTCAAACAATCAATCATAAAAGAAGTTTAGTTCAAAAAGCTTCGGTCGAAGACTTAATTCTCAAAACATCAAAAACCACAATACATCAGAGAATACGTAATAAAAATAATTTATATACATTCACCTCCATCATTGTATGCCTTAAAACTATAAAATTCAAGTTGGGATTTGGTTTGTACACTGCGGGATGTGGTACAAAGCCACATGCTCAACTTTTTTATGTCATATGCCGCGGCATGTCATACCATGTGCTGTGACACACCTGTCTAATTTTTTATTATCATTTTGACAGCAAAAATGATGAAATGCTGGCGTATGCCATTTTCACATACAACATCTGATTGGAGTGATTCAAATGCCCACATAAAGCTTAGCTCATAATCTAGCTAATGAGATAGATGTGGATACAACTAATGGTCTAATCAAAATTTAGACACCCAGTGCAAAAAGCTACTTTTTTGAACAATTTGCATACCCAAGCGCTCAAATCGATCTATTTCTCTCATTAGACCACATGAGGCTTTGAATTAAGTCCAAAAGGACCTAATACACCTGGTTGACCACAATCTATCTTAATCATAAATATATATTAAAATTTGACCTTCTCCAGTCAATTTCTACATTTCACAATTTCACACACTTTGCCATCTATTGGCATAACTTAGTCCATTTGGCCTTTTTTCAACATAATCAAGTACATTTACATTCATAACATATGTACATTACACTATTATCCCAAATTACTCATTTCGTTATAATTTCTCACTTGAGCTTAAGATTTACTAACACAAACAACCATTTTAACACAAATATACTCAATCATGGCCCCTTAAGTTATTTCATCACAAAAAACATACAATCGAGCTACAATTCCATAAAATCATCACTCAAGTTATCGATGCAATTCCTTTGGCAACTCATTTTTACAATATACACAAGATCTTAGTTTAGTTCATTACAAAGACTTAGATTATACACAACTTCACAACTTAAGTCAGTCTAGACTCTCTTCCCTTGCCTCATCACTGCCTAGTCTTGAAAACATGTAACCACAGGGGTGAGATAAAAATCTCAGTAATACTCCTATCAACTATCACATGCAATAATATAGGAAGTAAAGCATATTATACCATTTAAATCTCATTAAAATAATATTTATATTACTTTTACATATATCCATAACATCTTATAGCATATCACAGCATCATATAGCATGATATAACATGATTACTACTAACTGAACCTTTAAATTATCCTGACATAAAATCATAGGCTCACCTTAGACTAATGTATACTCTTATTGGCCTTGAGCTCACCTGCAGTGGTAGAATCATTTGACCAAAAATGTCCTAATGCACATACGAACTATGGTTTCCCCTAATACACGCAATGGGGCGTCGTTGACTCTAATGCTATATCACAAAGATATAAGGAGTCTCTCATCTCCAACACTGCACCTTAATAGGTACTAAGGAGATCTTTCTAACGTCGCACCTTATAAGGCACTAAGGAGAATTGTTTTCAACACCACACTCTATTGGGTACTAAGGAAACCTTGTTGTATGGTCTTTATTATCTCCTCCACTCAAGTGAACTCCCATCCCTATGATCATACTTCCTGAACCATTTAAGGTTTTCATTTATCGTTTTACTCATTTTCTCAAACATAACAAATATATTTACATTTTAGTTGAAATTACACATTTCAATGCTTTATTTCAACTATAAGCCATTTCATATAACAATCATAATGCTATAAAACATGCTCAATTCAAAATCATTTCATGCACTACATAGCTTACTCACACATAGTTACAATAAACAGTCAAACAAAGAAAGTTATTCGGTTACCTCAACCCTTTTGTCACTAAAAAGGTTACCCATTGATTCAACACCACAAAACTTATTCTAAGTTTCTTTTCTCTACTCACACATCCAATATGCCAATCTGAACACATTTGGCACATTTTAGTCATTTAGTCCCTTTTGACTAAAAACTCATTTTTACAACTTAGGGTTATGTTCATCCATAAACTCTTTTTTATTTATCCATTTTAAGTCTATTATTACTTAATTACTACTTTACCTTACCTCAATTGGTCTTATTTCACTTAAATAGATTTTTGCCTTAAAACTCTCTCTCTAAAACTAAATTGAGCTTAGGGCTTCAAAGTTTTACCATTCAATTTTAAACTAATCATAAAGCTCTAATTTAACTCTTGAGAACCTTTTTATTACTATTAGGCAAGAATCAAACCACTGAAATTCCATCAATTTAATTTTTCTATAACTTATTTTTAAAGAAATTTGTGTAGAATGGAAGGTAAGAGTTATACATAACTTATCTAACAAGTTATCAATTAAAAGCACCTTCTAATGGCCTAAAATAGCTTACTCTAGCTTCTCAACCCTTCTCCTCTCCTTCTCTCGTGTGTTCTAAAATTTCACTTCTGAAAATCACCAGATTTTATGACTTAGGAAGTAATTTCTTGGTTCATGCACTGCGACGCATGTAGCATAAACTGCGACACATGGCATAGTGAGATTTATTCTCACCACATGCACTTGCTTTGACCTGAAATACACTCCTCTGGCATATCTATTCGTACAACACACTAACAAGCCAAATCATCAAGTGATCATCTGAATCTTTAATCCCATACTAATTTCCACTTCACCCTTGATTAACCTCTAAACTCAGAATTAAAAAATTCAGGATGTTACAATTACGGCTTTAAAACTCTCAGATTGCTCCTCCTTTAATGCTTTAGCTCAATTTCTTTGGGTATCTTTTAGAGCTTATTTAATTATCTCATATGAGGGAGAGAACGCCTGATATATATTTAAGTGATTTAGATGTCCTATCTGATATTGAGTATTAGATGCATTTATTTTTAAATCTTACCCTAAATCTCCACAGGAAGGCCATGCCTCCTTCTTAATTCCTTTTGTTGAGCTTCGTGTATGTCTTTTGTGTAATCAAAAAGGAAAAGTTCTCAATGCATTTAGATATGTATCTTCCCTTAATATCTACAAGAATGCCATGCATTCTCCTTAATTCCTTTTGCTAAGCTTCTTGTACATCTTCAAATCCAAGCTCATCTATCTTTATTTTGATTATTGTCATCCATTCTTGACTTTAGAGCTTAACAAAATTATGTCTGAAAATGCTCAATTCTGCAAGCTATAAACACTCAAGTTTAAAGTACAACTGTAGGTATCTTCTTTTGTGTTAAGTTTTAGAGTTGAGATTTAGTTGAGATCAGTGCTTCCTCCTAAATATTATCCATAGACAACATTTAATAGTTATAGTATGTATTGGCTTTTTGTTTACTATAAATTTGACATGCTGAGTAGTGTATGAGCATACAAAATTGTTCTATTCTCTTATGTGTTTACTATGATTTGTTTATTTGAGATCATTAACCATACCTTTTAAGCCCTTAGGCATGTTTATTTAAGTGACATTCATTTAAATTCCAATTAATGGAGCGTGGTTGTGAGGATCTTGCATGCTTTCTCTAAGGCTTATGGTGAGTTTCTTAATGCTGACTTAAGCTATTCAAAGAAGGTCATATCAGTAGACTTTGTCCTTTTAAATGCTCAGGTACATTGTGGTGGAATAGTTGTGTTGATTTCCCTGTAATAACTTCTTTTTTATTTGCTATTTACATTTATGCATGACAAGGCACTAAGATGTTGGCTTCTGCTATGGGAGGACTTTTGGTTGACCATTTCATGTTTGAGTTACTGGAGAATAAATGTTACAAGATCAACTACTTTAATGTTGGTGAATGGCCTAATGAATTCCATAATGAGCATGATATTAAACTTCATAACTTTACCCAAGTCTAAGAGGTTGTTCTCCTCTTGCCTTTTTATGAGTTTAAGCTATGGTCTATAGTTGATCTAAAGGCATTACATATCTTGATGGCATGTGTTTTGGTACGTTTCCTTTAATATACGTGTTGATTTTACAGATACTAATCATTTGTTTTAAGTGAAGTTAGAATAGATTCTGATACATGGCCTTTTTGTGTGGTAGATATGTATAATGTCATGAAGAATGTAGGGAGTTTGGTTCCAATGAAGGTTGCAAGGTAATATAATGTGGAATTCATCTTCCATATCAAAGACAACTGATTAGGATATGTTGATATGGTTGTTGTAAACTTACAACTGAAGTCTCTTTTTTAAATCTTCATATATTTTTTTTAAATGCAAGGAGAACAAGATGAAGGTTGTTCTTCAAGGGGATGCTGCAAAGGATGCATGAACCCATTACCAATACTACAATGGGAGGGAGACATTGATGGTCCTTCTAGAATTTACCAAGTTGGGCTTCAAGTATGGTATGTTTCATTCTTGTTCTTGAGTTTAGTCACTACCACTCTTTAATTTATTCTAATAAACCATTTCTTTTGGATAAAATGACCGAGAGATATTGTGGTCTTAAACTATTCATTTATTACCAAAGTGTGTTATGATTCTACATTTCATGAGATAACTGGATTTAGGAAGGCAGCAAGGGTATTAGATTGAGGAAGATGTTGGATTTTATTGAAGAAGTTTGTGCAATCATGGCCGGAACATGTGTATCTATATGAAGCTAGATATGTTAGTTTTTAAAAGTTATCATATGTGTAACTATAGGATGAAATTCCTTTATTTAGCAAATGCTATAGGAAATCTTTGTGTTTTGGTCATTATCTTGTGGAAGTAGGAAAATGCTATATTAGATATGTTAATTTCTTGAAGTAATTATTATTGTTTTTTGTGTCCTATAGCCTTAAATGCTATGTTAGTTTCCGTACCAGTACAAATTTGGAACTCCTATTGTATCAAGTGAACCATTAATATATAATGAATTATCTATTCTAGTGTTGTTTAGCATTATGCTCTTTCTTTCAATGACTCTACATCAACTGCTCTCCGTGCAACATATGGGAGTAAGAATCTAGTTGTTTTATATATGAGCATAATTACTCTGCAATTTTGATTTGGCCCCATTTATAGCAATCACAAGATTGTAATTTTTTGTGCCTATGATTGTAATACACAAAGATATGAATATTTAAAATGTGTGTGAAGACTAATTCAAATTTATGAAATTATTGTTATGGATTTTATTATTTATGTTGGGGTGATTGTAATCCAAATTGAAAATATAATAATGTGATTGACGTTTTGATGTTTGTACAAGTTGTTTGGGATATATTGAATGTGGTCAAGTTCCCACACATTGACTATTAGCTTTGAAATTGAATGTTTTTAGGAATTGGAAAAGTGATATTTGGTAACCAAATGATTTTTTGTGAATTAAACTATCAAATATAAGTATTTTTATGTGAAATCAAAGCCAATAGCTAGATTTTATTTTTATGTGACATTTGAGTCATTTAAATTTTTTTTTAGGGGTGGGTTGTGTGTGAAGTTATCGAATTTTGAAGTTTATCATTATTCATTCTAGTATGGTTCTTCTCAAGTGCTATATGCCATGAAGGATTGTACATTGGCCGTGGTACACGACACAAGGGGGGACTTTACTCTCTGTGTAATAAGTCGCAGCAAATAGTGCTTCAACCACCACGTATCGTCTCTAAGTCACCAGCCATAGCTTAAGATGCATGTGCCATGGCAGATGTGTTATGTTTTACAATAATGCCCCTGTTTGTATTTTTAAATGTATAACAATAATTTTTCAGCTTTTTACCCTTAAATATATGTTGGACTATTTTACGCTTATACATCATATTCTAATATTATTTGGATTTCTTGGATACAAACTCCTTTCTTTCTGAATCTCATTTGTCCATTAATTATTTGTTAAATGAAATATTTTTTCATTGTGGTAACTTTTATTATTAAGTCTATTTCTTTCTACCACAATACATTCTTTTCTACCATGATAGTCAATGCATAGTTTAGTTTGTTATTTAAGAAAATCTTTTTCTTTCATAACATTCTCTAAAGTTGGTTTCTTTTTTCTTTCTTTCTTTCTTTGTTTTTTTTTTAACCATGGTAGATCCTTTCTTACCATGGTAGTAATTTAAAGGGATTAGTTTCATTTTAGTTACCATGGCACTGTTCTACCATGTTAGAGCTAAGCTTTTACGGATTGTAAATTAATCATGTGTTATTTAATTAAATAAGTGAATGTCATGTGTTGTTTGGATTTTATCATCATGTGTGGAAGTGGTTGCTTCACTTGAAGGCAACTAAGCCATGCTTCGGAAGTGCTTGTGTGGTTTTCTCTCCATGCAACCTTTTTCTAGTGAATGCTCATAGTGGCACCAGTGTCCTTGAGGTGGCATATCTCCTTGCTTGGGATGATAGCACTCTGTGAAGCATCCTTTGATGGCGAGTTCATTTTAGCTTCTTTTTCTGTTGATGCAACAGCTATCATACACTCATATCGCATTTGCTTCAAGACTTATGTTGTCTGCATACCTCTTTTTAATTTTCTTTGCAAGTTATGTTTGTTTGTATTTTTTTCTCACCCACATGAAACTAGTCATTTAGTTCATTTGGGCTTGTATATATACTCTTTTTATCTTTAATGATTTTTTTATTTTTATATAAAAAAGATAATACTAATTCACAAATGATTGTCTTTATATAGATATATTTAAATTCCTACAGATGCACCACCAAGGACTCTTCTAGAAATACATTAATCTTTTTCTTTGTAATACCATTAACTACCATAGTAATTCGGTCTATGATTTTACCCATTAAATGCTATAGATATTCTTAAAGATACATTAATCTTTCTCTTTGTAATACCACATAATTGTTGTAAAAAAATCAGTTTAATTATGCTTCTGTTCTCGTTAAATGAACAAGTTGAATAATCTTAGTTCGCAAATGACTGATTTTGAGGACATTTATGAATTCCGTGCAAATGTATAAGTATGAGCTCTTCTAAAAATACATTAATGTTTCATTTTTCTCAAATATGTAAAAAGTCCATGTGTAATTTTTCTCATTAAATGCATAGGATAAATAACCCTAACCTACAAATGATTAATTTTATATATATTTTTGAATTTTAAGCAAATGCATAGCGAAGGACTCTTCAAAAAATACATTAATCTTTTTCTTTGTAATACCGTACCATTGAAAGTCGGTCTTGATTTTGTCAGCCCATTAAATGCACGAAAAATAGATAATCCTAATTCGCAAAAATGATTGATGATTTTAATTTGCATAAATATTTTTAAATTTGTTATAAATACACCATTAAGAGCTCTCCTAGAAATTAATACATGAAAAAACTGAACAACTGCTATTTGATATTCTCTTTATCCCAAATTATAAAATACTTTTAGATAAAATTATACATACCAATAAATCTCATTAAATACACTTAATAATCTTATCTTTTTTAAATAAAAATATAAAATTTTTAAAATATCCATGATTTAATACATTGAAAAGAGAAGAGATGAAAATTAATTATAAAAAAAATACTATTAAAATTAATACATTTAATAAAATCTTAATTTATTTAAAATATTTTATATTTTAAAAAAATTTAAAAAAATATTTTATAATTTAAAACGTGAGTGTAACTTTTTTAATAAATTTGCATTTAATGCAATGAAGCCACTAGGTTTTGGTCATTGCCGAGTGTGACCAATTATCAGTGGGTAAAACCACTGGTCATGCATTGACTTCACTACTTTTTCATTTAATAATTCAGATTTGGTAAAATCTCTAAATAAAAGCGAACCATCTTATTATTATATAAAGCCTCTCTCAATCCCTTAATTCCTCCTCCTCCTCCTCTTAAATCTGTGTTTTTTCAGTCTCAGAAAGATAAATCATGGACTGTGAAAGAACACAAATATTAACTAATTTTCCTGGAAATAAAATTATTAGTAACAGAAATGATGCTCCGTTTGAAGTTAATGTTCTGGTTGTTGATGGCAATGCTGCTTCGCTTGAGATTACCTTGGGATTACTCGCTTCTCTGAATTATAGAGGTAATTAAAAATATCATATATCTGTTTATTTTGTTCTTTGTTTTCCTCATGGTCAAAATTTTGCTAATTAAATTATAAAATATAGCAGAATTCATATGTATGATGGAAGGAAAAATGAATTGGGATGTATACAGAAATTTTTTGTCCGAATTAAATTTAACGAAATTTATACAAGAGGCCTATTTTTTTAAGTAAGCTTTTAAATAATCAAGCGCCCAAGCTGCCAAGAAAATGATTCCGTACTACAACCCTGACTCATATATTATTATTATTATTATTATTATTATTATTATGAATGTTGATCAATTTTAGGAAAAATGACTATTTAATATACTCTCTTATTTTTAATTGATACTATATTTTTTAAATTTTTATAGTTTGTGATTTGCTATTATTACTCTAGAATTTGCGAATAGAAATTATTTTGGAATTAAATTGATTTTTAGGGGTCAATTGTCATTGATCCTTTATTTTTATTTTTTTGATCGATACATTATTGATCCTTTATAGGTTGTTTTCCTATGGATATATTTGTCTTACAAATTAACTTTTATGACTATAATGAAGATTTTTAAAGATTTAGATCTCTTAATTTTAATTAAAATTTTAAATTGACTTTTACTTAATACATTTATAATTCTATAAAAATCATTTTTACTTAATATCCACAAGGCCGTGTGTGGCTTTTGGTCATTAAGGCGGCAATCTTTAGACCTCAAAATCTTGTTTATAATTTATTTGATCATTATTTTTTTTTTCTATTAACAATTTGTATCAATCTTATTTACAACTTTCTATTAAAAATTTATTGCGACCTCAATGCTTTGTCAACAACAATTTTCACCCCCCTCTTTCTATATCTATCCTATCAATTTGGTAATGAAATTAATGTATTTGTGAATTAATTGAATTTCTCAGCTGAAGGAACAAAACATCCATTGATAGCTTTGGAAAGACTAAGAAGGAAAGAAGAGCATTTCGACATAATTGTGATAGACACTCATTTGCCAGACATTGATGGATTCCAACTAGTACACAAACTTGTTGATCACCATTGCTCAATACCTTTCATAAGTAAGTCCCATTAATTTCTTTCTTCTTTTTCAACTACACATGAGCATGTATGTTTTTTTATTATTGGATATAGAAATGAGTTGAATATATTAATAATGGCCAAACAAGGCATTACAATTTTATTTTATTCTATATATACATACACATCACATTACTTCATCAGGTATAGGACCTCAAATAAAATGAATGTTAGAAGGTATAGCCAGTAAAACAGATTTTGCTTGGCTAGCTAATGATGCCAAATTAAATTTTTATTTAAGGACAAATAATTGTTTTCAATATGAGTGTATGTTAGAAACAACAGAAGGATAAAAGACTAAATAATTTGAAATTAAATAGAAGTAAATCAAAAGAAGAAAAAAAACGAAAGATAACACAAAATTTAAGTTTAGAAAATCTCAATGTGAGGGACAAAATTAATGGCTGGGCAACGATAAGTGAGAAATTTTAGGAAACAAAATATATTTTACAATTATCGTTTCATCTTTATGAGAATGTAGAGACTAGAATAGATATAAAATTTCTAAAAAAAGCTAAACATATTAACTGAACCAATAAATAATATCTCCTGAAATCTCAATTATATATATAAAATAAAGATAATAAATTTTAATTAAACTAATATATTAAATAAGACTAATCATAATAAATTATAAAAATTCGAGTGATAGTCTCAGCAACGTATTATTTAGGTAAACAATATAAAAATTTTTGTTAAAATGAACATCATTCTCCCCATATAATTAGAGTGAATTATATATATATATATATATATTATTTAGAACTTGTGAATTAGGTGATCACTTTCTATAAATTTTATAAATATATTGAAAAATTGAGAGAATATTTGTAAACTAGTTAGTAGCCTATCTAGAGTTATCAAATAGACTAACCTGATGAACTGTGTTGGGTCAATCGTGAATTAGACAATTTTGCCCCTATTAACCCCCTTAAATCCTATTTAGTGCTAATTTTTATTGATTTGATCCCTTAAATTTTCCTCGTCAACTAATCATGCACTCTCATATATACAGTGATTTCGATGGAGAGGGATGAGAGAATGATGGAGAAAGCGTTGAATAGTGGTGTGGTGGTACGTTACATTGTGAAACCAGCAACAGCAAGTGACTTCAAAGGTATATGGCAGTACACAATACCTTCAATAGTAATGAAAATGAAAGGTAAGAAGAAGCCAACATCTTCATCATCACCACCATTAATAAGAAGCACAAGAGATCAACAAGATGATAATAACATTGAAGATTCTTCATGGACTACTAGCAAAGGACATCATAATTATTATAAAGACATCATCATGTCATCATCATCATCACCACCACCATTGAACAAAATTGTCAAAAGAAAGGAGTTTGTTGTGAGGGCTTCAAAGAATGCTGCTGCTTTTGAAGGCGGCGGCGAGAACAATGGATCATCGTCGTTGTCTGGGGTTATCAAGAAGAGCAAAGTTGTGTGGACAAGCGATCTTCAAAGCCGTTTTTTACAAGCCATAAACATTATTGGGTTAGAAAGTAAGTAATTTTTTCCCTCCTTAATTAGTGTGGGAATGATGTTTTGCATAGGGCTTAAGAAATTAGTCAAAGTGTTGATAACTTATAAATTTTATCACATGTTAATTAGAGTTTTATATTATATATATGGTTAAATCGCAAATTAGCCCCTAAACTATAGGTCTAGAAGCATCTAAAACTTTAAACTCATTATTTCCCCTCAACATTTCAAAACGGTATAATATTGTCTTTTTATACAATTCACCAATATTAACTTTGACTATTAGTTGTTCAAAAAATTACAGAAAATGACCTCAAAAATCACAAAAAAAATGACCAATCATATGTAACTTTTGGCTTCTTGTCTGTGATAGTTTTTGTAATTTTCTAGTTAATTAATAGTTAAAGTTAGCTTTTGCTAATAATAAGGGTCACATTGTACTATTTTTAAAAGTTAAAATAAACCTATATTTCTTGGATAAAGTTACTCTTTAATCCTTTTTTATATATAGATATATTACTTTACATACGTTAGTGTCATGATGTTTTTTGAGCTTTTTGGTGTATGCATATTCAGATGCAGTTCCAAAAAAGATTCTTGAAGTCATGCAAACACCAGGACTGACTAGGGAAAATGTGGCAAGTCACTTGCAGGTTTGTGTCCTTTTTAACATAAAACCAATCCAGATATTGATTAATTATAATGATATAATCGAACATATTTAATAGCCTGTAATTAATTTTAATTAATCACATATTATTATATGTGTGTGCGTATTCTATACTAGCTTTTTGGATGCAGTTGAAGTGAAAGATTGATTATCTTCACGGGGGGAAAAAAAGAGCAAAATCCAGACATGTCTTTTATTCTCAACATTAAGTGCATATTTATAAGTATTCAAATTTGAAAGAAGCGCTCATTATAATGAAATAAAAAGCTCATTGAGAAATGAAACAGACATAAATAGTAAATAAATAACAATAAGAAATCCTATTTTTTTATATATTATGTTGAGTTTATATGTGAGTATAGAAATAATCATTCATGCACACCAAATGTAATGCTTGCCCCACTCTAGAATCGGGTCAAGCCTTGTGTTGTGATATCTAAAATTACTCATGTCAAGCTCCTACTTTAATTTTAGTAAAAAGAACATAATTTTCGTGAATTGATAATCATGTTTTATTAATATTTAATTATCTTCTATTAGATATGAATAATTAATAAAATCTTGATCTGATGAATATTTTGCAGAAATATCGGCTTTTTCTAAAGAGAGTGGCTCGGATGTTTGCGATGCTAATGAACCATGAGACAAACAAGAAGGATGTATTCACAAGTTTGGGATCAAAGTACCCTAATTCACTGATGTTAAAGAACATTAAAGAGGAATTCAGAAGAATGTTAAAGTTCAGAAAACTTAGATCAACTTTTTCTTCTTCATATCCTTATTCCTCATCAGCCAACAAGAACCCTAATTCTTCTCCCTTATTCAAACCAACATCCATGTTTCAGTATCATCATCATTCTAGCTTCCCAAAGTCTCATCATCGTCATTCTACTTTTTCATATTCCACCCCAAAAATGAACGCTTATGAAATGTTACAGGATCAAATAATGCCTGCAAGTACTTCAAGTAATATTCACACCAACAATTTCACTGGCACTGGATCAGGGTTTGCATCAGCTTTTGATGAACAAAGGGATCAGATGATTCAGCCTATTGGATCAAATATTGGTGTTTCAAACACTTATTATGATTCTTGTGGGTATAATATTAATAATGATAATTCCTTCATCAATGGCTCATCAAATTTCGGTTATTTGGTTGATGGAAGGTTAAGTCCCTCTAGCTGTGAGCTTTTTAGGTCAAATCAAAGTATGGCAGATAAAGCGGGAAGCAATAATGACAATATTCTGGAGCAAGAAAATCTGTACGAGGTTTTGAATAATGAAGGAGATCACAGTTATCAAACTATTGAAGTTGAAGGGAATTACAATAATGACGCCTCACTTGTGCCACTAGCTCAGTATTCAAACTTCAGCACTGGATTTGATTACTGTGGTGATATCATCATGGAAGAATTAAATGATAATGGGCAGTTCTCTAATCAGGTATGTCTAATTATTTTCTAATGTGTTTACTATGATATTTTTTAATTAATGAATTAAAATTTTTTATCTAAACAGATTACAAGATTTTTAATAATTAATTTGATGAATTAAAGTGTAAGCCTTTTCAGTTTATCCCATAAAGTAGTGTTTTCCCTTAACCAATTTTGTGCCCAATTTTTCCTTAATTTAGTCTTTTAGTAAATCTAAAATGTAAAAAACCTTAGAAATTAAGAAGTACTGTTATGTTTGGTAAATGAAATTTAGTTAGCTCAAATCCTAATTAAATGGAAAATACCCGAATTTTAAAAATAGATAAAAATAATTTCTTGTGCATATTATACAGCATTATATAACTGTTAAGCGAGATAATCAATATTGTTCACCAGCATTTCAATTAATTTCCATTTCTATTTCTAATATATATACCTGCAGCAGCAAGAAAATCAAGAAGTGGCTGGCAAAGATATTGACCCAAGAGTTGAATCTACCAATGACTATTTTCCATCATTTGACCAAATCTCTGATCAGGCAAGTTTTATAATTAGTTTTCGATTCTTCTCATGTTTTTATTCCTTCATTTGAAATTCCATGTTACTCATTTTTCAATCTGTGCCTGCATAATTTTTATAGCTGTGAAAAATTAATAAAAATCTTGAAAAACTAATTAGGTCATGTTTGGGGGTTAATTAGGGATGTTCTGTTCATTTGAATTTAGTTTTCAAAAACCTAACATGTTCTAAGTGAATGCATTTGAATTTACAACTTTCTACATATTTATATGTCGAAATCATTCACTACTAGTGTTGAGTTTTTAATGCCTCTTACATGTTGTGAACTAACATATATTTAATTTCCTGTTTCATTTTTAAGTGTATGTACTTGCAATAAAACTTGGTAAAATGTTTTTACTTTGATTTCTAATTAATCAATTGTTAATCCAGTCTATATTGACGTGTTTATATATAGTATTTAATTATAACTAATATATGTTCAATTTGTATATACATATACAGTTAATGGAAAGCCTGAATTTCTCTGAGAAAGACTTGGAAAATCTCAACCTCGAACAAATTCCCCAGGCATGCACACACACACACACACACACACACATTGAATTAGTTAATTCGCTTCAAAGTTTATTCAATTACTGCTTAACTTGTTTCTTTTTCTTATTAATTTATATACCTCCATTAATTTTTCTCAGGATTGGGACGATGACTTCCTGGAATCTTTATTCAACAATGGACTGTAACTAAAGTTCAATGAATTTAAGGCCCTCTGTGTGTGTGTGTGTGTGTGTGTGTGTAACATTTCAGAATGAACTTGAGCTAGCACCGATGTTGTCCTCTTTTGAATTCCCATAATTAGAGATTTTTCTTTGCATAGTGTAATGTGTATATTTTTATATTTTATAAGACATGATAGTATAAGTTTAAGTAAGATGGATTTTAAAGCCTTATTATGATCAATATAGGTTATAGTTCAAAGACTGCATACTAATGTATTTACAGATTATTCATTAATAAATTTTTCATATTTTCAAATTGGTTGCATATCCTTATTAATCGAATCATTGGTTATATATATATTGGAATGAGAAATACTTGCAATTGCATATATATGTATATATATTTCACACACTAGTGGGAAGATATTAAGGAACATGCAGATCAAATATTAAAATAACACATTGTAAAACAAATATCAGCACTTGAAATTTAATTAGAAAAGTCTAAATTCTTATATATAACCTTTGAAAAAACAATTAATTTTTATTTTAAAAGAATGTTATAAAAATGAATCTTTTGTTTGAGTTATTACTATAAGTTTAATATTGTTTTCCTAAATAACTAATGGGGGTTGGATCTAATGAAAAGAGATGGTCCCTTACAATGTGGTGAACTAAGGTTGAAATTTTCAGTGAAAAAAATACCTACATTTAGTGCTATATTGCCTCTAACCACATATCTTACATGTGTATTTCACCACTATGGATTTGTCTATTTTTTTACGGTTATTTTTGCCTATATTTGACGATCGACAACCATCAAGTATAATCTAGTCATATATTGAGGTGGCTATATTTGACAATTAAGGAACCATCAAATATTATGCATAAATATTTCATAGTTGTTATCAACTGTCATATAGGTGCTCATCTTTGGCTAATAATATGAGTTATGAGGGAATAGTTGATGGTTATCATATATAACTATTAAATATATCATAACCATCAAATATGCCCCTTTTTTTTTCAAAAAAAGGGGGGCTGCATATCTCATAGCTTCCCTGCATTACAAACCAGAATATATGTATTCAGAATAAATTTAAATATTTTTAGTCTAAAATACTTCTAATACATAAATTAAAACTAATCGATTGAAAATATATACAATAATGATAGAATACATTTATTACACATTTTTAGTTGTCAATTAGGACCATTTTATTAAGGTTTTGTCATCTCAAAGTGCACACATTGCATTATAATTGAAAAATTGCTTGAGTGTCTAGATTTAGTGCACTAGGAGTATTTTGTTCCAAAAATAAACTTTTGAGAAAATTTATAAAAAAATTGACAAAGTACATTTTATGTCTAAAAGATGAGTGATCATATTATATTTTTAAAATTCATTTTAGTTTGAGAGGAATTAAATAAAAAGTCAACATCCTTTTAAGTGTATTAGTTTAACTTAATTTTTGGTTTGCCTTTATATAGAAATTTTTATCTAATTTTGAGCAGCTTAGAACTTAGTTATTTTAATAAATTCTCCCTTTTAATTATAAATTTAATTTTAGACTTTAATTAAATTTTATGATGTCACATGTTATTTAATTGAATTATGTGATTTATGTGACATAAGTGACATATGACTTATACATTAATTGGGTAATTGAAATCAACACTTCTCAAGGTCAAAGTTGAGCATTGGGACACTTTTCTTCATTAATTAGGGGATTAAATTAGTTGAAAATGTTGATGACACATAAAAAATTAGACATATATTGGAATTATCTACAAGTCAATAGGAGGATGCTATCTTACAAGTATGACAAAGTTCTCAATTTCCTTTTATTTTATTTTCTTATTTTTTAATTGTGATCAGCTGAAGGGAATACTAGGAGCACATCCATTCTCACCCAAATTCAGATTCACCCCACCTCATTTCAGCATCTCTTCCATTCTCTCTCTATTGTTCATAGTGTTTTCCTCATTTTCTTTATTTTGTTCTTTATTTTTCAGCACCCTACCTTCATTTTCAGCCATCAAACCTCCACAAAACTCACACCATTCTTCTCCTCTCCTCAATTTTGTTCCATCCCTCCCATTTTCTCAAGGATCCAAGCTCTTCTTCTTCATCCAAGGTGCTAAGATGTTCGGCTACTATGCTCTTCTTCTAGGGTTCTTGAAGATGATGAAGGTTGGCTAAGTTTTTTAGTGAAATTCTAGAGAGATAAAGATAGAGAATGAGTCTTGAGCTTCAAATTGGCCAATTTCTTTTGTTTCCTACTATCTTCTCTTTTTACTAGATGGTTAGATTCTTTAATCTAGGATTTAATCATTTTAGCTTGTAAATTTTAATTTGAATTTGGTTTTAATGTAAAGATAAGATGGTTGTTCCACTTAATTTCTTCCTTAGCTGCCATGACTAAATTTTTTTCACTTTTTATTTGGCACATAATCTTGTATTTTTCAATTAGTGAATTACATGTGTTAATGTAACATAATCTTGTGATATTAATGCTTGAATTGTTGAGCAGCTTAACATAATCTTGTGGTTACTCGATTCCTTGTCTTTGTCATGGCATTTGAGGGGGAGGTTTGAGTGAGTCACTTGGATAATTTCTTCACCAATTGGTTAATTGGACTAGCTAGGGACTTTAATCTAAGACCTAAGAAAGTTAGCTAATTAGGTTAATTAGCTTAGGATAATTTTTCTTAAGTCATGACAGCTTTAGTCAAAAGGAAAGGGAGGCTTAACTTATCCTAATCATGAGAAGATAATGAGTTTAAAATTAACTAATCTCTAGAGTTCTACTCTTATGAAAAGAGATCTTCATTTTACTTACTTTAATCAGCATTTTAATTAATTGCATATTAGGTAATTAGTTTAGATAATTAGGTAATTAAATTCCAACTCTTTGGGTGACTTATTGCATTAGTTAACCTTTTGTTAAATGTGAAACCATTCCTTGAGAGATGACCTAGGATTGGCCTTATGTTGTATTAGGATAAGTGACTAATTCCTATCAAATAACTATTTTTCATATATAATAGTACTGAATCTTCTGATAAACGTAATCTAAATCGAAGTTACCCCCTATGAATTTGTCACATATTGAGCTAGCAACTGGAATGAACTTGACACCACTCCTTGATAGCTTCATTGATACTAGCATTTCTAAATACTTCACAATACATGCTTGGGTAGTGCTACATTATAAATAACCAAAGAAAAGTTAGTTGATATATTTTTAATATTGTAAAATAATTGAACTTAAATGACACAACACACACACAACCGTTGGAGGAATGACAGTCCATTGATGAGTGATGATATCTTTAAGATACCTCATAAGGCAATATCTATAGTCTACTTGGGCTATTATCCTTTTCTCGAGGGAATTTAAAAAAAAAACCAATAAAAATATATTAATGACTTAGAACTAATAAGCATATAATAAAGACAATATTCAAAAGCAATACCTTAATTACATTCCAACTATAGGCTTGATCATATTTCTTGTCTCTTAGAATACTAAGTTGTGTTTGGGAGCGATATAACACCACAGCCCTAATAAACAAACAAAAATTGTTGATGTTTAGAATTTGAAAGAACAAAAAATACATAAGCTAATCAAGAAGCTTATTTATTAAACATCTCCATCATATTTTACCAATTACTTGGTAGCTGGCTAGCAAAATCCAATTAGTAAAATCTTGGGTATGTACCATTTGGTTGGAAGGCAATTAACATTCAATAGTTCCTAAGAGAATTTAAAAATGTTATAAAATGAAATTCTTGAAACAAAATTAATTTGACAAGTTCAAGTAATTTACTCTTACCCTTGTATGTAAGGTGCTAAGAATAATAGTTCCTTTGAAGGATTATTATTCCTTGTCTCAAAATACTTGGACAAAGCAACTAATTGAGCTTTATGACTCTCGGCAAATTGGTCACGATGAGCAGTGATGTCATAAGGACATAGAAAGATGAATTTTGAGGCAAGGTTGGTAGGGAAGATGAAATTTTCATACATGTACCTAAATGAAGAAATCTATCCATGAGTCATGAGCCACCACATGCAAGAAAATCTCTTTTTAAGCTAAATGAAAATAAATACTTACAATTATATTTAATTTTTCAAGAAATTAAGTATATATTGCAACTATTAAATGAAAATTCAGCAGTATAACATTTTAAAAATGACACTTTCCTAGGCATATACCCTCTATTCATACTTAATTTCATTCCTATTCAATATAATTTAATTACTTTTAAACAAAAATCTAGCAGCATAGCAACTTAAAAATGGGACTTTTCTTGGTCATTTTACCCTTATTTCACAGTAAATTTCATCTCTATACAATTGAATCCAACCTAATTTAACTCTACTTAGCCATAACAAAAACAAAATTCATGATACAATAGCATCAATATATATTAATCCAAATCTTTTCATATTATAACAACCACTAGGTAGAAAATTTCAACATAAAAATCACAAAGGTAGAATAAATTGCAAGAAAATCCATGTTTCCAACACACAATTCTAGGTAGCTTTAAAACCAACAAATTCAAGTTGTACTAAATATTAATCAATAAAAAAGTATAGTAACATGTTCAAATTTCAATTTCCATTCAATATATGTTCAAAAAATGCAATTCCAACAATCAAAAATCAAAATCATTAGCAATAAGTAATTCTTAAACAATATAAGTAGAATTACTCACCAAAGATTGAGGAAAAACAAGCCACAATGTTCCAATCACGTTGGCCAATGGATACCTAATAACAATTTCACGCAATTTACAGCCAAAATGAGCATAATGGAATTTTTAAATCAATATGGGAAGTTTGAAAATGCTAAACAATGATAAATTCCAACACCCTTATGTTAGAAACATAAAAAGTCACTCACCAGTAGTCATAGAGCCAAAAGAGAGTGAGCAAGGATGAGATTGAATCTCAAAATGAGTAGAGGAAGTGCGAAACCTCAAATAAATGATGGGGAAAGGCTGATTTTAAGTTGAAAGCTTCAAATGGGAGTGGGTTGGACGAAATCATGGAGAAAATGGGTGGGGGAAACTATTGCAATATCAACAACGTAATGAAGAAGAAAAACAGTGCAAGGGCTTTTTAAATTTCAATACTTGATGGTTGTTTATTGAAACTATCAAGTATATTGTAAAATATTTAATGGTTATTTCACTAAAACCATCAAATATGCAAAATATATTTTCTTTAGAAAAAAATATTTTCTTAAGTTTGATAGTTCTCCTGCACAACCATTAAGATTCTATATTTTATTATATTTGATAGTTAACATAGGGAACTGTCAAATATAAAATTCCGCCTTTGTATATTTTACGATTTCTTAAATAACTATCAAATGTAAAGCATCATTTATGGCCAAATCTATAGTAGTGTTTACAATTATTGGTAATTAAATAAAATGAACAAAAACGCATTATGCTCAATAAAATACAAACAATTTAAGTTTTTCGTTTATATAAAACAAAGAAGGGAGCCAATCAAGGATGGAAATCACAGAAAATAAATAACAAAATTATTTTTTCAAGGATTTTTCATTTTTATGTTATCATTGAATTCCTGAAATTGATGAACCTGGGAGAAAACGTGATAAACTTCAACTGTCAAGTACAATATTTGCAGCATTATTGACAGATTTTATAATAAGGGTTATAACAGTCAATTACACTAGCCCTTGTCCTTCATAATAATTTTAAATTTTATGATGTTTTATAATAAATTTTAGCAATTTTAATTCCATCTCCCTAATTTTCCCTAGAAATAATTTTAGATGTTCACTTGAGGGATATAATTTGTATTAATTTGCTTAAATATTTTTTGATTCCAAGACTCATAGCATCACCAAAGTAAAATTGTAATAATTATTTTGATAAAAAAGTGAAAATTTCATTATGTATTATAAATATAGACAACAGCGTTCTTGCTTCCGTAGCATAGTGGTAGTACGGGAGCTTCGTACGCGAAAGTGAAAATTTACCTATTTTCAGTAATAAAAAATGTCTGTGTTTTTTGACCTTCAATTTCTCTTGGCTCCTGAGTCTTAACGATATAATCGCGAGATTATTGAATTCAACTGAAGGCCCATTATTTCTCATATCGTGAGTATCATATAATTTCTTCAATGGGAACCACACAAAAATTAATGGCTTGCTTTCTGCAACAACATTGAGCCATCAGATTGAGAAAGAAACGGAGAGAACCAGAAGCATATAATTTCTCGTTGCTCCTTATATATATATATATATATATATATTTCTCTCTTTCCTCTCTTTTTTATATGTATGCATATGATAAGGCACTTTCCAGTGTTGTTTCGTTACAAGTTTTAATTTGAGGATTTTTATTGTGAAGAAAGAAAACAAATACAAGTGAAAAATGCAGGCTATAAAGGAAAAGATTCAAGATATGAAGGCCATGAAAAGTGTAAAGGCTGAAGCCAGAGCTGAAGAAAAGGTTTGAGAAAAATTAAAGCATCATGCTAATGACATGTTTACCTATATATAATTTCAATTGTTTATAATTTTTCATTCTCATTTTTTTTATAAACATCTCTTCATTTTTCAATTTATCTATGTTCTTATCCAAAGTATATTATTCCCTTTGTTTTTCTTTCTTATTATTTATTTATTTATTTATTCTCTTTCATTTGAAAAACTTTGAGTGTTTGCGTTGGTATATTCAAACTAGAGTCTAGACACATTGGTTTCATTTTTTTTTTCTTTTTAACTCCATATGATTGTTTTAAAAAAAAAAATCATTCTCAATGCAAGTAGACAAGCTTGAGAGTATATTTTAGATGAGGAATGAGGCGGAAGTGAAAAGTGAAAATTCTCTCTGTAATTTTTATACTATTTTCATATAGCCATCAAGCCACATTATTCATAATCCATTAACAGTATTATTGATTCTTCAAATTAATTTCATATAATGCATGAAAAAATGTGTTTAATTTAAAATTCCACTCCTTTTTCATTTCCTTTAACCCAAACATATACTATTGTATAAATTACTTATTGGGCATGCATATATATGAAAGCCATGAAAAAACTTACAAATTAAAGGTGCTGATTAACATCGACGATCAAAAATATAAATGCAGTAAACTCTGATATCATTTTCAATCTAGGGTTTGAATAGAAGAAAAGGTGGGAGGAAAATATAAGCGAGAGAATACTAGGAAGTAAAGTACTATTTTTAAAACTGCTTTCCTTCCTAATATATTCTTTTTTCCCATATTTTTCTCCCTATCTAAACCAAGAGCAAAGGTGAATAAAATATGCCATATCAAATGCATTAAATCTTATGTATTATCTCTCATTTATGTTACTTTAAATTATTTTAATTTCTTTCCTTTTCTCTCTCCCCTCATATTATGATGATAGATAGATAGATAAAATGCAAGAAATTAAAGAATAACACACAAAATTTTATTTGATTGAATCGGTATAATTTTATTAGATAGAACATAGATAGTATGATACTCCTATTATATGCAATTATTTCTTAAGAGTAGAGAATATACTAGGACGGAAAACTTATTATTTTTGGCCATTTTCTTAACATGTTCTTTTCTCCATATTTTTTCCCCAATCATACCAGAGTAAATGTTGACTAATATTTGAAATACTAGATCATATATATATATGGCTAGTGACAAATTTAAAGGGGGGCATGCAAAGGGTTGTGCCCCCCCCCACTTCAAAATTTTCAATTTTTTTGGGTAAAATTGTATACTTTTGTTCACGAAAAATGTTGAAATCAATTTTAGTCCCCACTTTTAGATAAAATATCAGTTATATATGCTCCCTCATGATGATTTCTGGATTCGTCCCTTAGAGCATATTGTATATAGAATGTTACATGTACATATATATGATAAACATTGATTTGGATTATGTGTAGCAAGAGAAGGAACTTGCAAAATCACATATGGAGATAGCACATGAAGCAAGGTTGGCAAAAGAAGCAGAAGCAGAAATGGAGTTACATGCAGCCAAGGCAAATCGCAAGGCTCAGAAGGAATTGGCAAAGCATGGAGCCAAAAGCCCTAATCCTACTGTCATAGATCCAAACCACCCTGATTACACAGCTCATTGATTCACGTGCACAAATAATATATTATGTGTACACACACATGCATATGTATATACGCATGTATATATAATACTTATGTATGTTTGCATGCAAGCATGAAAAAATTATTGTGGTCAGTCGTTGATCAAATGTGTTTTTGTGGTGTGACCAATTGTATGTATTTATCCATTTATGTTTTTTTTTTAAGGTTGACTCTAATCAAATTGATGTCAATGTATAAATGTAAACATTTGTTGTATAAATAAATATTATTATTATTATTTATTTATTTGTGTGTTTTGTTGAATGAATCCTTTAAATGGAGCTCGCAATATGAGTTGAGCCTAATCAACCTATCGAGTTTTGACCTGTATTGCACAACTTGAACCTGCAGCAGATTGATTTGAGGGTTGACAAGGTAGCCTACTTTTTTTTTTTTGAAAAAAAAAATTATGACTCCTCCTTATTCATATTCAACAATGAGCTTCAATCTTCATCAATATCAACTTATCCAATATAATTAACTAATGTTATTTGTTGCATATTTTTTATATGTTTCTCCCTAATTTTAACAATACAAGTATACAATCTAGTGACCATGCACTATGCATCAAAAGAAGAGAGGCTTTAAAGTACAGTACATGTTAAAAAAAC
Organism: Prosopis cineraria; assembly: GCF_029017545.1. NCBI lineage: Eukaryota > Viridiplantae > Streptophyta > Magnoliopsida > Fabales > Fabaceae > Prosopis > Prosopis cineraria. The sequence goes on along the minus strand of NW_026555344.1, from coordinate 25,455,957 downwards.
ATGCTTTACATACTCGTACATTTGAAGGATTTTGTAGTGTTACATAAAACACGCACATCATATACATGATAATAATTAAGATTTTTCCATGCTTATGAAAATAGTTATTAATTATTAGATGACACTACACAGCTGAGCGAATAATGGAACGAATTAAAATATAGCTGATATGCATTATGTTTGTTTGTGATGGCGTGGATATTTATTTGGAATTGTATTAATGTATTTTAACTTTGTAACGTGTTTTTTAATTATTTAAACGGAGTTTAATTGTTATTTGGATAATTAATTTTTAGAAAAAGATATGAATTTTGTACATTAAAAAAATAGTGAAAAGAGGTGGATTTATAATTTTTAAATTAAAAATATGTAATATATATATATATATATATGTCTGTGTGTGTGTTTAACTGGCAGGTTGGCACCCTATGGGTTGTGGGCTAAGTAGAAATACAACCCGTTAAGATGTGAGTTATGTCAACTCTCACAGAACAGCTCGCAACTCGTAGGTTGGTCCATATATGTATCACTAGCTCCACCCTTAAATGTGTTTCACAATTTTAATTGCAATTATTACACAATGTGATGTGAATTACTGTTTAAATTCCATCTTATTATTCCCCCCTCCTTTAGACACTAGTTGGTCTTTGAATCTTGTTTTGGAATTCAAGTACCCTTGAAAAGTTGAGTTTACCAAGAAAATAAAAAAAAGACTTCATATGGAATTAGAACATAGTTTTCAATGGGCCAATTTGGTTCAGCTTCTTTCATGGAAAAGATCACTTTTACAAAAAAAAATTATTTTGTTATTTTTTATAATATTTGTTTAAATTTTTAGAAATAATCAAAATTCAAAAAAATAAATTTCTAATTATTTTAAAAATTTACTTTGAGTAATTTTTTAAAATAATCTAATACAGTAAATGAGTAAGATTATTTTAAAAAAGTGGGATACATGAAGATATCTTAAGATTTTAAAATAATTAAATAATAAATTATTTTTAGAAATAAACAAAGAACATATAATAAAATTTAAAAATAACTAACTAATAATCACTTTTTTTAGTTATTACTACCAAACATAAAATAATGTATTTTTTTAATAAAATCTTTACAAAATAAATATTTTTTTATAAAAAAATATCTAAACAATCTAAATTTTAATCTTAAACAAACAGGGCTTGAATATTGTAGTTATTAGTTATGACATGAATATCCTTAAAAAGAAATTATAAGAGTAACATTATTATCATTATTATTATTTTAATACATCAGGAAGGCTCGAACTTTTAGCTGCTCTTTACCTACACCCCATCTCGCCTTTATCACCTAAGCTAGTGCCAGATGGTTTTCGAGAGTAAAATTATGATATGGTAAAAAAAAAAAAAAAATCCTTGGAGTCACTTTAATCTTTACGTTAAGTTGTGCTGATTAAGAGAGATGAGTGCTTTGGCCATTGATCCATATCTGAATGTTCATGGTAGATTGACAAGGTTTCGATCCTTTTGTTTTTCCCTCAAACCTAGGGGCGGAACCAGGGTGCAAGCAGTGGGGAGACAAGTTTATAGAAAAACATTAGCACATACTTAGATTTTATATTTTTTTAATATTTAAAATAAGTGATTTAATTAAAATAAATATTATAATCTGAAAAAATTATAAGGTTATAATATTTAAAAATACATAATATTTTTAAATACATAATCATATTAATTTAAAAATAAATATCAAGAAAAAAATATTACATTTTTAATATATTTTGGTATATTCATATGTAAATATATGTTATGTGTTACACACACACATATATATAACATATAAACTTAAAAATAATAGTTGATGCGTGATTTCTAAATTTTGTGAAAAAAAAAAACATGTTGAATAGACTAAAGTGTGACTTTGGCCCTCTAATTTAACATAAGGTTTCAGTTTTGTTCCTATTAAGGATCACCAATCAACTAATAAATAATAATAAGGAAATGTTTTTTTTTTCAAATATTGAAGAAGCTTGTAGTTGCAAAAGAAAATAAAATTCTAGGATGATGGGTCCGTTTGGATTTCAGTTGGGTATAATAGATTATGAAAATAATTGATTAAGTGATAGATTTTAATCATAATTGATTATGTTATAACGTAATCTGTTTGGATACTGTTTTTTTAAAATTAATTTTAACAAAATTGAAGATGTTTGGATAATTTAATCAGAATTAATTTTTAATTATATAAATTACTATATAATTAATTTTTAAATATCAAATATTAATTTTTTGAATATACAAAGTTTAAATTTTATTAAGGAAAAAAAAAGGGAAAAGAAGAGAGTTTAATTTTATTTTTATTAAATTATGTGCTTTCTTTGTAATTTTTTCTTGGGCCATTCTTTGTAATTTTTCCCAACGCTTTTTGATAAACGTTCTGCAAAAGCTGATGGAGAGAACTTACGGAAAAACGCGCGTCCTGACCCATAATCGATTTTTGATGATTTTTGACTGTTTGGCTAACTTTTCATATTAATCGATTTTTTGCCTCAAAAATCGATTAATGAGGCAATCCAAACGGACTGGATGTGAAAGAAGAAATCTTTTACTACCATTCATCGTACAAATAAATACTACTAAAAAATAGACTATCATAATGCTATCTATACAACGGTAATTGTAAAAGCTGTTATATCGTCAAGCTGGGATTAGGGTTTAGAGATTATATCGTGGTTATATTATATAACAGGTATATGAGTGTATATAAATAGAAGTAGGAAAATAGACGGGCCCAACTTTTAGGAGCTTAGACCCATAAGCTTGATTTCTCATAAAATAATTAATTTTTGAAGCTCGGCCTTTATTTAAAAGGCTTAAGGATAAAAATTTTTAATCCTGATCAAATTCAATAAATACAAAAATTTGTGTATTATAGAGTATAACACTAATCAAAACCAAAAAATAGATCTTACAAAGTAATTGTGTAAGGAATCAATAAAAAAAAATTTCAATATCATGTTAAAATAAATGGCAAACAAACCAACATCAATTATATTGACAATACAATACTTAAAAAATTATCGATCTTTTAAGGAACAGAACTTAAAGGGCTACTCGAGCTTTTTTTTAGGGCCTATCAGGGCTTGGCCTAGAAGCTTGATTTTCAAAAAAAAAAAATCACTAATTTTTTAAATTTAAATCCTTATCTAAACAGGACCTTTAAGACCAATCCTCTAGGCTCGACTCTATATATAAAGGTTATTGAATAAAATTGTTATATAATAACTTTTTTTAAAAAAAAAACTTTCTAAAGATTATAATGGTTGTTTACAAACAACTAATGTATAGTCTTTGAAACTATATAACAGTTACTTTATATAGTTTAAATAATGATTATATAGTTTCAACATTGTCTGATATTTTAATGTCATAGTGATTTTTTTTTTTTGTTTTTTTGTTTTACTTAACCATAGTTTCGAGATTATGTAATAGTTGTTTTGAAATAATTGATGTGTAGTCTCATTTAAAACTTTTAGAATGCTTCCATTCCAGCTGACATTACATTTTCAGATTCATCAACTCCGTCCTTCACCAATGAAACCTCTCCATTTCTCCACGAAAACACTCCCCCTTCATAATGAAAACACTTTTCTGGCTTATTCCTATTGTTCTCAACTGTCAACGAGCCTTGCATTGCCACCATCATCCTCTGCTGTTGTGGATATCTTGCTTTTTTTGTTTATTTTTGCCGTTGGGAGTCCATTAGGGGGTCTGTGGGTCATCTATGAATATCGTCTTCTCTTGTTCAATATTTGAATATTAGGTTGGCGATTCTATCCCTAATCTCCCTCCCTTATCAATTTATTGATTTTTGATTTCTTTCTTTTTATGTATGTTGTGTATATTGAGGGGTTCCTTTCATTGTTGTGCTTCTCTGTTTCTCCATTTATCTATAATATATTGTATTTACCGTTGGATGGTACTGTATATCTACAGTACCAACTGACTTTTTTACTTTTTTTTTTTTTAATTTCATTTGTCACTGCTTGGATCATTGTTGGATGACTGGATCCAACTTTTCACCTTTTTTTTTTTTTTAATTTTGGTTTGTCACTGTAGGACATCCGACTTTTTAACTTTTTTATATTTTTATTTATTATTTTTTTGATATGATATACTAAAAAAGGTAAAAAATAATATGGACCTCGTAGTAAAAGAATTACAACTAGAATTTAAAAAATTAAATTGCTAACATGAAAATTATAATTAAAAATAAGTAAAATATTTTATCTATTTTTATCTTAATTAATGATACATTTCTTTTGCTTCTTAATATTTATATGAATATTTCTTAATATGAATAGTTATAAAATATAAAATTTTAATTTTTTCTATTTTTAAGATTTTATTTTCATTCATTTAACTAAGTGGAGGTCAAATGTGAGTGAGACCTGTAATTTAGATGAAAACCATTGTCAAACAAATTTTCATTTGTAAATGTTAAAATTTTAGATAAGATGTAAAAAATAATAAAATTTTTATCTTTTAAAAGATCAAATAAGATATATAGTAAAATTTGATATGGATATAATATTCTTATTGAAAATAATAAGTATTAGACATATAATAAAATTTATAGGGGATAACATCATTTAGATAAAAATAATTTTCTATTTAATTATTATTAACATATGGTAACAAATTAAAATATTTTGTAAGACCATATATAAGATACTTGCTCCATTAAAAAATGTAAAGTATTTTTAACAAAATTTTACCCTCTAATAAAATAGTTACTTACTTTTAAACTAACTGTCACACCCCAAAATAGGAGGTGATTGGCACAGGATGTGAACCAAATCATACATCCCGTAAGCCACAAATTTAAAGTTTATTTCATTTAATTAAAATATTTTTAATTTTACACTGTCATTTTAATACTATTGATATTAATCATTATAATAATTATTTCAATATTTTTGTAAAGATTTTGACAAAAACCTCCTCTAAAAATAAGATCTGCCAAAAATTCTGTATCACAAAAATTTTCCTTAAACATTATATCCATCAAGAGCTTGACTCCTTCCAGCCAGCAGACAAAATATATAATAAAACTAAAGATTATAATTATAAGTTATGTGGAGCACCTAATCATATATCTTATGTCATAATACATGAATTTCATATTTACATCTATAAGACATATTTAAAAAACAAACCTCCATTTTGTTCCGCAAACATCCATCATTAGTAAGCAAGACATACATCGTCAATTATGCTATCTGAGACCAAAATAATTTTTCAATGAATAACGTCCTAACAATAAATAATTGAACATAAAAAAATTAAACAATTATATAAGTTAAAGAGGCAACGATCTTTATAAAAAATTTAATAAACTTCAAAATAAAATAACTCTATAAAATTTTAAATAAAATCTCGAACCGTTAAAATCTCATAATAAATATTATTATCACTTGCTTGCAAATAAGCAAATAAATAAAATCAATAATTATAAATAATTTACTATTTAAAACCAATGGGATGTAAAATTACCAAATGATCAAATTCATATAATAGAGACTTATCATAACAATTAACAAATATGGACACACAGTCCACGAGGGTAGATAACCAAACGCAGCTCTCGCCACAAAATCAAATGTGGATACACAGTCCAAGAGGGTATGTAACCAAACGCAGCCAAAGCTACGAAACAAATGTGAACACATAGTCCACGAGGATACGTAACCAAACGCAGCTGAAGCCACGAAACAAACGTGAGTACGATGCTCACGAATAACCATCCCTCCATTCCAAGTGCGTTGGCCATCACACGGGACTAGCACCCCCTATACACACCTTGCTAGTTAGGTGTACCATCATGAGCCAGAGCTAATAGAACTGCCGTTAGCAACCAGTGCTCTGTATAAAATTCATTTTTAAAACCATTTTCAAATATACGAGAAAATCATCACTTTCAAGATATAGTTTTCATTTCCAAAATCAAACTTGCATGAATACTTTTAAGCATTAAAACTTGCCAGAATAAAATTTCATATCTAATGCTCATGCGTGCATTTATCGATAATAAAAAAAAATTTTAAAGTCAAACTCGCATGAATTATTCTCTGTATCAATTCAATATTTGATAAAATAAAAATCTCTTAATCAAAGTCCAAACTTGATTTAATTGATCGAATAATATTTCAAATTTGGTAAAGCTAATTTCTCAAAATAATGTTAATCAACAAATATCCAATAATCGCATTAATGCTATTAAAATGATTTCTAGAAAAACGTAATATTCTAGTAAAAGAAATTTTGATTTAAAAAAAATAATCAATTAGAATGCTATCCACTTACCTCCAATTTTCTAAAGCACAAGGTTCTCCTTTTACCACACTAATCGATTTTCTCTCCTTCCAAACTCCCTATATAATATATTAGAGTCTTAATAAACTTCTAACAATGCTTAAAACTCTCTTTCAACATTAACACATCTATATATATGTGTGTATGTGTCTATGTATATAATGATTATAGATTTAAAGCTTCAGAATCAAAATTTATATTAAAGTTTCTTTATGAACATAACTAGTTTTTCAAACCCCTCAAAAAGCCTTTGTAACATTCAAATCTCTTATCACACAATTTATCAACACCCATCCACGCCCAAGAATTCACCTAATTACAAGCCAGTTTCACAATAAAAATTCCTTAGCAATTTTGAATTTAGTTCATAAATTAATGACACCCACACTAACATACTTTTTACAAGAATTCATGAAATAGCAGGAAATATAAAATCAAGTAAAACTTCTTTTAGCAAACATTTGCCAAGCAACTCTTGTGCGTTAATTCTTAAACTCAAACCAAATTCCTTCTCCTTCTATTCCAACTCCCACAACTTGATAATAGATATATTTGAATCATACTTAAGCTTTCCAAATATGTATTCCTTAAAAGAAAAATCAATCTCAAGCACAAGGAATTCCTGATTCCTATCACCACATTTCATACGATTGAAGAAAAGAAAAGGAAATTTCCATAATTTAACCTACAGTACGCGCACACAGCAACTAAGAAGAAGGACTGAAGCTTCTCACCTTAGAATCACCGACGGCAGAAAAGGGAAAAAAAAACGACAGGAGCTGGGGAAAAGAAAATCATGAAACCATGGCAGCAACCACGAAGCAACACACAAACAGAGGGAAATTAAGGAGGAAGTTTCTTGCCACTCATGGTCTTCTATGGCCGCAAGCAAAATGAAGGAAGCTGTGAGTTTGACAACCCCCTGCCACAGCAGCCATCGGCAGCAACAAAATGCAGGGGAGGAAGAAAACGAATCTGAGTCAGAACAGGAGAGAAGAAAACAATAACTGACCAGCTTCCAACTCACGAATTCGGCCCTTATAAATCCTAGACCAGCTCCTCGTGTGCTCACAACTCTCAAATGGAAGAAATAAAGAAGAAAGAGAATCAGATCGCACCAATAACAGAGAAGGATGCGGAGGCTGACAGCAGAATGAGTGACCAAGAACCCGTTACCCGAACCACAGCACTCGCTTGCGTGACCGGCGACCCGAACAACGGTGAAGAGAGGATGGAGAAGCCAAGTGAGGGACCAACACTCTTTCATTCTCACGGGTCTAGAATTTTCGGAATGAAGGAAGAGAAGGAAGGAAGAAATAAAAGCACGTTTTGGTTTGATTTTCTCTTTCTTATATTCTTTTCTTTGTTTTCTTTGATAAGGCAAAAATGATAATTTTGTAGGGGTTGAAAAAAGTAAAATTTTCACTCTTTATATAAGAGCATTCAAACCTTACTCTTAAAGCTGACATCAATAATAATTATCATTGAGCCATTAGTTACCTTAATAAATTTACTTCAAAATATATAAATATAATCAAATTACCTTATAATCATTTTTTTCAAGCTTTCGAGTTATTATAATTATTAATTCTAATTTTACAATTATATTTTGGGTCGTTAAACTAACCGTATCTTTTCATATTTGTCCCTATTAAATACTCTCTAATAATTATAAAGTTAATATCAATAGGGGTCTTTTAAAAAAAAGATAATGATTATACCTCAAAAGACTAAAAATGCCTTACATTTTTGAACGTCTAACTCTTTAAAAAATACCTTATATTTTTAAATAGAGGGAGTAAGTTTTTATTTATATTCTTCAAATGCAAAAGGTATAAAAATATATTATTCTTTATTTATATGTAAAAGTTAATTATAGTTTGAATGCTTATGGAAAATATTGATGTAATTATGTGCCTCAAGTCTAAGCAAAAAATATTATGGGCTACAAGTTAATTATATAATATTAATGAATTTATCTTTTATTACACACCTAATCTTTTCTTATAATCATTAATTACTTGTAATTCTTATACATATGGTTGGTCAATGATATTAAAATATAGATTATATCATTTGCTTGATCTACAACCATTGTAATTATAATTTATAAATAATATTATCACCTAAATTATAGTACGATTCATTATAGTATATGTTTTATTTTCTTTAAGATGATACAATGTGCAACACATTTGAAAAGGAACAAGTTAGATTATCTTTCAAATTGTAGGAGGCACAAAATGTTAAAAAACAATCATATTTTTTTAGTATATATAAAAGTAACTCATTACAAAATAGAAATTGTTCCTTATAGGTATTATCCTATTAAAATTTTGATCTCATACTTGCCAACCATGGAAATACTTTAGGTAAAAATGAAGAAGTTGATCATTAAATTTTAACTTATACAGGATAATACATTTTAAAATAAAATAAATTATGATTTATATTTTTAACATATACAAACAAAACAAATTTTAAAATAAAATATTTTTTAGATTTTAATTTTCAAAAATCAAAAATCAATATATTATAGAGGAAAATGCACTTGTAGTCCTTTTATTTTGTTAGAATTATAAAGACCTCTTCTTTATTTAAAAAACTTATATTTTGGTCTCATTTTTAATATGGTTAGGAATATTATGTTAAATATTTTAAAATATTCAATTTATTATTTATATTTATGTTGAAAAAATTTAAATTATTAATTTACCCCTATAATCTATTTGTCTATCCTTTTGCTTCTTGATTTAAGAAACTTCAAACAATTGTTGGCAAAAAAAAAAAGTTTAACAATTAATTATGACAATAATTTAAAAATATTTTATCAAAATTATAAAATTCAAATAAACATAAAACATAAATTGTATTGATTAATTTATCTCTTATTCTATTAAGTCTTTTTTTCTGCACATATGTGTTTGAAATATTATTTTAATAACTTACTCCCTTAGTTAGAAATATAAGGCATTTGTTAAGATTATTTCTTAGGGTTGGATGTTAAAAAATATAAGATATTTTTAGTACGAACATTTTCCAAAAGTGTCTCTAATAAATAATTATTTCATATTTATTTTAGAGTAAAACACCTAATTAAATAGTAAATATAGAAAGATGATGTTATTTTAAAAATAAGTAACTACTTTATTAGGGATGAAATTTGGTTAAAAATGTTTTTCATTTTTGAAAAGATGGAGTATGCATTTAATTTTTTTTAAAAAAAACACTAAATAATTAGTTTGTATGACTAATAATTTTAAGATATAAATAAAAATTTAAAATAATATATTAATAATAATATTTTAGTCCAACATATATGACTTAACTATCAACTAATTATTGGATGGATGAAAATAAGAACTTAAATATAGAAAGTATATTTGTATTTTATGACTCTTAACTATTAATTTTAAGAGGGATTCATATAGATTTTAAAAATAAAAAATATTTATAATTAAGATAAAATAAAGGGAAAAGTAATATATTTTAATTTAAAGATATTAAAAATAATTTTTAATAGGGTTAAGGTAGGATTTGAACTCTAAGCTATAGTTCTAGAGGTGATTTAAACCCTAAATTTTTAAAATGTATATTTTAAACTTTAATAATTAAAATTAGAATAATTTTATCTCATCGTTAAATTTAAACAAACATCTATTAATTTTTTAAAATTAAAATCTAATGTATAGTTTTTTATCAAATTTTATTATTTTTCTCTCTCACTCGTGCATCACACGGGATAAAATTCTAGTTTTTTATAAAAAAATGATATATTTAATAATATGAATCTTGCTTTTATTGACTTTTCTTGATTTATATGTTGAATTTACTTGCTTTACTAAATGTACATGCTCTATTGGTATTGGTATATTTGATAAATAAACTGAATTCTTGCTCTTCCCATATCTGATCCACCTTTGCAGTAGTGGCAACCTTTTTAAGGTGCTTTAGTGCCTTTTCAAAATACCCTTTCTTGGTTATTATGAATCCTACTTGGTTATAACACCACTTATCACTCCAATTGAGGAGTAAGAAATGGTGTTATACCATAACTCAACCAGTAGGTGCCATTTAACCTAATGTTTTGGGAAATCACTAGTCATGCAATAAAGGTAGCACTCCAAGTAACGATTAAGCACTTCAATTTAGCCATCACTTAGGGGATGATAAGCTAAAGGAAAATGTAATTTAGCCATATAAACCCTAGCAGCTCCTTCTAAAACGTACCACATAAGGTTGAATCACTATAAGAAATAATAGACTTAGGAAAGCTATGCAGCTTAACAACATTATCGATAAATATATTAGCAACATCAAAAGCAGTAAAAGGATGTTTCAATGCAATAAAATAGGCAACCTTAGATAAACAACCAATTATGACCAAAATAGTAGTCTTAAAGTAAGACTTAGGAAGGCCACTAATAAAGTCCATAAAGAGCCTAGACCAAATGTATTCAAGTATGATAAGTGTAATGCCTGCCTTGACAATACTAGGACAACACATTTACATGCCGTTGTGATAACCAAAATTAAATAAAATACCAAATGAAAGTTATCACAACCTAAGGATTAAAAAGATAATTAGTTTAAAACATTAGGATCCCAAGAAAAATCCTTTTTAAAATATTGTTTGAGCTCAAATTAAAATTTAAAATCGATCAAATATGATAATGAAAGTATAGAAACACAATTTGCACTTAAAAGCACACTTTGAGCAAAACTAAAAAATTTAAAATTTGCACCGTTCGCCACAGCACATAAATCATCCATCATGATGGATGGCACAGAGAGCCAAGCCCTCATTGGCTCATATGTTGCGATGTAACTACCACGTGCCGCGGTGTACTCTGCTGGCATGATAGCACCACAGACCACCTTTTGGAGCACGTCGTTCACCATTTGAACGATTTGAGTGTCTATATGAAGCTTTTCGAACTGTCTAGCTAATGGCACTAGTCTCATACTCAAATAATTATTCATTAAAAAGATGAATACCTGAATTTAAAATAGTTTAGTTTCACCTCAAAAAACTTTCAATGGTGTCCAAAATACACTACCAAATCCCATTAGCTCTGGAATCACTTTGACCACCTTAAATGGACCATACACAACACACATGGCCATTCATATCACGTAAATAACTAAACATACTAAAAATGACCACCAAACCTCCCATTCACAACAACACAAAGGGGTGGATAAAACTTAACGCAAATATTGTTTTGATCATTTTCACACATAAATCATCACAATTATATCACTTGTATTAGTATCTTAGCCGAAACACTCATTCAATCATAATAGCATCAATCTTAGGCCAGATACACATACATTCCATAATTTCTCATGCAAGTGATAATAAAATAATGAAATGTTCCTAAGTTGGCATTATAATATAGCATATTTGTTACAAACCTAAAAAGAGGAAAGAGAAGAGCTATACAACAATGCTCTTCACTCTTTACTCATCCCTTCTTTCCCATTGCCCTTATAGAAGCCTTCACCTATAAAATAGGACCATAGGGCAAGATAAACATTTTGGTAACAGAATAATTTGTAACGTTCTAAAATTTTCAATTAATAATTATCAGTGTTTCCAAGGGTACTTTGATCAATTGGATAAATTATTGATTAATGAGGTTTATGGGATACTAATATAGTTTTTGGATCCTTAGATAGCCTTAGAAGAAGGCTAGGGCAATGTTTGAGCAGGCTATGGCATGAAAGAAGTTTAAGTTTGGTGAGATTTTTTGTTCCATGCGCTATGATGTACGCACAAAATTAGCATTTATCAATCACGAAAACAAATCAAAAATAGATGAAAGAAAGAGAGATAGTGAGAGAGTGATGGAGAAGAGCTTGTGTTTTGCTAGGGCACAATCCTTAGGCTATATTGGAAGCATTTAGAGCTTAAATCATCATTGGATAAGTTTCACATTTCCTCTTCTCCCTCTGTTATGCGAAATTTCTAACTTACGTAGTAATATGGGGTTGATCTTGGATCCTTTAGGTTTAGACCGAACCCATTGGATTATTTAAGGTCTTGAGGAGTTAAATCAATCCTCTAATCTAAGTTTATGAGTTTTATGGTGATTGAGAATTTTATTAAGGGTTTGGATGAACCCTAGGTATAATGTGAAGATTTTGAGACAATATAGGGAATTGGATGATGAATTTAGTGTGTTGGAATGTTTAATAGGATAGTTAAAGTATTTTAAAATGGTCGGTTTGGTTAGGTAAGGAATTTGGGTGTTATAAGAACTTAGAATCTTGTGAATTTAGGGTTATCTGGAGTGATAATTGATGATTGTCACTTGATTGTATATATTGAGTATTACTCGAGCTATCTTGTACATATAAAATGTGTGGAGCTAATGTTGAGCCACAGTAACCCTTTTGTGTGACAAAGGGTTAAGGTAACAAAATAATTTATACTATTTGATTATATTGCTTAATTGTTTGTGAGTAGATAAATATATTGGTTCACATGTGATTGAAAGCTTGGCATGTTGTGAAAGATGATTTTCCTTGTGTATTAGAAACTTTGAATTGATAAAGATTTTGAACCTATATGTGAAGAGTAATTACTTTTCATAAGTGTGTGAAATGTGTGGCAAATTGAGCATGATCATATTAGGGGTGGGAGTTCACTTGTAGGAAGGAGTAATAGAAGTCCATATAGCATGTATCTCCTCAGTGTCTAGTAAGGCACGGTGTTGGAGATTTTCTCCTTAATATCCATGCAGGATACGGTGTTAGAGAGTAATGCTCCTTAGCATCAAAATGTGATGTTGGAGTAATGATACTTTGATTCATGTGTGATAAGGGGAGATCATAGTTCAGAAGTGGGATAGGACACCTTAAACCAAGTGATCCTACCACAAAAGGTGAGCTCAGACTATTGTGAGGGTGCACTTGGTCCAAAGGCCTATGGTTTTAGTCAGGATGATATATAGGCTTGGATGATAGAACGATCATGCTAGTAGTAAATGATTTGTGTTGATAAAAAAGAGTATGTCATAATATGCAAAAGTATATTTTGGTGTTTTAATAGCTTTACTTCCTAATGGTTGTGCATGATAATTAATAGTAGTGAATTATTTTGTTATTAAGATGTTATCTTAACCCGTGGTTATATTTTACAGGTGAGGGCTCTGGTGGTAAAGGCAAGTGAAAGGCGGGGCGATTGAAAAGTGAAGAGAAATAGTTATATAGAGCTCTTCCTTTTTCCTTTTTAGGTTTGTAACAATATGTTATGTTATAATGCCAATTTAGGACATTATTTTGGTTATCACTTGCATGAATTTATGATAAGTGTGTATATCTTGATCCAAGTTGATGTTGTGGATTAAGTATGTGTGCTCAGCCAAGTTACAATTACAAGTGATGAATTTGAAGTGATTTATGTGCCAAAATGACCAAGTTGACATTTGTGTTAAATTTTATCCACCCTTTATGTTATTATCAAATGGGGGTTGGGTGGTCATTTTGAGTGTGGAATGCTTAATTGTATGATATGATTGTTTTGTTATGTTATAGGTGGTCTATTTGAGGTAGTCAAAGTGTCTCTGGGGCTAATGGCATTAGGCATATGAGTTAGACACCTTTATATTGTTTTTGAGCCAAGTTACAATTACAAGTGATGAATTTGAAGTGATTTATGTGCCAAAATGACCAAGTTGACATTTGTGTTAAATTTTATCCACCCTTTATGTTATTATCAAATGGGGGTTGGGTGGTCATTTTGAGTGTGAATGCTTAATTGTATGATTATATTGTTTTGGTATTTATAGGTGGTCTATTTGAGTAGTCAAGTGTCTCTGGGGCTAATGGCATTAGGCATATGAGTTAGACACCTTTATATGTGTTTGAGGTGGAAATGAACCATTTTAGGTTTGGGTGTCTATCTTTTTTAATGAATGCCTATGTGAGTGTGGATTGGTGCCATTAGCTAGAGGGCTCAAAGAGCTTTGTGTGGATACTGAACCACCTAAATTGAATGTTGGATGATAAAATGGCACACTCTAGAAGCTTAGAGAGTTGTCATAACAACAATATGCTATCATGACAATAGGGTGCGCACTACAGTGCATGGAGTTGTACCGCGATGCAGGTGCCTTCTAAAGGATTTGTCCTTCTATGTCATCTATTGTGGTGAGATGTCTTACGCCATGACGGACGGTCCAGATTTTAAGAGAAGGCTTTGTTTCAGCTTGTTTTGAAGCTATTTGATTTCCATACTTCCATATTTGTATTTATTGGATTTTTAAATATGTTTGAGCTCAAACCTACTACTTCTTTTTTAAAAAGGGTTTTCTTGAGAATCCATTATTTTAAACTAATTAATTTTTTAACTCTTAGGTTGTGGTAACTCCTTCTTAGGACTTTATCTAATTTTAGTTATCACAACAGCATGTATGAGTGTTGTCTTGGTAATGTCAAGGCGAACATTACATATTTTACTATCATTGATTAACATGCACAACCATATGGAGTAAAGCTAAAGTACATTAAAATTACTCTCTTTCCATAACATAAGTCATTAACTACTAGCATGATCATTCTACCATCTGAGCCTCTATATTACCCTGACTAAAACTATAAGCTCTTGGATCGAGTGCACATTCACAATGGCCCAAGCTCACCTTCATTGCTAAGATCACCTAACCAAAAGTGTCCTATCCTACTTCTAAACTATGGTCTCCACCTATCACACATGAATCAGGGTATCGTTACTTTAATTTTGCATCATGATATTAAGGAGTGTCACTTTCCAATGTCGTATCCTTCATAGATACGAAGGAGAAAATCTCTAACACTGTGTCTCACTAGACACTAAGGAGATACATGCCACATGGACTTCCACTACTACTTTCTATGGGTGAACTTCAACCCTTTAAGATGATCATGCTCACACTCATCATATATAACACATATACATTTTAAAATTTCTCAACCAATACATATAAAACTTTCACCATTCTCATTGTTTGCAAATAGTTTTACTTGCATAAAAGTACACTTTGTAATATGAAAGGTTATCAAATCTCAATGAGAAATTAACATATCTACTTTAAATAGTTAAGCAATATAATCAAATAGTAAATTATTCCGTTGCCTTAACCCTTTATCACAAAAAAGTTACTATGGTTCAACATTAGCTCTACATATTCCCACTCACACAATAACACACGAACAACCCTTAATCTACACAATTAAGTGACAATTATCAATTATCACTTTGACAAACCCCAAATTCATTAGGTTTTAAGTACCCATAACACTCAAATGCCTTATCTAACAATATCAACAATTTAAAACACTCTAAGCATCCTATTAAACATTCCAATATACAAAATCACCATCCAATTATCCACATTGTCTAAAAACCTCAAATTCTCACATAAGGTTCATTTAAACCCTAGACAAAAATTTCAAATCATTATAAAACCCATAAACTTACGGTTAAAGGCTTGATTTAACTCCTCAAGATCTTACATAATTCAATGGGTTTGTCCATTACCTAAGAAAATTGAGATCAAGCCTCAACCATACCCAAAAGCATCAAAATTTGCATAAAAGGGAGAAGGGGAAGAAAGAGAAGCTTACCTAATAATGATTTAAGCTCTAAATGGCTCCAAATCTCTCCTAAAGTTGAGCCATAGCAACCATAAGCTCCTCCTCCATTGCTCCCTTCAATTTCTCCCTTTCTCCTTTTTGATTTCAGGTCTGGTTTATGACTAATAAAACACAATTTTTGTTCACGCGCCACGGCACATTTACACATTCGCTGCGACGTATGGCATAAAGAGTCCCACCACAATTCAACTTATCTTCATGCTATGGCCCACTTGAACTTCAACCTAGCCTTCTTCTAAGGCTGTCCAAAGATCCAAAAACTATATTAGTCTTTCATAAATATCATTAATCAATAATTCATCTAATTTGACCAAAATACCTTTTACTTAACATACTTAATAATTCTCATAATCCACAATCCACCTGGTTTAGAGATAGGTCAAATTTTCTTTTTATTTTTCAGCTTAATAACATGAGAAAGATCTAGTTGATACTTCTTAAACTGACTCACATGAAACATATCATGAACACCTAATAAATTGAGTAGTAAGGCAATTCGATAGGCTGAAGGTCCCAACTTCTCCAAAATCTTAAAGGGACCAATAAACCTAGGAGTCAACTTGTTAGCTTTTATTGACCTCCCAATGCCAGTCATCGACATGATCCTTAAAAACACATAATCACCTACCAAGAATTCCAAAGGTTTTCTGTACCGATCTATGTAGCTTTTTTTATCAACTCTAGGATGTTAATAACTTTTGCTTAATCAATTAGATCTTTTGGGTGGTTTAGTCTATCAAATCTTGACCCAATAAATTTTTCTCACTCAATTCGGTCCAATGTAGAGGCAATTGGCACTTTCATTCATATAATGCCTCATACAGAGCCATTCCAATGCTAGAACGAAAACTATTATTATAGGTGAACTTTGCCAATGGTAGATGTGTGTCCCAACTACCTCTCAACTCTAAGGCGCAAGCTAGCAACATATCCTCTAGTATTTGGATAGTACTCTCAATTTGGCCATCTGTCTATGGATGATAACCCGAGCTAAATTTCAACCTAGTGCCCATTGCTCTCTACAATGCTCTCCAAAAGTTTGATGTGAACCTTAGATCACAGTCAGAAACAATGTCCTTTGGCACCCTATGAAGTTTTACTATCTCATTCACATAGACCTCGGCATACTTTTCAAGTGAACATGTCATCTTCATTGCCAAGAAGTGCACTTACTTTGTCAACTGATCCATAATCACCCATATTGCATCATAGCCTACTTGAGTTCTGGGCAATCCAATGACAAAATCCATTGATACACTATCCTATTTCCATTCTAGAATTTCTATTAGTTGTAACACACCACCAGGCCTCTAGTGCTCAATCTTAACCTTTTGGCATGTTAAACACCTGGTCACAAACTCTATCACATCTTCCTTTATTTATGGCTACTACCACATTTGCTTCATATCTTAATACATCTTGGTGACACTAAGGTGAATAGTGTACTCACTATGGTGTGCTTCCTCTAGGATCATCTTCCTTATCTCCTCATCATTTGGTACACAACTCTAATCCTAGTAAGTCACATATCTATCATTATTGAATTCAAATTTTATAAGTCTCCACTCTTTAATATCCTCGCAAATTCCCAAGAAGTATCCATCCTCAAACTGAGCAGTTCACAACTCTTTCCAGAATTTATTAGTTACTACCATAGAATGCACATTGCACAATGTCATTTAAGGTGCTTTCCTCTAGGTATCCAAGAAAGTCTCAAGGAGTTGATACTCTCGGATCATCATGTAAGAGACCTGCACCATTTTCTGACTTAGTGTATTAGCCATCACATTAGCTTTACCTTGATGGTACTTATCTTAAAATTATAGTCTTTAAGGAATTCTATCCACTGCATTGCCTCATATTCAACTCGTTTTGATCCACTAAGTACTTTAAACTCTTATAGTCATTGAATACCTCAAACATAAACCCATAGAGATAGTGTTGCCAAATTTTCAAGGCAAAAACCACTATTCTAGCTCCAGATCATGAGTCAGGTAATTCTCCTCATGTGATCTCAATTGTCTTGAGGCATAAGCAACTTCCCATTTGTCTTGTATTAGGACACATCCTAATCCCTTTAATGATGCATTTGTATAAACTACATATGGTAATTAAGGATTAGGAATAACCAGAATTGGAGTAGATGTTAGTTTCCTCTTCAACTCTTGAAATATTGACTCACACTTTTTAGTCTACATATACGGCTGATCCTTCTGAGTTAACTTAGTCAATGGAGATGTAATATGTGAAAATCCCTTAATGAAATGTTGATAGTAGCCTGCCAAACCCAAGAAACTTATGATCTTTATTACTAAGGTAGATGGTTCCTATTTTAGGATAGCATTCACGTTGTGTGGATCCACAATAGTCCCTTCTACTAACATCATGTGACCTAAGAAATCTCACTTTTCTTAGGCAAAACTCACATTTATTGAGTTTGGCATACAACTCGTTGGCCCTCAAAAGGTGCAAGATAATACGGAGATGCTTCGTATGCTCTTCCTCATCTCTTAAATAGATTAGAATATCATCAATGAATACCACCATGAGCATATCAAGATAAGGATGAAATATTCTATTCATATAGTCCATAAACACCGCTGGAGCATTTTTGATCTACACGGCATCACTAAAAACTCATAGTAGCTATATTTAGTGTGAAAGGTAGTCTTCGGCATATCTTAAACCTTGACTCGTAGCATATGATAGCTTGATCGCAGGTCGATCTTAAAGAACACTGTAGCCCCAACCAGCTAATCTAAAAGACCATTAATTTTGGGTAATGGATACTTGTTCTTGACTATCACCTTATTCAACTGTTTATAATCAATGCACAATCTCACACTACCATCCTTCTTTTTCACAAATAGTACCGATGATCCCTACATAGACACACTCAGTCTTATGAAATCTTTCTCTAGTAATTCCTTAAATTGTTTATTTAGTTCTACTAACTTAGATGGAGACATCTGATACAGAGCCTTTGATATGGATTATGTTTTAGGCACTAGATTAATAGAGAACTTCATCTCTCACTCAAGCAGTAATATAAACACCTTTTCAAAGAACACTTAGGGGAATTCATTCACTACCACTATTCTCTCAATTCCTCTATCGTAAGCAGCATGAATGGAAAAAAACACCATATACTATTGGCAACCCTATTGGATATACTTTTCTACTTGTTTTAAAGACAAAACCTTGACTGACTTAGTTTTATTGTAGGTATAGTATACACTGATAAGGATATTATCTTTCTTGCATAATCTAGCATTGTATTGTTTGTCGACAATTAGTCCATACTAACCACTACATCAATCCCAACCATGGGTAGATAGATCAAATCAATAATGGTTGATCTATTTTTAAAGCTCAATTCAATGCCCAAACAAGCTCAGTTAGTCCTAACAGAAACTCTTGCCGGTGTAGACACATTAATCACATATGGTAGAGTATGCATAGACAATTTCAACCTTAACGCATAATCATCAGAAATGTAAGAATAGGTAGCACCCGAATTAAAAAAAGCATATATATCACAATTGTTCAGAGAGATTTTATCTCTAATTAAATTTAGAGACGCACCTACCTCTTCCTAGGACAACACGAATACTCTCATAGGAACAGTCGATCTATGCTCTGTGGTATCTATTCTACCTTCTTCACAATATCTAGTAATGTTCCCTATCTTACCATACTTAAAGTAAGCCCAACATTTACCCATATAGTATCTTCCATACTTCAATCACCGAAGGGTTCTAGAAGTGTTATGAGTAGGTACAGGCACTATAGAAGCCTACGGAGATAGCTATGCACCACTGGTATTATTTTTTAGCCCATTGCTCCTCTAGAAAGAACCTCAAGATTGTGATCCCCTTTGAAAATTCTTTTTCTTCCTGAAGCTCCTAAAACTAGTGGAGCTAAAATTGGATCTCTTACTAACTCCATTAGTAGGGCTAATTGACTGTGAGAATCTACACTGACTATTCCTTCTCTTCTCAATCTCTGTCTCTCTACCCCTTCTTGCCGCTATTCTCATCTTATTACATATCTCATCATAAGATGTGATCTCAAACAAGGCCAACTGCTGTTAGTACTCAGGCCTTATCTTCTCAAGTAATCTCTCAGCTTTTCATTTCGAATTATAATTTCCTATGAGGTAAGTATAGTACTTTGACAACTAATTGAGCTTAGCGATAAAAGCTTTTTCATCCAGATTCCCTTGTTTGAATTCATAGAACTTGGCCTCTTTCTCTATGTTAAAGGCCACTAGAAAGTAGAAGTTGAAAAACCTCACTTTGAACTCATCCCATATGTACTTGACTCTACCTGTTAGTCTTACCGACTTCCACTAGTATTAGTCATCTTTTGTTCATCTAATCATGGCACCACCTCTAATTTTATTTCAATTCTATCGATCCACTCCTCAGCTTCACCCACCTTCAAGTCATTAAAAGTAGGTGGATGGAATCGTGAAAAACTCTTCCATGCTCAGTCCATGGAATTTTGTGCACTACTGCTACCCATAGCTCTAAATTGCTTGGTTGTACTCTCCTCTTAAGCTTCATCTTCTTTTTCATACATTTCTTATTCATTTTCTACTGTTCTGTCGTCTCCTCTTGCCCTTTCATTTCTAAGCACACCTTATCCCCATACTGTATTGTGGATCTCTTACATTAAGTTCCTCATTTCAAGTAGAAAGGCCTCATTACCCTATGGCTCACTCCTCAATTGTTCTAAGTTCTAAGGAATCAGAATGTGATTCTTTGGTGGTAGCTCATTGATCTCTGGTACCATATCTGTGTTAGATGGGTTACCACCCACAACAGTTCTAGTTGACTATCTTCTTGCTATCTGATAGAACACATTTGTTATCCACTTTTATTTGTCAATTAGGACCCTTTTATTAATGATTTATCACCTTCAAGTACACACATTGTATTAGATTTGAAATTTTGCCTAAGTTTCTAGGTTCAGTGCACCAGGGACATTTTGGTCTAAAAAATGAACTTTTGAGAAAATGTACAAGAAAAATTAAAAAATTACATTTTATGTCTAGTTGATGAGTGGTGAAATTATATTTTTAAAATTAATTTTAGTTTGGGAGTAATTAAATAAAAAAGTCAACACTTTCTTAAGTGTCTTAGTTTGACCTAGTTTTTGGTTTGCCTTTATCTGAAAATTTTTATATAATTTTATGTAGCCTAAAACTTAGTTAATTTAATAAATTCTCCCTTCTAATTATGAATTTAATTTTGGACATTAATTAGATTGTATTATATCACATGCTATTTAATTGAATTATGTGATTTATGTGACATAGGTGGTATGTGACTTGTGCATCAATTAGGCAATTAAGGTCAACACTCCTTAAGGTCAATGGCTGATGGTTTGCACGTGAATTATGATTATTTTGAGGGATTAAATTAGATTAAATGATGTGGATGACACATGAGAAATTACACACACATTGAAATCATCTACCAGCCAATAGGAGGTTGCCACCTTGCAAGTGTGACAAGGCTCCCATTTCCATTTTAATTTCTTTTTCTTTTTTTAATTGTGTATTCAGCTGATGGGAAACACTTAGGAGCACGTCCATACACCTAATTTTTGGATCCAACACTCATCTCATTCATCTTTCACATTTTCTCTCTCTTGTTCATAGTGTTCTTCATTTTCTCTCTTTTGTTCTTCATTTTCCAGCACCCTAACCTCTATTTTCAGCCACTAAACCTCCACAAAACTCATACCATTCTTCTTCTCTCTTTGTTTTCGTTCCATTCCTTCTATTTTCACAAGGATTGAAGCTCATTTCTATCATTTAAGAGCTATGGAGTTTGGCCTTCACAAGCTATCATTAGGGTTCTTGAATATGATGAAGATTGGCTAATTTCTTTGGTGGAATCCTAGAGAGATAAAGATGGAGGATGAGTCTTGAGCTTTAAATTGGCTAAGTTCTTTTGTTTCCTATCCTCTTCTCTTTTTACTAGATGGTTAGATTCCTTAATCTAGGGTTTAATCATCTTAGCTTGTAAATTCTAATTTGAATTTGATGTTGATGTAAAGAGAGATGATTGTTTCATTTAATTTCTTTCGTGGACAGCCATGACTGAATTTTGCCACTCTTTGTTTGGCACATAATCTTGTGTTTTTCAATTGGTGAATTGCTTGTGTTAATATTGCATAATCTTGTGGTGTTAATGCTTATGTTGTTGAGTAGCTTGACATAATTTTGTGATTGCTCAATTTATGTGTTTGACCGTGGCTGTTGAGAGGAGATTTTGAGAGAATCACTTGGCTAATTTCTTCACCAATTGGTTAATTGAAATAGGGACTTTAATCTAAGACCTAGGGAAGTTAGCTAATTAGGTTAATTGGCTTAAGATAATTTTTTTAAGTCATGACAGCTTTAGTCAAGAGGAAAGGGAAGCTAAATTTAGCCTAATCATGAGAAGATAATGAGTCTAAAATCAACTAATCTCTAGGGTTCCACTCTTGTGAAAAGGAAAGTTCATTTCACTCACTTTCACTAGCATTTTAATTACTTACACATTAGGTAATTGGTTTAGATAATTAGCTAGGTAACTAAATTCTTACAAACTTTGGTTGATTTATTTCACTAGATAACTTTCAATTAGACTTAAGACCATTCCTTGGGAGATGACCTAGGGTTGGCCTTATATTGTATTAGGGTTAGCTTTAGTTTAATTTTGAGGATAAGCGACTAAATTCCTATCACTATCCTTTCTCCCCTTCTAAGGATGGAAGTAACCACATAAAAGGTGAGTTCTAAATTAGATAATTATGCAAAGGGAAGGTAAGTATAATGAATATATATGCTAACTTCTAGATATGAATGCAACAAACAAGACAATCAAACACTTGAATCAAACATATACTAGTCTCAAAATACTCGAAACTGATACCAAATTGTAATGTCTACCTTGACATTACCAGGATAACACACACGCCGTTATGATAATTAGGATTATATAAAATTTCAAGTAAAAAGTTATCACAACCCAAGGGTTAAAAAAGTAATCAGTTTAAAACATTGGGATATTAAAGTTTAGAATTGATGAAATATGATAATAGAAGCATGGAAACACAATTTACACTTAAAAGCACACTTAGAACAAAACTAAAAAAAATTCAAAATTTACACCATCCACTACAGTGCATAAATCATATGTCATGGTGGATGGCATAGAAAGCCATATCTTCACTAGCTCATATGCCCCGGTATAACTATCTTGCATCATGGTGCACTCCTGCTATCATGACAACAATTGCTGTCATGATAGCATCCCAGACCAACTTTCAAATTTTGTCATTTTGCCACTCAATGTCAGATTTGAGCAGTTCAAGCGTCAACATGAAGCCCTTCAAGCCCTCTAATTAATGGCACTAGTCTCATACTTAAATAATTATTTGTTAAAAAAGATGGACGCCTGAACCCAAAATGGTTTGTTTTCACCTCAAAACACTTCCAATGATGTCTAAAACATACTACCAAATGCCATTAGCTTTAGAATCACTTTGAACACCTCAAATGAACTACACAAAATACACATGGTCATTCATATCACACAAATAACCAAACCTACTAAAAATGACTACCAAACCCCTAATTCACAATAACACAAAGGGGTGGATAAAACTTAACACAAATATTATTTTGGTCATTTTCACACATAAATCATCATAATTATATCACTTGTATTAGTATCTTAGCCAAAAAAACTCATTCAATTAATTTAATCATAATAGCATTAATCTTAGGCTAGACACACACACATTCCTTAACTTCTTATACAAGTGATAACAAAATAATGAAATTCCCCTAAGTTGGCATTATAATATAGCATATTCATTACAAACCTAGAAAGAGGAAAGATAAGAGCTATACAACAATGCTTTTCACTTTTTAGTTGCCCTTTTCTTTCCTTTGCCCTTATCGGAGCCCTCACTTGTAAAATATGACTATGAGGTAAGATAAACATCTCAGTAACATAATAATTCACTACTATTGATTAGCATGCACAATCATATGGGAGTAAAGCTAAAGTACTTCAAAAATACTCTCTTTCCATAACACAAGTCATTAACCACTAGCATAATCATTCTACCATCTGAGTCTTCATATCACCCTGATCGAAATCATAAGCTCTTGGACCAAGTGTACTTTCACAATAGTCTAAGCTCACCTTCAGTGGTAGAATCACTTGGCTAAAGGTGTTTTATCCTACTTCTGAACTATGGTCTCCTTTTATCGAACATGAATTAGGGCATCGTTACTCCAACACTATATCACTGATGCTAAGGAGTATCACTCTCCAATACCGTATCTTGCATAGATACTAAGAAGAAAATCTCTAACACCGTGCCTTACTAGACACTAAGGAGATATATGCCACATGGACTTTCACTACTCCTTTCTATGGGTAAACTCCTACCCCTTAAGATGATCATGCTCAAACTCTTCATATATAATGCATATACATTTCAAATTCCTTAACTAATACATATAAAACTTTCACCATACTCATCGTTTGCAAATAGTTTTACATGCATAAAATTACATTTCGTAATATGCAAGGTTATCAAGTCTCAAGTGATAAATTAACATATCTACTCACAAATAGTTAAGCAATATAATCAAATAGTGTAAATTATTTTATTGCCTCAACCTTTTGTCATAAAAGGGTTATTGTGGTTCAATATTAGCTCTACATGTTCCCACTTGCACAATAACACACGAACAACCCTTAATCTATACAATTAAGTGACAATTATCAATTATCACTTCAATAAACATCGAATTCACTAAGTTCTAAGTACCTATAACACTCAAATTTCCTATCTAACAATATTAACCATTTCAAAAAACTCTAACCATCCTATTAAACATCCCAACATACCAAAATCACCATCCAATTATCCACATTGCCTAAAAACCTCAAATTCTCACATAGGGTTTGTTTAAACCCTAGAAAAAAATTTCAAATCACTCTAAAACCCATAAACTTAGGTTTAAAGGCTTGATTTAACTCTCTAAGATCTTAAATAAGTTAATGGGTTCATCTATTCCCCCAAAAAACTGAGATCAAGCTTCAACCATATCAAAAAGCATCAAAATTTGCATAAAAGGGAGAGAGGGAAGAAAGGGAAGCTTACCTAATGATGATTCAATCTCTAAATGCCTCTAAATTTCTGCCAAAGTCAAACCCTAGTTGCCATTAGCACCTCCTCCGTCGCTCCCTTTGATTTCTGCCTTTCTCCTTTCTGATTTCAGGTCTAATTCATGATTGATAAAACAACGATTTTGTACATGCACCACGGTGAATTAACACATTTACTGCGGCACATAGAACAAAGAGCTCCACTTGGGAAGAGTTTATCGTTAACTCCCAAAATAGTACTAAGTTTCATACTATATAGATAACGGTCAACCTAGGTCGATTCTCTTTAGGAGGCTTACTATGATTAATTAAAGCTAACCCGTGTGAATTAAACTACTTAAAGGGTTGATTGATTTTGATTTGATTTTCCAAAAATTAAAAAAAAGCTTTAAAACTAGATTAAAGTGTTTTTAGTAGTTTTCTTATAGAATGGTAGGATCTTAGAGTTGGAGCGGTGAGTGAGTCATTGGCTAAAAAATTAATTAAGTTAGATTTAGATTACTTTATCATCTTGGATTAAAATGAAGAAAACTAAGAAAATTATCTCTAGCCTCTTAACCTTCCCAACAACCTCCCCAAGTCCTAAATTAAGGTCCTTAATTCAATTCATTAAGTTAGTTTTAAGCATTGACCAAGTGTGATGTGAATTATGCATATGTGATTCGACCCTTCCCAAAAAACATGTAAACTCCCAAGATTATTGTAACAGTCACACCCCCCCGAGCCCACTGCTGCGACTGGTGGACTGGGCCGTAACCACCTCACGGCAACCCAGCCGGCTTTCCTCCTGGTAGTTCAGGAGTTATTCCCCGCACCCACTGCGCTAAGGGAGCCTTCCCAGGTTCGATCCTCCAACCTCTCCTACATAGCGAAGTTGAGGCTGAACCTGGTACCATTGAGTCACTGACTCAATGGTACCAGGTTCAGCCTCAACTTCGCTATGTAGGAGAGGTTGGAGGATCGAACCTGGGAAGGCTCCCTTAGCGCAGTGGGTGCGGGGAATAACCCATGAACTACCATGGGGAAAGCCAGCTTGGTTGCTGTGAGGTGGCACGGCCCAGTCCACCACTCGCAGCAGTGGGCTCGGGGGGGTGTGACTGTTACAATTATAGTGAGAAAACAAGAAATCAAACATCAACCACTCAAGATTATGATGTAGAAAATGCAAGATGAAACAAAAATGGAAATTTCAAGATTATGATAACATCCACTAATGTAAGGAAGTACCAAATACAAAAACATAATCAAATCACCAAGTTCTTGACAATAAACACAACTAAACTAAGATCATGGCTCAAATACATGATGAAATAATCCAAAATTATGGCCTTATAACTTCAAAACATTGATGGAAACTAGGGTAGAGTAATTAAAAATTGAAGAGATGTTAAGTGTTTGTCATCCTCTTCCTCTTCCTCTAAGATCCATAAGCCCTTTAGCCTTAAAACTCTATAGAAGACCTCTTCTTCATGTGCCTTTACTAAAATGAAGCTCACCTACCATTAGAGATGAAAACCTTGGATGGATGAATGGATGGAGACTAGGGTTGTGTGTGTGTTTTTTGGTGTAACGTAGGTGATGGAGGAAATTTATAAAGAGAGATGGAAGAGAAGAGATGAGAAAATGAGAGAAAATGAGTGGATGAGTGAATGGATGATGGCTTGGATGAAAATTACACCACCCTTAAATTAGTATGGATGATTGTGTGAGTGATGAGTGATGTGTGTGTGAGTTGGCCAAAATTAAGTGTGCGGATCAAGCCTAGAATGAACTTGGACACAAAGAGGGTTAGGTTTAGATTATAAGGGAGGAATATGAGTTGATTTCAAGGTAATTTTATTGGCTATAAATCTGATTTCTAAATCACAAAGTCAAGACAAGGATTAAGGAGAGAATATGATTTTCCTAATTTGGAGATTTGAGTGATGTGACACCATATGGTTGTCATTTTAAATTTGAATTTGAATTTTGCAGCTTCCTCTCCTTTTCTTTCAAGGCCTTACAAGCCTAATTCAAGCCTTAAACTCTTCCTTGCTTTCCTTTAGCCTAATTGACACAAGTTCAAGTATACTTGTTTACCTAAGTCACAAAATAACATTTGATTTAATCCAATAATATGTGTGACAAAATAAATTATATTTTTTCACAAGGACATAATTATTTAAATGGGAGAATATTTATAAATAAAATTCAAGGGCAATTCTACATGAGAAGTACAATGTAAACACATGCATATGTAAAGCCCAAACTAAGTCAACCAAGTTAACAACCCTAAAGTGTGACTTTTGTGCAATATCTCCCAAACCAAAATGAATTTTTTTAAAAAAATTGGATCATGATGAATCTAGGGAAAAATGACATTTAGTCTAACAAAAAATCCAATTTTCCATAAGAAGTGCAAATTTGAGCCAAAATACCCATGGTGTATAAATTCTTCCCTTAAGCAATTTCATCACTTTTAACATCAAGAATGCACATAGTTAGGGAATATATCATGCAAAATATGTCCTAAATGTATGGATAAATTATGTAAATAATGTGTCTCCCATAAATATCATTAATTAATAATTCATCTAATTTGACTAAAATACCCTTATAAATACTACAAATTTCTAGTTTGGAAACTTAGGATGTTATAATAAGGGCTAGACAAGCCTTAGGGAAGCTACTAACTCAGGTTTAAAGTACTGACATGTTATGCATTGACCCACATAATTATGAGCATCTCTCTCTACTCCCTTCTAATAAAAGAAATAAGCTAGTCTTTTATATGTTGTAATCATACTTGAATATCCACTAATGCCATTAACATGAAAAAATTAGAGCAAATCCTTTCTAAGTCCATGATCAACCCCTATCACCATCTTACCCTTCCATTTCAACAAATGATATTCCTATATATACTTAGAATTGGGCAAAGGATAATTTTCAAGACCTTTAATAAGTGTAAAAACCCTAACTCTTGGCAAAAGATAATCTTCTTCAATAATTTAGTTAGGGGGTATGGCTACTAATAGAACCATAACTTTTGACAAAGTATTAATAATACCCTACAAGGCCAAGAAAACCCATCAATGTTTTAATTAAAAAGGAAGTAGGCCAAAGGAAATTGCTTTTTGCCTTGGATTTGTGCTTGAACCCTAGTTACTGTAATGATATGGCCACGATAATATATTTGGCTTGCAATAAAAGTACACTTAGAGGCCTTGGCAAAGAGTTGATGCTTTCACAAGAGCAACAAATTCTCCTTTAAATGATTCAAGTAAGTTATCCTATGTTTGCTATAAACTAGGATATCATTAAAAAAACCAGAATGAAGTTTCATAAGAAGGGTTTGCAAACTGAGTTCATAAGACCTTGAAATGTAGTAGGAGAGTTTGTTTGACTAAATAGCATTACCATAAATTCATACAAGCCTTCATGAGTGTGAAAGGCTATTTTTGCAATGTTTATGCCATTTACTTGAATCTAATGGTAACTAGCTTACAAATCCAAGTTAGAGAAAAATTAACCTCTAATAAGCTTATTTAAAAGCTATTCTATAATTGGAATTAGGACTTTGTTCTTGATAGTGGCCTCATTTAATCTTCTACAATCTACACAAAAAATCCATGTCCTATCTTTTTTTTTCTTGCACTAAAATAATAGGAGATGCAAATGAATAGGGTCAAATTGATAAGGCTTACAAGATTTCTAAACAACATTGTATCGATAAGGCTTAATAGAAATGGAGTGATTCACTTTAAAAGGAATAGCATGGTCAAATGCATGGGAAGGGGAAGAGTAGAGGATTCAATCAAAGAATCTAAAAGGACCTACAATTGAAGTTGCTAATTAGTAGAAAGAGATGAATTTAGGGGAAATTGTACCTAGTTGATGCACGGATTAACTAGAGAGTATCTATACAAAACCAAGCACAATCTAAGAAGGGCATTTAAGAATGAGAATCAAGTACCGTATACCCTAGTCCTTTTAGTTCCACAAGCCTTCCATTTTTGTAAATTTCAAATGATTATTCTATCATATCTATAGTAAAGCAACCTATGGATTTGAGACATTTCAACTCTAACATCATATCATATTCCCTAATATTCATTACCAAGAATTTAGAAGAGAAAATAAAATTAATTATTTCCCACTCCAAATTTGATTTGTGATGTGTAATCAAAAGTTAGTGGGTATCAGCTACAGTAATGTACATGCTTGGTTCTCATAAACTAACAATTGAAATCTAGCCATCTTTAAATCAAGCATGTTATGAGTGCTCCCCATGTTAATTAAAATAATCACCTTATATCATTTCACATGCCTTAGCATATTCAAGGTAGAGATACCTTCCTTCCTTTCAATAGCATTGACAGTCTTAATGGGTTCCTCGAGTTCAATGTCTTCTTGGGCATCTTTAAAAAATTCATGATCATCTTCCACAATTAGGATATAAACTTGTGAATCTCTACACTTGTAGGTATTGCTATAACAATCACCACACTAATAGAAAGGGTCCTTGTTCTTGTGTTCATCCATGTCACATTTAAAGACATCTTTGTAAGGCTTGGAAGACTCTGAACTTGCAAAACTTGTAGAAGGAATTGGCCTAGGCTTGTCTATCATTAGGCCCAAAGAAAAGACAAGCAAATTTAAGACTTAATATAGTTAGATAATTAACTTGAGGAGAACCCTTGGCAAAAAGTGATAAAGATAGAGCAACCTTGTAGGATGACACAAAGAAGGGAGTGTGCTCATGTATGGCATTAATAGTCATGACATGTTTCCAGTTTCATTGCATTAGCTAAGGTTTTTATTTGAGGATTGAAAACACCTTGTTATACATTTCTCCTCAACTCACTAATGAAACTATTCACCCTTGCCTCCTTAAATAAGTCTACTTATATAAAAAACTCATCAAACTTTTCTTCATACTTGTTAATAGGATCAACCATATGAAGCTTCGTACTGGCAACCATAGGATTTTCATCTTTAATGTCACCAAACTTGGCCTCCATTTCCTAGAAGTAATCATCTTAAGAGATTTTTAATAGTTGCCTCTATTTCACAAAAGCTAGATACCAACACAATGCTTGATTTTCTAGATAAATGATTAAAAGCTAAATGTGATGTTCTGCATGTGTTTCATTGATCACAAAGAAGTGATGGTAATGGTAAGCCTAACCTTTGAAATTAGTGCCTTTAAAGTTAAGGAACTTTACTGTATTGTGTTTTGTAAGAACAGGGTAAGGTGATTAAATTTTGAAAGTTTATGTCACTTACACCTAAAATTGCTAAGTTAACTCTAATATAGTGCTAGTGACAACCTATTTCATTCTTTAATAAGGAGGCTAATTAAGGTTACTTAAGATTAACTAGTGGGATAAACTAACTAAGAATTGATTAATTTACTAATTAAACTAAGTGGATAGATTTAATTAAAAACCTAACTAACTAATGAAATGGAAATATGAGTATTTAAACCTTTCTCAAGCTGAGTCATAGGAGTTATGGTGTAATATCTTGAAATTCAATCTAGAAAAACTAGTTGCTAATCAAGGGTAAATTAATAATTAGTAAATTGATTATGGTTTGGATGTTGAGTTGATATTTTGTGTTGGTTGGCTATTATATTAATAGGATTGAAGGGTAAAATAGCAATACAGGGTGAAATATGCGAGCATAAGTAAGATTAACCTCACTATGCTACGTGCCATAGTGCATTACACAGAAATTGCTTAAAATTGACGTGATCAACTTATGAAAATAGAAGGGAAGAGTTAGGAAAATGTATCTAAAGAGGAGCAAAGACCTAGCTTTGTTTGGACATTGATTTACAGGAGTATGGGAGTCTGCTTCAGTTAGTGACTTGTTGGGTAAGTATCATGCAGCCCTAAACTTCATTTCTACCCTTTTTTATTAGATTTGATTAGTTAAGAAATTAAACCAAGAAGTTTGAAGGTGTTGAAATCTAAAATAAAGGTTTAAAAAGGACTATCGAATACGACACTAAGGTTTTGTAACTAGTCTAAAGTTGAATGGTTGAGCTTTGAGGATTCAGGCTTAATTAGCCTAAAAAGTTACGTTAAAATGGTGAAAATTGGTTGGATAAATAAGTTAGAAGGTTATTATAGTTATTTGAGTAGCTTATAGGGCCAATGATTATAAATAGTAGATTTATGTGAATTTGAAAGGTGTTAGTTAGATTGTTTTGTATATTAAGAGAATTCAATTTAGACAAATCGATACCTAAATCGAGTATTAGTGATTGATTGGAAGGTGTTCATTATGTAGGCTGAACATCTGAAGGTGAGAAAGCTGGACTAACTTGAGAGGTTCAGTGTAAATAGTAACCTTTAGTAGTAAGGGTAAAAGGTAACTAGAGTAACCCTTTTACTTGTTAGCTTATGAAATTATTTACAAGTGTTTTATATAATTATGTACATTGTGTTATGAACTAATAAAGTAGCAGTATTGTGAAAAAGTATGCATGCGAGTGTGTGAGTAATGAATGAAATGAATTTAAAGAAGCATGTGCATTGACATACGCATTGCATTCACGAGTATACCCTAGACTAGGGTATCGGGTCACAGCCCTACTCTATGTAAGTCTAGGAAGTCTTGAAGATCTTAAGTATAGAGTTTGACTCTATCAGGAAGAACTTAGGAGATCTTGAAGATCCCGAGCATAAAGCTTGACTCTGCCATAACAGACCTAGGATAAAGAATGATCCACGAGTGTACCCTAGATTAGGGTTGAGGGTTATAGTCCTACTTTGTGTAAGGCTAGGAAGTCCTAAAGTTCTCGAGTATAGGGCTTGACTCTACCACGATGGACCTAAGAGACCACCCATATATAAAGAGGATACCTGATCTGAATAGTAGTATGGTAGGCCCTATTTCATGTGACTGAAAGTCTTAATCTGAGTGTAGAGATTGATGAGATTGATGAGAATGAATTTCTGTATATGCATTTTATATTTTATTTACTAAAACACATGCTACTTTATTTCTTATTTATGATTTTACTTACTAATTGGTAATTGGAGTTATATTTAAGTTACTAGGACGTATATCTCATTCCATTACTTTTGTACATAAGTAAAGAGAGCACAAGAAGGTCAGAAAAGGAAGTAAAGAAAGAGTAGCCTCGATTAGTAGTGGTATGACTACCATTTGTGTGAATGCATAATAAGATGTTATAGTTAAGTTGCAAACTAGGATGCATAAATATATATGAATGTAAAAGTATGATTATGCATATATGAATTGTAGTTGAAACTTGCTTGTGTGTGTGTATATATATATATGACATTGCACCTCGCTGAGGGTGCCTTAGTAATAGGTACGTGGGTAGGCTTAAATATGATTCAAGCAAGTGTATGTTATTATGTAACTTGTTCGACTTGTATATATGTGAATTGAATGTGAAATAATGTGTGCATGTGAGAACTTGACACAAATGGTGAAGCTGAGCTCTATTTGGAAGAGTCAAGTATATTGTGATTCTCGACCATATAGTGAGGCAGAGCCCCATATGTAAGAGTCGAATGATTAAAAGTGGAACAAGTTTATATATATGTGTTACATAGATTGTGTCTCATGTAAGTCCACAAGTCTGTAATGTAGCATTGAGAGGTCAATATGAGTCATCAATATGATATATATGATTAGAAGTGTCAATCAAGTGTATATGGTCCTTTTGGACTTAGTTCAAGGCCTAGAGTAATCTAATAGGATAAGGAATGAGAATTAAGCAATCAAGGGTGCAAGTTTTTAAAATAAAAGTAGTTTTTGCAACTGGGCATCTAATTTTAGATTGGACTATCGGATTGAGTTTAAATTTATCTCATTAGCTAGAATATATTATAACCTTCATGTGGGCACTTGAATCACTCCAATTGAATGTCAAATGTGGAAATGGCGCGTGGCAAAAGTTCACCTACCGAATTGCCTACTATCATATGTGTCACAACATATGGTACAGAGAAAATAGAGTCGTGGCTCTATACCACATGCCATGGTATATGGTGGTTTGAGCTGTGGCGTATGGCGCTTTTCAGGGTAAGGATGTTACATTTTTTGAGTCATATGATTGTGTTTACACTTCCATTAGCCTTCTTATTGAACATATGTTTTATGAATTCGAGATCCTACATTTTAAAAATGAATCAAGGGCTTTTACTCTGATATGTTATTGTGATTTATTTGTGATGTGTATGATTTAAATGGTAAAGTTCAGATTGAGTAGGGACTTTACAGTTTTGTATGCAAATATATGGTTTGAATGATAGCATGACCATAGAGGGTGGGAGTTTATCCATAAGGAGAAGTAGCGAAAAGTCCATATGGCATATTCTCCTTAGTGCCTAATGAGGTATGGTATTGAAGATTTTCTCCTTAGTGCCCATATAAGGTGCGTTGTTAGAGATTTGAGCTCCTTAACATCTGTGTGATGCAGTGGTTAAGTAACAATTCCTCGATC
This sequence comes from Prosopis cineraria, assembly GCF_029017545.1. NCBI lineage: Eukaryota > Viridiplantae > Streptophyta > Magnoliopsida > Fabales > Fabaceae > Prosopis > Prosopis cineraria. Next base: position 25,422,307 of record NW_026555344.1, on the reverse strand, counting down.
AGTATGATAAGGGGAAACTATAGTTTGCATTTGGGATAGAACACCTTTGGCTAGATGATTCTACCATTGAAGGTGTGCTTGGGTTAACGGATATGTATTGTCTTATTAAGAGCCTATGGTTTTAGTCAGGGTGAATTGGAGGTTCGAATGGTAGTGATCATACTAATATTAGTGGTGATTTGTTGTGAAAATGGTTTTAGAGGTGAAATTTATGTTATCTGCTATGTTCAAATGTATATTATACAATACTTGTTTATAATTACCTATGAGAGCTATTCTATTACTAAGATTATTATTTTACCCCATGGTTACATTTTTAAAGATTAAAATAGTGAGCCTGGTAAAGGGAAATATTTAGGACTGGCTTTGTGTTGCTAAAGTCATATGAATTCAGAGTTTGTGTAATGAACCCAAGCTATTGTGAATATTACAAGTAAAAGTTTTCATAGGGCTTGTATACATATTTTGAGTTGTGATTTATAGTGACTCATTAAGAAATCTTAGCCTAATGTATGTGAATGATGTGATTGAGGGCTAAGATTTAGTTGAGAATATATGTGGTGAATGTATGGAAAAATGGTTTATAGCTTATAAAGAAGTGATATTGTGTAAACTTCTCCATTGTGTGAATAGGCTAATGAATGAACAAACTTTGATTTGTATACATATTTGCTGTGATTATTGTTAATCAAGTGTGTTAGGTCCTTTTAGACTTGGTTCTAAGCCTAAATGGCTTAATGAGAATAAGTGCATAATTTGAACATTTTGGTGCACACAATTTTTGACAAAAAGTGATTTTTTTTCACCCCGAGTGTCCAAATTTAGATTAGATCATTGGATCATGTCCGAACTTCACTCATTAGCTAGCTTATTAAATACACTTTGTGTGGGCGCTTGAATGACTGCGACCAAATGTCGTATATGAAAACAACGCACGCCAGAAGTTTACTTTTGTGAACTATTAAATAACAGTAAATTTTGTCATTGTGCACCACAGTGCATAGCATGAAATAGGAGCCCGTGGCATTATACCACATGCCACAAAACATGTGGTACTCGTCATAGCACACGACTCACATTCTAACCTTTTTTTGGTTTTAAATCATGAACTGTGAGTGATGAATGTGAGCAATAATTTTCCATTGTGCATTGCTATGATATGTGAATGATTTTGAAAAAGAAGTCTTGGGTCCTAAGCGTTTTTCAAATAACTTACTTGATTTTAGTTTGTTATGTGTGTGTTGATGTTATCAACCCCTCCTAATATCATATGGATGTTAGGGGAGGTTACAAAAGATGAGCTAAAACAAAACTAAAAGTAACATAATATAAATATTGATTATAAAAATCCATTTACAAGTCACTATTTAATTATAACTAATGACTATTCTGGTATGATTAACTAATGGAACATAAATATGAAGCATAAATCAGTACATGAGTAGAATTGTGAAGCAGAGCATGCTTAGCAAATGACTTATCAACACCAGTTACAATAATATGAAAAAAAAAACAAAGAGAGAAATAATTGAGCATTCTTTATCACATGAATGCAACAAAGTCTTTCATAAAGCTCAACAAAATTTATTTCCTTCATGCTGAGATAAGATCCTAATTCTCTTTTATGCAAAATGAAGTCTGATAGAATGATTGAATGTACTATTCATCATTAATACTATTCACATCTCTAGCATTTAGACGGGGGTAGTGTTTTGATCCCTTTTGATTTGAAGACCCTTGGCATTAGCCATTATGTCATAGCATGTGTGGATGAAAAGAATGCACATAATAGTTACTACGTGTAGAGCAATAGTTAAATAAGCTCATCTACTAGCCTAGTGAACTACTTTGAGGCTCTTGCGCGCATGCTTTTTGTCAACTAATTTACTACATATATGCAAGTCAATTTAGGCATAAATAAAACATTAATAAGATATTTACTCATAATCACTTCTACAAAAAACAACATAAATGACAATTATTTTTGCTTATAAATGATGGTTATGAACCATTATTTATGACCCTATCATTTGAAATCCCCCTAAATAAATAATGGTTATTTACCCATCATTTATTCCTTTGTATAAATGATGGTTAAATAACTTGTAATTTAAAATATATTCCATAGAATAAATGATAGTTAAATATTTACCCATAATTTATTGTGGCTAAAAATGATGAGCAACTTAATTACCCTTCATTTATTCTATGGTTTTTTTTTAATATTAAGGATTGTTATTTGCAGCAGCCTCCTTGTGACAACTATACAAATAATAATCAAACAACAATTCCAACATTTGCATACAAGAATATCAATTGAAATTGAATTATAGTCAATGCAAAATGAAACAAAAATTAATCTCTCATTCTAATCTATCAAGTAATCAATGTGTATAATTTTTAAAGGAAAGTAATTTACTAACTAATATCAAGTAATTAATGAAAACTAGTAAAACTATAAACACTAATCCTACTTTCGCTAATTCTATTTGTTTTCATCCTTGTGCAATGACCACACTTGGAATATACACTGGCAGCACTCTTCAATTATCTCATTTATTTATACATGCCCGAATTCTTTAATATAGGAATTCTCAAAGTACTGTAATATATAAATTATTCACCATAAATTTATTTTAATAAAGTAAATTCATTAGCAATTTTAAAGTGAAAATTTTTGACATGCAATCATAGGAATTGTGCTTTCATTATGGATAATGATGTCTTTCATGAACCTCATAACGCAGAAGCCACAATTCAAGCTATTTTTCATTTGTTTTGGGCATTACAAATTAAATAACTAATGAGCACATATTAATGCATCAAAAAATTATGAATATTTAAATTAAAAATGATATTAATTACCTTTATTATATTCTAAATACAAGTCGCATCGAAATTTGTAAATGACCTTAGAATTGTTTGTTTAGTTTTTATACAGTACATCATAATTGCCCTAATAAAAAAAAGAAAAAATGTATGTCAATATAGAAATAAGCAAATAAATATATGAAATACTTATTTTTTGTAGTTGCTTATTAATCAACTTCGATAAAATTTATTTATTCTCTAGTTTCCCACTAGAAGAATCAAGATAATATATTCTTGGAGTGTACCATATGGTTCAGTGGCAATCAACATCCATTAGTCCTAATAGCATTAACAAGTGTTATAAAATTATAACTAATTGACTAAATTAAGTATAACAAATTCGTTAATATAAGTAAGAAGTAGGTTACCCTTGGCAATATGGTATTAAGAATAATGTCCCTTTTTAGCACTTGATTTAAAATTTTCACTTAATTGCCTGGCTTAATCTAAAATCTTATCCTTTTTTGTGCCAACTTTATAGGGACTAACAAAAACAAACCTCGTTTGTAGGCCGAAGGGACAATAATTTTTCATATAAGCACCTACCATCAATATATCAAATGGATTAGTGTATATTTAAAATACTAACTATTCATGTATGAAAGATAATTTATCGTGTATTATAACCTCCTCTTATATCCGCTTGATATAGGAGAAGATTAACAAAATCACCACTTAAACACACCAATCAGTAATTAAAATTTTGTTTGAAAAGATTTGGCCGAAGACATGTTTACAAAACCATCAAAACCATACCATATCAGAGCATTATACAGCAGAAGACAAAAAGTTGCATTCACAACGTTCATTACATGCCCTAAAAATCATAAAATCAGGTTGGAAATTGGGGTTATGCTTTGCTGCATGTGACGTAGAGCCACATACCCATTGTTCTGTGACATACATCATGGTGTGAAACACCATGTGCCATAGTACGCCAATCTAAAATTTCTACTGTCATTTTGATAGCACAATGATGAGCTTCCGGTGTGCACCATTTTCACATACGATGTCCGATTAGAGTGATTCAAGTGCCCACATGAAGCATATCTCATAAGCTAGCTAATGGGATAGGTTTAGACATATCTAAAAGTTGAATCAAAATTTAGACACCCAAGTGCAAAAAGTCATTTTTTTTAAAATTTTGCACACCCATGCTCTCAAATCAATCCCTTTCTCTCATTAGACCATATAAGGCCTTTAACTAAGTCTAAAAGGATCTAATACACCTGATTGACCATAATATATCACATATACACTTATATATTGTAATTTGACCCTTGGACAGTTAATTTTCACATTTCTCAACCTTTTATAAAAAAAACATACTTTTACACATCTTGGCCGACTTGGCCCTGTTTCTTAACACATTCACATAGAATCATAACCATGACATATTTACCACTCAATCATAACCTTAAATTACTCATTTCATCATACTTTCATATATGGGCTTAAGATTCACTAACATTTACAACGTTTTCAACACATACACATCTATATGTTAGCCCTTAATGAAATTTACCACACATATACACAATTAGGCTAATATTTCATAAAATCACTACTCAAAACATGCATGCAACTTATGGCAACTCATATACACATATATACATAAGTTTTCAGTTCCTTACACAAATTCAAAAGGGTCTCATAACCACGGCACCACTATGCCGGTCCAAACTCTCTTTCCTTTCCCTGATCATTGCTCTGTCCTATAAAAATGTAATCACAGGGTGAGATAAAAATTTCAGTAATAGAACAACTCACTCTTATTAACTATCAAATGCAACTATATGAAAGTAAAGCATAATATACCATTTTTATAACATATCATGTATTTCATACCAAATATCACTTATATCAATCGTCTCATCACTTTTACACTTGTTTCATCACTTTTTTTCACCTTTTCACATATACAACATATAGCATCATCACTATTGACCAAACCTTTAAATCACCCCTACATAAAACCATAAGCTCGCCTTAGACTAATGTATGCGGTCATTTGTCTTGAGCTCACCTTTAGTGGTAAAATCACTTGGTTAAAAATGTTCTATCTCACTTTCGAACTATGGTTTCTCCCAATACACACAATAGGGTGTTATTGACTCCAATACCATATCACACAGACACTACATATCTCCAGCATTGCACCTCAATAGGCACTAAGGAGATCTTTTCCCATACCGTACCTTGAAAGGCACTAAGTAGGTATAATTCTCCAACACTACACCTCGTCAAACACTAAAAAAAATATGCCATATGGTCTTATTACCACCTCTCCACTCGGGTGAACTCTTATAATATACTCACTCCACTAACCACGTTTAACAAATAAAGCTCACGACAATTGAGGGATTGTCTTCGAAGAGTGATTACCAAGCTTTTAATTCAAAAATAAGGAATCCCAAGTTTTCTAAATAAAAGCAAGTAAACATCAATAAAATCTTTCATTTTAGAGAAAAAGTAAGTTTCAAAAGTATGGGATACCTCAGAGGAGTGAAAGAAGAAGTGAAGAATAAATTATGTGCTAAAAAATAGAGCAGTGCGCCACAGTGGGTGAACTCTGTGCCGGGGCGTGTTACTCTCTATGCCAAGCACTGTGGCTCAAGCACCATGCACCGTGGTGTGTTGCACAAATTTTGCACTGGTTCTATTGTCAATATGACAGCAGAATTGGGTAACTTCCGACTTGCCCCGATTCTCCATCCAATGTCCGAGTGATATAATCTAGGTATCTACGAAAAGCTCTTCTCCTGTACTAGCTCATGGCATGGGTTTTACTTCCAAAACATATCACACTAGGAAGTTAGACACCCAAATACATTTTAACAACTTTCTAATACTTTTACACAAAGTAGGTATCCAAAACCCTCAACAAGTGCTAAAAGCCTTTCCTAACACTTAGACCATGTCCAATGGACCTAGGACTACCATTATAACACATCATAAGCATCAAAATAACATTATAACAAAAATTCACTCGTCAACCCCGAGTTAAAAAAAAGGGAGGTAAATTAGCATTGCATTGTACTCAACATTCAAAACATGTTCAAATCTTTTTTTCTACACTTGCACTAGTATTTTGGCCTTATAAACACATATATTTCCACATACGCATAAGCTAAGGGCTCAAAATACAATTTTTAACATTTCCAAACCAAAATAGTGCAAGTATAGGAATATGCATCCTAGAATTAGCAATTTATATGCTATTACACATATACATCAAAACTAGAGGCATACAAGAAGGAATGTACTAATTCCCCACCTCTTTAGTCTTCTCCCTCTCAACACCAAAGCTAGAACCTGAAAAGTATTAAATAAGAGGGGTAAGTCTAGCTACTCAGTAACCAAGGTTAAACCTACCCTATACAGTTATATATCAATTATAAAACAAATACATGTACCGGCAGATCAAATATCTAATTTCTTATCCTTCCCATACTCCTCGGGGCATTACTCTTCTGGTTGGATCCCCTAGATTGGAACCCCTTTTGGAAGCTTTTCTTCTTGCTTCCTCTAGCACTATACCTCCTAGACATACTTGGGTTAAAACCTGACTTCTTACTCACTCCGCCCATAGGGCCCTTGTAGGAAGAGAATCTCCCTTGACTATCTATTTTCTTTTCTTCTACCATTCTACTCCTTCTAGCTATAGCTTTAAATTTGTTGCACATAACCTCGAAGGAAGTAATGTCAAAGGAAGCTAATTGTTGGCTGAACTCAGGCCTCATCTTATCAAGAAATTGCTCAGCCTTCCAATACTCATCATCATGATGACTCAGGTAGGTGGAGTATTTCAATAGCTCATTGAACTTCACTATAAACTCCTCCTCATTCATATTTCCTTGTTGAAGTCTATGAAATTTTACCTCTTTCTCAACTCGAAATGAAGCTGGGAAGTGGTGGGCGAAGAACCACTTCTTAAACTTTATCTATGTCAATTGCGAGCCATCCACTGGCCTCCTACTTTCCCACCATTGCTTTGCTACGTCCTTGAGCATAAAAGTGGCTAAGAGAACCCTCTGCTCGATCGTACAAGTCATGACTGAGAAGATGGTTTCAAGCCTGTCGATCCACTTCTTAGCTGCTTGATCCTCTATAGAACCCTCAAAGGAAGGAGGATTCAACCTCAAGAATCACTTTAGAGCCATGTCAATAGAGCCTTCCGACTCACTCATCCTAGGCCGTACCAGTCGTACTGGCCTCTCAAGAATACATTCCTCATAGTACTCTTCGTCTCTATGTCTGTGCACCTCAGTGTGCACATCATCTCGGGCTTCCGCTTGGTCAACCCCAACTCTCTCAACTGTCCTGCTACTCTCCCCAAGCCTTCTTCTAAGGATCTAGTCATAACCATCCATTCTCGTTTGGATGTCTATCATCATATGCCTCAGTTCATCTAAGGCATTATCTTTATTACTCTATTGAGGTCCAGGTTGTTGCTCTTAGTTCACCGGTTCTTGTTCTGCTCTTTGCACATTTCTTGGTGCATTTCCTACATTTGTGGCTCTTATTTGCACCACATTCTCCCCTCCTAAGGATGGAAGCAATCCTAAAAAGGAAAAAGAGAGTTAGCACTAGCTCGGTGAGGGAAATAATAAGTGTAATAAGATATTGTCAATTCTCTATATGCAATGCACAACAAATTTGAACAACTTAATCACAAAATCCACAGACCAATTCTTAGAACCAGAGAAACTAATACCAAGTTTATAATATCCTCACTCCACTAACCACGCTTAATAAATAAAGCTTATGGTAATCGAGGATTGTCTTCAAAGAGTAATTACCAAGCTTTTAATTCAAAAATAAGGGATCCTAAGCTTTCTAAATAGAAACAAGTTAACATCGATAAAATCTTTTATTTCAGAGGAAAAATAAATTTTGAAAGCATGGGATACCTCAGAGGAGTGAAAGAAGAAGAAAACAGTGAAGAATAAATTATGTGCTGAAAAACAGAGCAGAGTGCCATGGTGAACGTACTCTGCACCACGGCATATTACTCTCTATGCCATATTCCATGGCTCAAGCGCCATGCGCCACGGTGTGTTGCATGAATTTTGCATTGGTTCTGCTGTCAATATGATAACAGAATTAGGGAACTTTTGACTCGCCCCGATTCTTCATCTGACTTCTGAATGACGTGATCTGAGTGTCTACAAAAAGCTCTTCTCTTATACTAGATAATGGCACGGGTTTTACTTCTAAAACACATCACACTAGGAAGTTGAACACCTAAACACATTTTAACCACTTTCTAATACTTTTACACAAAAATGGGTGTCTAAAACCCTCAACAAGTGCCAAAAGCCTTTCCTAACACCTGAACCATGTCCAATGGACCTAGGACTATTGGTACAACATGTCACAAGCATCAAAGTAGTATTATAACAAAAATTCACTCCTCAACCCCAATTTAACAAAAATAAAAGGGGAGGTAAATTAGCATTGCATTGTACTCAAGCATTCAAAACATGTTCAAATCTTCTTTTTTATACTTGCACTAGTATTTTAGCCCTATAAACACATATATTTCCACATACGCATAAGCTAAGGGCTCAAAATATAATTTTTAACATTTCCAAACCAAAATAGTGCAACTATGGGAATATGCATCCTAAAATTGGCAATTTATATGCTATTACACAAATACATCAAAACTAGAGGCATACAAGATGGAATGTACTAATTCCCCACCTCTTTAGTCTTCTCCCTCTCAACAGCAAAGCTAGAGCCTGAAAAGTATTAAATAAGAAGGGTGAGTCTAGTTACTCAGTAACCAAGGTTAAACCTACCCTATACAGTTATATATCAATTATAAAACAAATACATGTATCGAGAGATCAAATATGTAAAACAAGTACACATATACTACAACCTAACATTTATTACTCTATAGCTCCATTATTCACATAACTAGGTTCATTGTCACCATATTCTCAGATATATGACATGATCTATACTCTGGCGATTCTCCACCACTTAACATGTGTGATGCATTATGTATTTACTTAAGCAATGATCAACCAATCTTATATCCTCCTTATTTTCGCAGACTAAAACTGTGGGTATCACATAGATTAAGGCTCTGTCCGTGTGATTGGACTACTCAAGCTTACCAATTGTGAGGTATGACCCAGTCAAAGATCACAGAACTCATTCTCGGACCACGGCTTCCCCCATTCTCGAATCCCTAGGGTGTCTCATACCCTAGGCTATTCTCCTCATTGAACCGGAGGAGATAGCTAGGTTCTAGTCCCTTGACAAACTATGGGACAGTCCCTTAATAAATAATGGGATAAGGCTATAGCCCTCGTGCACCAGAGGGTAGCCTAATTACCATATGGATTTTCTCTACTCCTAAATCCTTAGGCGAACTCCCGCCATTGATCATGCCATAAACCATACTCACTTGTTCTCACTTTTCACTTTCATATACTCACTATTACAACAATCATGTTGGGCTCATGACTTTACGCTACCCAAGTATGTATTCTTATCTTCTTCTCAAAATTCATTTCTCATTGATAAACATTCATTTTTCAAGAACAATAGCATGTTCATTGTCAAAATCCCCTTAGCTTTGCATTTTCAAGTCAAATTAGTTTTGTTCATACACTCAATGAAATATACATATAGTTTTTACCTAAACGACCCATTCCATGCATGTAAACATTTACAATTCACATTCAACTATCAAATAACAATCAATTAACAAATAACTACCCAAAGTAGAGTTTTCCCGGGATTACCTTAAACCTTTAAGAGATTAAAGGTCTACCCCTCAATTAACTAGCCTTAAAGCTTGAATTTTCACTCCCATAAGTATTCAAGAGCCAAAACTACAAGTAATCAATTGGATTCTATCAACATAACGAACTCAACCATTTGAAACCCTCAATTTCTACTTCTAAATTGCCCAACCTTTATCTTACAAGAGGTGGAGCCTAACCATTGAGTTTAATAATTACCTTTAGCTCCCAATAGTATTAATGAGCCATTAAATCCCCATTAATGGCATCACAAACTTCCAACTACCCATAATAAATGAGATTTTTGAGTATTTATGGTGCCCAACAACCCAAAATACCAAAACTCATCATACCTTAGTTTAAATATTCTAATCTACCCCTATTAACTCTATTTAAGTCAACAAATTCAGACCCATAAACTATATAGACCGAAATTCCACTTCCACTATCAAACCATAACCATAAACTCATAAATGTGGAAGAAAAAGGGAGATTAATAATTATGATACTTATCTTGGGTGTTTATAGCCTTCAAAATACTCTTAAAGTGGTCCCCAAGCAAACCCTAGCAGAGCTTAAATGCGTCTCTCCTTTCTCTCTTTTCTCTTCTTTCTTTTTCTATCTCAATTCGCGTCTAATAAAGTGCAGAAAATAACCATGCATCACGACGGATGCTGCGGTGTGTAATGTCCACCTTGACATTACCAAAATTCACCATATTATTACAACAAACAATTATAATTAAGAGCAAGGATCGCTCCTAAGTTTACATTATCTATACAAGGGTTAAAAATAATAATCTTTTAAAAATAATTGTGGAATATTTAGGATCCCATAAAAACCCTTTAAATTGATAGTTTGAGCTCAAACTTAATGATTTATATAGGTATTAAAAGCATAAAAAAGTTTTGGGAAGCAAAACACTTTAAAATAGGGCTAAAAATGTCATTTTTAAGTGTTTTGGTTTATGTACCGCGGCTCGTGGTCCATCCAAGTTTTCTTATTGTACCGTGTGCCGCAATACACGTGTCCATGATAGCAATGCTCTCATGACAGCTTTTCTGAACAAACTTTGAACGCGCGCCATTTTCATATCCGATGTCTAATTGGAGTGATTTAAGTGCCCACACGAAGCTTATTCACAAAGCTAACTAATGGTACAAGTTTCATTATGATCCAATACCATATGAGAATTTTAGATGCTCAGATGCAAAGGTTAATTTTTAAAGAGATTTTTGAGCATCCAAGTATCCAAAATTCATAACTTATACTATTAACCCATTGTAAGGCTTGAACCAAGTCCAATGGACTAAAATACACTTGAGTGAGCATTCAAACACACAAAAACATACCAAACACAAAATTTGACCACTCAATGGCTCTTTTTGCCTAATATGGCCAAAATACCAAATCAACATCATATATGCCATTGGGCCTCTATTGCCACATAATACATTACATATAACTTGTCACCACATAAATAAAATATTCCTTGCACTTGTAATAGCATTTTAGCCTATCACCACAATAATTTTCACATATTCATATCATATACAATATTAGGCTAAAATACAAAACAACATAATATGAAACAAGTGCAACCAATCAAAATGATATGCATTCCTGCAACATATGTTTTTGTATATGACTCAAATCGAAATCGGGCTTTACAATAAGAATGTAGCAAGTATGCTAGCCCTTACCCAATTCCCTCCCTGGCTCAGTTTCATTAGTAGAACTTGTAAAGTGATAACCACGGGGTGAGATAAAAATCTCAGTAACTAAGATAATCTACATTATTGATTAACATGCCAAGTTATAAACAAGCCTTAAATCAAGTAAAATAAGCACAATATATAAAATTACCACAAGTTACATGCATGATTCCTATCCATCTAGTCCTCCAATACTCCATCGGTAGGCTATTTCACAGAACCAAACCACATGTATGGTCCCTAAGCTCACCATCCATGGTAGGACTACCCGGCCAAGGTGTCTTAAACCACTTCTGGACTATTGGTTCCCCCTATTACAAGTAATTTGGGTGTTGTTACTCCAATACTGCATCCCATGGATGCTAAGGAGCATAATCTCCAACTCCACACCCTTTTGGGTACTAAGGAGAAGAAGTCTCTAACACCGCACCCATTTTTGGGCACTAAGGAGAGTAAGTGTTACACCTGGCGTCTTGAAGTGCCAGCAATACTATATGGACTTAATTTTCACTAACTCCACTAGGGTGACCTCCCACCCTTTAATATGTCACAATTCACTATATATCTCCACTTGACCATGCATAAACAACATTCCAAACAAATATAATAAATCTTACCATTTACTTTAAAAATATAGACTTTCACAAACTAATACTCCACTCATTTTCTAAAATAGTTAACCTTTAAAGAATTTATACATATATACTCAACAAATCATAGAAAAGCAACTTAAAAATAGCTTATACAAAGTAATAAATAATACAAATTATCTAGTTATCTCAACTTTTTTGTTACTAAAAGGGTTACCAGTGGTACTAAAATTCTTCTTGTCTCAAGGTAAGTCTTCTCACACCACAATCTACATCAACAAGTACTATATGTTAATTTTCAATTAACACAAGCACTATTAGCTACCAATAACCTCCCAATTCTCCCACTTCTCACTCATATTCTCAACAAAGGGGTTTGTTAAGATTAGAATTTGTTCACACCATCCCTTTAAGCTCCTTCTAACTCTATCACAATATAAAAGTCAATATCTCAAATTATCACACTTTAAAATCTCATGATCAAGTTAGGGCTTGATCCAACTTTTACCAAACAATAAAGTAGCTTCATATTACCACATATTCAAGATTAATAAACCTAAATCAACCTTTAGAGTCAGTAGAAACCTTCAAAACATAGACTCATAGCTTAATCCAATCAGACCAAATTCTCGCTCTTCTAAATCTCATCAAAAATGAGATGAAAAGGTAGAGGAGAAGGGTAGAAAACTTATTCAAGAGTTTAAAGGCTCAATTTGTCTTCAAAATCCTCCTAAAATGATGCCCTAGCAGTGCCCAAAGTTGTCCCCTTTGTGTTCTAGGTTTTCTACCCTAAAAACTATCAATTTCTGATGATTTGTGAAATATTAAGTTGCCTACTGTGCCTGCACTACAGCGCACACCACGCAAGCCGTGGCTTATGATGCAACAAGAAACAAGTTGATTTTACTCCCCCCGATGCCTCCTGACTTGATCTGACTTTCATCCTAACTTAATTTAGAGCCAAATATGACCTAAAAATCTAATTAGCAATCAAAAATATAATTAAATAAATTAATCATATTTTAACTAATTTATCTCTTAATTAATCAATTTTTCTAGATTTGAAGTTTTTAGATGTTACACGGCGCATGGCACAGGTGGTCCTTTCTCGTTCAGAGATGGCTGTGCACCATGATAGATGATCTACACGCCACGGTGTATGGCACAACAACTTCAACTTTTCCCTTTTCTTCTCCTTTCAATGCCCAAGTGGTTCGTCTCGATACCGGACCCACAATAAGGGCTAAAATAGCATCAAACAAGATTATTAGACCTCTCTGGCCAAACACCACTTTAATTTACTTAATTACCCTAATTAAATTTAATTAAACAAGGGATTACAACTTGGGATGTTACAACTCTTGCCCCTATGATTATGCTTCTCAAATCCCATCGGTTCTAAATCACCACTTTATATACTTTCTCACACATAACATATATATATATATACCCCCACATACCATACAAAATCACATTTTTCTTACTCATTTCTTTGCTTAAAAGCCATTTTCATGCAACATTCACACAGTGCTATAAGACATACTTAGTTTAAGATACTTTTATGCACTACATAGCATACTCACACACAGTTACCATAAATAGTCAAACAAAGAAAGTTATTTAGTTACCTCAACTCTTCTGTCACTAAAAGTTTACTTGTGAATTTCAACCACTATTGTAGCTTATCACAAGCTTCCTTTCTTAACTCTGACGCTTAATATGTCAATCTGAATACAATTAGCACAATTTAGTCATTTAGTCCAATTTGACCAAAAATATATATTTACTACTTATGGCTATATTTAGCTGTGTATTCTTTTTCATTTATTCATCTTATTTTCACTACTACTTGGTTACTACTTTACATCATCTCAACTAGTCTCATTTCACTCAAATCTCTCTCTCTTAAGGCCAAATTGAGCCTATAGGTTTAAAGCTTTATCATTTAGCTTTAAACTAGTCACAAAGCTCTAATTTAACTCTTGAGAACCTTTTTATTACCATTGAAAAGAATCAAACCTCTAAAATTTCACCAATTTAATTTTTCTATAACTTATATTTAAAGAAATTTAGGTAGAATGGAAGGGTTATACGTAGCTTACCCACTAAGTAACTAATCAAAAGCACCTTTAACTGCTCTGAAATAGCTTTCCCGAGCAGACCTTAGCTTTCTCTCCTCTCCTTTCATGTGTTTTTAGATTCTCCCTTCTAAAAACACCCAAATTTCATGTTTAAAGGGTTATTTTTTGGTTCATGTGCCACAATGCATGCAGTATGAGCTGCGGCGTGTGGCACAGTAAAATTAATTCTCATCACACACACTTGATTCAACCCAAAATGTACTCCTTTTACTCGTATCTATTCATACAATATCCCAACAAGTCAAACTATCATGTAATCATCCAAATCTCTAATCCTATACTAATTACCATTTTACCCTCGATCAACAACTAATCATGAGAAAAGAAATTTAGGATATTATATATAAACTTGAGAATAGTAAGGCTGGTCATACCATACTGTAGCACTTCATCTATAATATTAAGCGAAAGCATATTATATCTCGGTGCACCATATATTCCTGCCTCAAATGAGATTTATAAGATCAAAGGACTAAACATAAGAATCATTGCATAACTTAAGGCCAATTAGATTATATATTAGTCTAAGGCAAGCCTATGGTTTAGAGTTAGGGTGATTTGGAGGTTCGATCAGTAACGATCATGCTATGAGTGAAAAAGTGTAAAAAGTGATGATTATAGTGGCAAAAGTGATGAAATAATTGGTAAAAGAGATGGGATGATTTATATGGATGATTTGAAATGAAATAGATGATATATAATGTTTGATGATATATTATGCTATACTTCCATATAGTTGCATGGGATAGTTAGCAATAATGAGTTATTTGTTATTGAGATTTTTATCTCACCTTCATGGTTATATTTTTACAAGACAAAGCAGTAATTAAGGCAAGAAAAAAGAGTCAGGACCGACTTAGAGTTGTTAAAGCCATATGAACTCAGAGTATTAGATAATGAACTAAAAGCTTGAGTATATATGTAAATCAGTTTCCATAGGAAATTGCATGCATGTTTGAATTGTGTTTGGTTGAAAGTGTAGAAATTGTGGTGAATGTTTAGAGTTTTAGTGAATCTTAGTTCATGTGTGAAAATTATGATGAAATGAGTAATTTAGAGCTAAGATTAAGCTGTGATTATATTATGAATGTGGATGGATGTGATATTTAGTGAAAATGGCTAAATGTCAGTTTATAGCAAGTTATGCCCAATTTATGAAATGTGAAAATTGATTGTTGAGGAGTCAAATTTTGATATATATGATATATTATGGTTAATCAGGTGTATTGGGTCTTTTTGGACTTGTTTCAAGGCCTTGGGTGGTCTAATATGATAAATGGATCGATAAAAGTGCTAGGTTGAGTAAAATTTTTTAAAAAAGTAACTTTTTGCACCTGAGTGTCTAACTTTTGATCAGACTTAGATCATGTCCAAACCTATCTTATTAGTTATCTTATGAAATAATATTTGTGTGGGCACTTAAATCACTCCGATTGAACGTTGTATGTGAAAATGATGCACGCTGGAAGTTCTTCATTTTTGCTATCAAATGATAGCAAAAGTTCAGACTAGCACATTGCAACGCATGACACAAATAAGAACTAGGTGTGTGACTCTATGCCATATACCACGGTGCATGTATTGCACATCATGGCATATAGCCCATATTCCAACTTGATTTGTGGTTTTATGCATGCAATTCATGTTGGGAATGTATGTGACTTACTTCTTCTGTGTAGTACTCTGATGTATTATGACTTTGATAATTTTACAAAATGAGTCTTGGGCCCAAGCTTTTCAAATGAAATATTTGATTATATTTTGATTAAGTATGAGCGGTAATTTAGTTAATCTTCTCCTATATTTGGCAGATATAAGAAGAGGTTACACTAGCAATCTAACAAAGCTACCCATCGCCTCCTACAATCCCTATATCCTCAGGGGAATAGGTAATAGATAGTTGAGATCTTTAGGCACATGAATAGCAACTCATACATAGGATGCAAGGAGTGGTATATTACATAATGTGTCTCCAAGCATATTGAACACTCGACCGATAACAACTACATGACGATTCGGGCTATTTGCTAACAATTTACATATATTCTCACCCTATGTTAATGAGTAATATACTATATTAATGCTATGCAAAATAAAAAAAAGTAAAACATAAGTGAAATAAATAAGTAATATTTTACCTCAGGGAGATTTTTAAAGGATTGTGTTACACTGAAACTACCTTTCCCTACTAGGACTAATATAAAACTCCCTCTCTCGGCTCTCCTTGTCCTTTAGCAAGGCATCAATCAAGTCTCATTACGTAGATAGCTCCTCTTTTAGTATGGCAATCTCAGCCCTTGTGCCTACATCCTCTGTTGACTTCGTCTTCTTCTGTGTCCTAAATATTTGTTTTTTCATGACACCAAAGCCATAACCCCTTAACCTGACTGAAATATTCAAGATTACCTAGTGCCTTGCCTTAGACATCTCAATCATTAGGTAGGCCACTTTTCTCAATCTCAGCCTGTGCAACATATAATGAGAAAGTTAAGTTCATTAGTTGATTATAAGAAAAATTGACAACATTAAAAATAATGTACTCACACACTTGTCAACAAGTTCCTAAACACGTTCATCAACAATATTTCCTTCTTTGTTGGTTTGTGCTTCTATGAAGAGTTTATGACGTGAAATAGAACTTGCTCCTAAATCTTCTCGCTTGATCTACGCATTTAAATAAAGTTGAACATTAATATTGCATATATCAATAAAATAAACTAAAATTATATAGCCTAAATATTAACATACCATTTGCTACTCAATTCCTACATATCTTATTCACCCTTTCTTGTAAGGGTATAGATCTTTCTTATGTAACTCTTTCTTTTTATCGCTCAATTTATATGCAAAACACATAGAATCATATCAATATTATATATATTGATCATAAAAAGTTATAGTTCTTCTTTGGAATTGCCCCTTGAAATGTTAGGCAACAAATTCATGACATTGTTCTTATAAAACTAATGGCCTTATTAATTCAGGAATTTCAACACTAATGTTCTTGGCCAATTTTTTAATATATTTTGTTCCAACAAAATACTAAAATGTCCATATTGCTTTTCCAGCTTATTGAATGACAAATTTCATCCAATTAGCATCAATTACAAATGTTGACTATAAAACAAGGAAATCAATTAGATTTTTAGTCAATTAATTATAATTAATTATAATAATTATGAGTAAAGTATTTTACCTCTAGTTGCTCCCAAATATAATTCTTTGTTATTGGACTAATATCATTCCAACTCCTAATTATAATGGGCACATTTTTCTTTGCCCTAACCTTTATATAGCTAATGAATTTATTTCTGCTGGTCTTAATAGGTTGAATTTATTTGTACTACTCTATATGTAAAAAAAAAATTAGCAACATAACGTTATAAAAGCAAGCATTCCCTCGGCTCAAACCCTCTTTTTTAAACCTAACATCTTATTAATAAACCAAGTTCAATCATATACAATCTCAATAGCAACAAAATCTAACAAAATGACATTTTCAACCATACACAATTCAAAAAAAATTATTTGAAAAATCACAGAAACAAAAATACCATAACCATCAATTCCAATCATTGTTTTTTGTCTTATCCATCATTCCAATGTTACTCATACCTTATAGTAGTAATCTTAAGCTAAGAAAATATCATTCATTATAGCAAATGTCAAAATCTCAACAAAATAGCTATAATTTTTAGAGAAACTATGCGTCAATTTTGATAACTCAAATCAACTCCAATTGTAATAAAATTTAGCACACTAGTACATTTTAATATGCAGTTTCTAACGATAAAGCTATCCAAATCAAATAAAGGCATATAATTTAAATTAAAAGTTATTCAAAAAATTCGTTCAAAATTCATAAAAAATACAATTATCATGAATATTCATTTTGATCACTCATTTTCATCCTCATGATTATCCTCAGGTCAAGAACACATCATATATTATCAATTTTCGACAACACACATTACCAAAATCAAGCAACAATATGCACAGAAAATTAACTAAATAAATTCAATTAGTAAAACTCTACAAAACAATGAATAAATAATTCCCGCAATAAAAAAGCCAAAGGACATTGAAAGAAATGGTAGAAAACATAAAAAAAGGCACCTTGAAAGAAAATGGGTGAAATGCAATGGCAAACATATGGCACAACAACTGATGGCGAGGACAATGGTAGAATCATGACGGAGGTAGGGGATAATGGTCGACTATAGAAATAAAGTCACTTTGTGGATTTACTAGTGATTTCGTGTGAGACTAGAGAAGAGAGGAGAGGAGAGTTCATTGAGCTTGCGAGAGAAAATATGAAATGAAAAGGCACTAAACAGACTTTAAATAAGAATAATTGACGGGTTTTTAAATGCTTGTCGTTTATTCCACTTTATATGATGAGTGTTTGAAATATTCATCATATAAAGTTACATTTTTTTTTCTTTTTTTCAAATTGCACAAACTTAAACATCATATGAACACATGTTATATAACGTCATCAATATAAAACACTTGTCATTTATGTTGATATCAATTTTTAATTTTCTCTTGAAGCAGAATTTGAAGCATTATATGTCATATATGTTAATGAAATAAATGGTGAGTGTTTTAAACACCCGTTATTTATTGTGCAACCATCACCCGCATCTCTTTTAAATGATGAATTTTCTTAAAACCATCATTTTTAATGGTATCTTATATCAATAATTTTATGATAGTGAATGTTTGGACAAACTTATGATAACTAATCTCAATAATAACCACGTTAGAGATTTCAAAACCATGAGAGGATGAGAAGGGAGCAATTTTCAATTGTTCCAGTGAACGGATTAAGACAAGATACTTTTGTATATGATCTCAAAATAAAGTCTTCCTTAGGCGTCCTTTATTTTGCTTGACAACAATGCAAGGAAGAGATGAAACATCTTTGGGATATAATAGAATTCACACCCCCCCAAAAAAAAGGGTAATCTAATGTGTTCTAATGAAATATAGACAATGCAGAAAGGAAGTATAAATAGTTGACACATGATACAACATTATTAAACTAGTGCGACAAATTGTTTATACCTCTATTTCTCCATTGCCAGCCCAACATCCAAGGAGGCATGTGAGAGTATAGTTTGCTTCGATGAAGTTGAAAAAGGAAAACCATGCGAATGGTAGACAAACAAAGGCATCAGGGATGCTTTGCTAGATAGGGGAGCAATATTTAGAGTTGAGAATAATAGCGAGCTTAGAGACCCTATTTAAATAAGAGTCTAGGCTTAAAAAATTGATAGTTCTTTGAAAAACTAGACTTCTAGGCCCTGAAAAAAGGGTTTTAGCTCAGACAACCCTCCAAGCCGCTTGAATAGCCCTCCAAGCCTTCTTTCTGAAAATATCGATAATTTTTTAAGTATTATGTTGTCAAAATAATTAATGTTAGTAGTTTTGCCATTTATTTTTTAAGATGATATTGACATATTTTTAATTAATTTCTTAAACATGATTATTTTGTAAGGTCTATTTCTTAGTTTTGATTAATGTTGTACTCTCTCCGGTCTTATTTATAAGTTATTTCTACCAACCTCATCAATACAAATACAACAAAGGTACAAAGAATAAAATTTTGTAAAATTACAAACATAACCCTCAAAAAGTAAATAAACTATATAATATTATTTTTCTGTTTCTCTCTCTCATACTTTTTAAGGGTAGTTTAGATATTTCATTTAAAATAAAACATCACTATCAATTCAATGACTTATAAAATGAACCACTTTATCCTTCTAGAATGTGACCTATAAAGTGGACCGGAGGGAGTACTTTATAATGCACAAATTTTTGTATTTATCAAATTTGATAAGGTCGATATGAATTGAAAATTTCTATCTTTATTTTAAAACTTAATTAAGATTCAATATTTGTATTTGTATTTTTTTATTTTATTGAATTTTTTATTTTTTAATTCTTTTAAAAAGATAAAATGAGTTTACGAGTTCGATCTTGAGCCCTTCAAATAAAAGTTGGGCTTAAAAAATTCATTATTTTTTGAGAAATGAGCTCAAAGGCCCGAGCGCTTAAAGGCCTAGGGCATCCATTTTCTACATTTAGCAATATTCATGTACTGTAGCAAGTCCACCGCACCAAGGAAGTAAAATTCTTTCGACTAGAGAGCAATTTTACCCAATAAAACATGTAGTATATGCACACTGGTTTGAAGTGTTACCTAGGTTATTTTTGTCAGAACACTATTCATACACTGTTCGCGTAACATTCCAAAATTATATAGGCAATTGATAGATTCTTTCGTCTGGAGGGCACTTTTGTCCATTAAAAAGAAATACTGTGTACATGTTAGTTTGAACTGACAGCTTGTAGAGGTTATTTTTGCCAGAATACTATTCATGTTCACGGGGCATCCCCAGCTTATTTACATAGGTAACAGATATTTCCTCCATAAGCTACTCTGCTGTCTGTGAGCGAGACTCAGAGAAAGGGAAGAGAGAGCCGTGGGAGATATGCCTATGGAGATCAAGAGTGCAACATCAATGGAGACAATAAATGCCCAAAACTTAACGAAAAGCTGAGAGAACCACAAAGAGCTGCTCTACGAAGAGACTGGGAGTCATTCAAGAAGTTCTTCAAGAAGGAAGACAACAGAGGTCTGCTGTTAAGAGACTTTCGATCTAAGAGGAAACAATGCGATTCACGTCGCCACTCAATCAGACGGCCCTGAGCTCCTCAAAGAGTTGCTTCAAAGCCTTACTGAAGATGATCGCAAGCGAGCATTGCAGATGGGAAATTCTCGCAAGAACACACTTCTTCACCTGATCATTCACTGTAGCGATGTGAAGATGGTGAATACTGTGATGGGCTTCGGGGAAGAAGAGAATCACTTGTTGTTGGAGATCCCAAACGAACTTGGTGAAACACCACTGCACAGGGCGGCCGAGTTTGGGAAGCTCAAGATGCTAAAGCGCATGGCCGTATTTGGAGATATCAGAGACCACTTTCATAGGAGGCCGACGGCAACTGAAGACACCACACCCGACGACTTGACTTCCATTCTCCACGTTGATATCATTGGCCAACATCTTGGTACCTTTCTTCCTTTTCTTTTTGTTTTTTTGTCCCTAATATTTTCAAGCGCTGTGATTCCCCTCAGTGTTAATCAATGCCCAGCAAGTTGAAAATTAATTTTCCTTGAATACACCAAGTGGCTCATTTTCCGACCCTAGGTAATCACTATTAAAAATAGCCTATATATAACAGTTATATTTGTCAATATATATCAGTTTTAAATTTTTATATATTTTGATGGTATATGGCCTAGAAACAACTATGTAGCAGTTCTTATAGTCAGGGCTATATAATGATTACTTTATTTACAAATAAATTGTTGTATACTCTGTTTTAGTTATAAGTACCCATAAGCCTTTTCAATAAAGTATAAAATCGTTATCTCAAAATAATCGTTAAATAGCTGCCAAATATATAATGGTTGTTTCACACAAACTATTGTATAATTAGGCCTAATTTTGATCATTTTTTATATGTTGTCCAACAACATAAGTAATAATTATTTTAAAATAATTGCTATAAAGTTTAGTCTTTTTTAAAAAAAGAAAACACAGGGGCTTGCATTTCTAGCAACCCTTTGCAATAACAAAATAGACACATTTCCAGTAACAATATCAAGCAATAGAATTCCACAAGAAACCAAATTTTGTATGCATTGATCAATATTTTAAAATCCAACTTTATTTCCGTCTAATCACTTCTAAAATCTATTTGCAAATACTTTAAAATTGTCTAAAAAATGCCTATACAGTAAACTAATTACAAGGAAAATTTTTCCAAATAAAACATATTGCAAGTTAAGTTGGCCAAAGTTAACAAAAAAACCAAAACTGGCCAAAGTCACTATGTTTTGTCTAAGTATAAAGAATCTATAAAATAATCCTATTTATTGAGCAAGCTAATGAGCACTTTCTTTGTTTTTTACCCATTGCTTGAATAAACACTCTAGGCCAACTATTTGAGGACTTGTTCAATTTGAGCTGTAGTGTATTCCTCTACATATGCATTCCCATAGTACTGTTAAGGCAAACATGACAACATAAATCAAGCTTAATTAAGTGTGTAGTGTGTGTAATATAATGTAAATTATTAAAATTAATAAGGTAAAGATAGAAGACATACTTGATTAGGCATAATCTTGTCAACCGGCACATGTTCAACTATGTTTTTCATGTACCTCATGATGCTATAGTCACAATCTGTAGTCTTTTATATTGTTTTAGACTCTTTTGATAAAAAAATAATTTAGTTATAATATAATATACTAAATTTGATAAAATAAATTTATGATAAATCTGTATTTTAATTATCATCCATTCAAATGCATTCTCAAAATTAATAGAACTAGAATGCAAGACAAAGTTTTCTGGCTTTGCAACATTTAGATAGCTTTACATGATAGTATGAAACTTTATATGAAAGACTACATAAAAATAATAAGTTACATAAGTGCAGAGAAATTATTTAACTTACTTATTGAACATCACTATAATATGGTTTTGGTTATCTGATTGCGCTCCAAAAGAATTGAGATACCCCATCATTTCTCTATGTGGATTGAGCATGAGTAACATTCAATGAGCCCGATCACAATTAGCACCTATTAGCATTTATTATACAAAAATAACTTAGTTAAAAAAAATTTATGCATTTGAGAGTTATATAGAGATAATAGGGGTTATGGACTGGGACAGATCTAGAAGTTGATAAATACAGGGGAAAAAAAATGAAAGGTTACAAGAAAGTGGGGTCAAAATTATTTTTCATGTGTTACAAATTAAAATAAACACATTTTTCAGGGAAAATTTATATGATGGGAGCAGTGACCCCTGCTTCCCTCTTGTATCTGTCCATGATTATATTTGTAGTTATATAGATGGAGCATTCAATTCAGTTTCAATTAAGTATCTATAATTATATTATTCTCTCTACCCTGCCAACATCATTCATGCTTTCGGTGGTCCTTTGATCTTTCCTTAATTGGCATGCTAGCTTAAATAATTGACTAATATCATCGAATAAGAAATTTAATTTAATGTTGCAGAGGTTGCTCTGTGATTATTGAGGGTTGAAGGCATTGACAAAGTAGTCCGTGCAGAGAATAGACATGGATTGACCTGTCTTTAACTGCTATGTGGAATGCCGTCTGTTTTCAGGAGCCCTTCCAGCACTGGGTTGATGGATGAGTTCATTGATTTTATTGATTATCGCGAGCGTCTTGTATTTCTCTTTAGTAAGACATCTCTCTTTCTCTTTTTTCAATCAGCCATTGAGTCACTTCTAGCCAATGATTTTTTTTTTTAATTATGTACAAAATATCCTCCTATTAAAAAAAAATTGTTGGAGACATAGTCTTCTCTAAAAACACCTGTTCGTTTATATACAAATGATAGATTTGTTTTTTTTTTTTTTTGGGGACAATACTTAGTTGATGGAATTAACTGTTTAAATATGTGACGGATTGAAACTTAAAGACCTAATTGTAAGGTAAATTTAAGAGGCCGGTTTAAAATAATATAGATGAACTTATATCTAATTTCACTTTCTTGTATATATCTGCAAGGTTATGAAAAGTCATGATACATATGCACACAACGAATATGCAATTTGATTATAGTTTATTAGTGATTTTTAATTGGGTATAATTTCGTATTTTATTTAGGTCACCTAATGTGATTATCATCCTCAATTGTGGATTATATTTTGTATTTTGTAATCATTAGGTTTTTTTTATTCCCATTTTAACTCTCATATATTGAATATTGAATGAACATAATTAGGAAACAAATTACTCTTAAACTTTGTCTCTTCCACATAAAATTTGATAACAAGTCGTCATGCCAAAAGATCACATATCAGCAATGATGATGATGATAAACTCCTAAAGCAGAAAGGACATATAGACTGCAAAAATGATGATGATCATGATGATGGTGATGATGATAAACTTCTTAGACAGAAACGAGACAGAAAGCGGCAAAGTGATGAAAATGCATTTCATCATCTTTGGTGGTACAAATCATGAACAAAAAATTGTTTTATGTAGCTCATTTTAGAACTGATCTGATGATCTTCTCTGACCATGTTGAACAAAATATTTTGCAGGAATATTGAAGTTCTGGGCATTTATGCTCCTGATAACTTCGATACCAGAAATTTCAATCCACCGCATATATTCTATGATACCACCAAATTTCATCGGCCGTCAGAGAAGTTATATGATACTACGAAATTTTATCCGCCATACAGAAGTTGATACTTTAATATATCGACTCGGTATAGGTCAGTATCATACGTCTTTTTCCACGCTAATTGTTGGCAATAATTAGAAGTCACTTTTAAGCGATTTAAGTCTCTTTGTTACAGGATATCACAAATTTTTATGGACTATATCCCTCCCTTCAATATTAAACGATATATATATATTTTTTAATATCATGTTAAAAATATAAGATATTTTGAATCTTTCAAGGTAAAATTAATAACATTGTTTAAAAATACCTTTAACAATAGATGTAATTAATAAAGTATTTTAATTGAGATACCTAATTAAATAAAGATAAATATAAAAATAAAGTGTAATTTTAAAAACAATTTTCTTTTACCAGCGTAATTTTAAGAACAAGTAACAAACTCATTAAGGGTGTAATTCAGTAAAAATTAATATCTTATACAGTATTGAATGGAGGAAGTATATACCAAGAAAAATAGTTTCACCCATGCGGAATTTGTCCCGTCACTAACAATAAATCCTTGCCTAACGATAAAGAAAAATTATTTCACTAATATTAAAAAAGTTGATTATTCATTTTATTTGTGTTTGAAATTGACCTTTTCTCCTCAAATGCCCTATTAGTAATGATGATAAGTTATTGTAGCAATTTTAATTTCTCTCTATTAAATATTAATTTTGAATGATGGGCGAAATTGTAAACTGAAACTGGGAATATTAGCTGGGCTTGATGGTGGGCTGCCCCTTTTTTGTAAAAATTAAAACTAAACAGCCCTAGCATTACGGTGAAGTTATCTTCGTGGATGTATACATTTTTAAAATTGCATGGACTAATGTAGGTTGATCTTTCTTTCTTTCTTTCTTTCTTTTTTTTGGGGGCCTGAAACGTTGTTGATTGATCAAATTAAAAGGATTGGAAATAATGAAATAAAGCTCAAAGACTAGAAACAAAATACAAAGCACATGGACCTGTTATATAAAACAGAAGTCCCCATAGCTCTTCATAGAATTTTATTTGCACAAGGTCCAACCAAATTCCCTTTATAGCAGCAACATGGTGCGCACATCGATCATAACGTTCGATGTTCGAACAATTATTTTGCATAACATGGAAGAGAGAATAAATTAAATTCTTGGTCCCCTTGCCTCCGCCCTCAAACCTTGTTTGATAATGTTTGATCTGTATGTGTCTATACAATCAGATGATCGACTCGAGCAGATTAGGAATAAAAAGGAGAAGCACGAACTAGCCGAGGAGATTGTAGACTTTCTCGTGATGAATGATGACTCGTGGATGTCTACAAATCCTGTAATGCCACGAAAAGAGGCTATGTTGCCCGTGATTCAGCCCTCCAGTATTGCGACTACAAGGAAGAAAGTCAAAGACGATGATGAGGAGACACAAGCTTCTGAAAAGCCCATTTACTATACGCCATTGCTTCTAGCAGCAAGCACAGGAATAGAAGAAATCGTGAAGGAAATCATTGACCTTCATCCAGCTTCCATTTATCACGTGAGTCATGATGGGCAAAACATTCTGCACGTGACTGTGAAGCATCGCCAAAAGAAAATCTACAAGCCCCTCAAGAAATATGGAGTCCTCAGGAGCTTGGCTGTCGGAATCAGTAGTGGAGGTTGCACTCTCTTGCACCAAGCTGCAAAGATAGACTTCTACCAACCAGGTGACCAAGCTGGTGTTGTCTTCCGACTTCGGGATGAGCTCCATTGGTTCCAAGTAAGCATTGACTAATCTTGTTAAATTAGTTCATATTTTCCACCTCTAATTCATGTTAGTCGTGATCTTCTCAGTTTTGCTCTGGAACTCTCTGTGATACGTTCTTTCCCTTGAGCTCTCAAAATTGGATCATTTTTGCTCTTGCCATTAACTAAAGTTGAATTTGATCGTTCAATGCTGATATGGACCAAATTGCTTCTCGACATGTTGGCAAAATAAGTCAAGCAATTTGGTCCACATCACCCTTTAACGGTGAAGAAATTTTTTTGCCTCATTTATGCATCGATCCTGACTCTATAACTGTACTATGCAGCGAGTGTTAAGTGATTTATGGATATATGGTCCTTTGTAGTATGGGCCTATAATAACTGTCTAAATGAATTCTGTTACTCGTGTTTAATACATAAAGATCAGAATCCTTGTAATCATGATTAAATGAATAATACATTAGTATTGAGCTTTGACATTTTTCTCTTAATCTTGTTCATTTGGCAGCGAGTACGGAAGATAATTCCTGGTGGTGTCGACTTGTATCGCAATGACGACAATATAACAGCTAGAGAGATGTTTGAACAAGAACATTCGGCCATGCTCAAAGAAGCCACAGACTGGATAAAGCAGACAGCTCAGTCATGCTCCACCGTCGTCGTTCTCATCGCCACCGTCGTCTTTGCTGCAATGTACACCGTCCCTGGCGGCAACAATAACGATGGCTCCCCCATCTTACGCAACTCACTTGTCTTTCGCTTTTTCTATACCGCTGACGCTATAGCCTTGGCAAGCTCTCTGTTGTCAGTGATGATGTTCCTCTCCATACTTACGTCGCCGTTTCGGATGCAAGATTTGTATGAGGACCTCCCACTAAACCTCGCAGATGGCTTTGGGTGGATGTTAGTCTCTTTGATGACCACTATGCTGACTTTTGGGTCAACAATTTTACTCACCGTTGGCCAGAAGAAAATGAACTGGATTTCATTTTGGGTTTACTTTGTGATGGTTCTCCCTTTCATCATCTCTGGTTTAACGCAATATCCAATCATGACCATCAAGTATAGGCTGAAAATTATAGGGCAACTACTTCTAGACCTTATACTTGGAAGAAGACAACGGCTAGTATTAGCACAAATTCTGAGTCAAAATATTCCAGAGCAAGAGATGTTTTAACAATATTATTTTTATAGATTGCATTGGATTGGAGAAACTTTATGCCGTTATTCAATATAGCTATCATAGAATATTTGTCATTTATCTGTTAGATGATTGTTGTATCTTCTGAACAAGAAAGTGGGTTTTTGGGTATAATGACATGTGAACTCAGATTAGATATTTTCTTACACACACTTGGCCGCGGGGGCTTTTCTTTCCTTTCTTTTCTTTTTAGTTAAATCTACCAACAAATAATTTGTCAGTGGTTACAAAATGAAGAATTTATAATTGATAACATATTATATATGTATATATAGACCTATATGTAGTAGCATTATGTCCACAAGATTCTAGCATTCCAGAATCCAGATTATTCTAATTCTCAGTAGAATCATAGCTTGGAAATCCACCTAAATAAGGAATAAACCAGTTGTTGCTGATATTTTCTGCTTGATTCCTTCATCCATAACCCGAGCTTGGAGAAGGAATAGATAAGAGGGCTCTAAGGAAAATGTGGTCCGAAATCCATAATAGAGTCTGTCCACAATGACCGAAACTTCATACACTCATGCAGAGAGTAATTTTAAGATGAATTATAATTGTCAGGATTGGCAAAAGTGCAATGAAATAAATTTTAAATTACAAAACATACCACCAAGAATTCATCCACTTTCTGTCTTTGCCAAAGGGCCTGTTGATTCAAAATTAAGAAAAATTATTTTAGTTGATTAAGTTTAACACTTGAATTTTGCTAGGAGATTCGTCCACATTTAATGTATGACCATACGTGCTTCAAACATGATCAATATATTTCTTATTACTCCTCCAGCCAAACAACAAATGTTACCGGCTTCAGACTCAATCTCCTGTATCACTGAATAGGGTCGGCTAAAAGACTGTTCATTAGCATGTCTTATGCTTCGTATCCTTTTGTCTTTGTTTAATTTCCCGCATATTGCATTAGCTTCCCATTTTTTCCTCGCGTATCAAATTTTCTTGTCCTGTCCATATTCCACAATGTCTTCTCTCCATTGTGTACCAGAGGAAAGAGAAGGTTTTAATTATTAATTTATTACTTTTTAAAATATTATCTATTTTTTTTTTACATTGGTATACCATCTTCAATTAGGTCGGTAATTTAGGCCAAGCCTGATAGATCAACCAAAGTTCGCCCAAAAAATTCAAGGCCAAGAAAAAATGCTAATTTTTTAATGTTTGAGCCTATTTAGGCCAACCTAAATAGGCCCAAGAAAATTCGAGCCAAGCCCGATCGGCCCGAATGAAAAAAATAAAATGTTTAAAAATATATATAAAATATAATAAATATTAGTTAATTCTTTAAGTTTTATGTTATTTTGTATTAAAATACCATACATTTGAGTGCATTACTAGAGTTATTTAACAAAAAATTAAAAATATTTATATTTTCTATTTTTATTATTTTTAATCAATAAAATATCTCAAATTAATATTTAAAATATATTTTAATATTTATTTTTATATTTTAAAAGCCAATTTTTTTAAAAAAGTTGAGGTCCTATACATCATTTTTGTATCCAAAAAATATATTTTATACTCCCTCCATTCAAAAATATAAGGTACTTTTTGACGAGTTAAATGTTAAAAAATGTAAGACATTTTTAATCTTTTGACGTGTAATTATTATCTTTTTTTTAAGTGCTTAATGACTTTATATTTATTGTAGGGTGTTTAATAAGGGTAAATAAAAAAAGATATGATTAGTTGGAAAGTAGGTAGCTACTTTATTAAGAGGTGAGATTTGATTAAAAATGCATTACATTTTAAATGAAGAGAGTAGTTTTTATGAAATAAGGTAATTGATTTTAAATTAAAAATAATTTTAAAAATAAAATTCAAGCATGTATGAATTCTCAACTCTACTACTAAATAAACATAATAAATAGAATAATATTCTTGAATAATTATTTTGTTATCATTCACACTAGACTTGGTTAAAAATTAAGAATAAATTAGAGTAAATACCCCTTATATGTAGGGGTTAAACAATATAAAAAGTTACAAAGAAATAATTTCAAAAAATAACATTTTACTTATGATTAAATGATTTTGTTTTATATAATATAGTGATTGATACTTTCTCATATTCTTAAAAACAAAATGTATAGTTTATCCAAAAATTATTAAAAAAATTTTTTAAGTTAGTGATCTAACCATGATTGAATTGAGATTAACTTGATCATGATTAAAATAATTTAATTTAATTAAAATATATAAAATATTTATATATGACCATGATAAGAGAAATATTTAAACAATTAAGACATTAATTTACATTTAAAGGAAATATTCATGAATAAATTATACATATTATAATAAAATAATAACAATGCTACTTAAGTACAAATTTGATAAGTTGTTATTTTTTATTTTATTATTATAAAGATAAAATAATATTTTATGCCTAATAGAATTATTTAAAAATTAAAATTGGTTCAAAAATAAAGCAAAAGTATTTTAAAGAAGTTATGGGTATTTGAGCCGGCTAGAATAAGCCCAAAGCCTAAAGGTGTTAGGGTTGGGCTTGTCTATATGAGCTTTTTAGAAAGGGTAGGATATTTTAAACCTAGCTCAAATAAAGCTGACACACTTAAATTACCGGCTCTACCTTCAACATAGCTGGCATCAATTTTCATTTTTCAAAGTTATGTTATTTTCATGGGAAAATCACAATCAAGGAACCCTAGAGACAATTAATTATGCTACAAGACCAAAGGATTCTGTTATTACTCTGCAAGACCAAAGGACTTAAATGTAATTAAAATTTTTTATAAAAAGACAACACTACCCTTGATGTATTTTTGTTTTGATAGGAATTGATTGTTGTTAAAATGATATTGTTTTTATTGTGACAAGGGACTTGTTTTTTTTTGAATGGAAACTTGTTTATCAAATTAATATTTTGTATTTGCTAATGAAGGAATTGATTGTTATTAGAATGAAAATAGGAATTATTTTTTCTCAAATGAAGACTTGTTCACTGAATCACAACACTTCCTCTCCACCACCAAGCTAATTTTTTGGATTAGAGTTGCTAATAATGGAATTGTTTGTTGTTAAAATGAAAATGAGTTTTTTTTTTCTCGAATGAGGACTTATTCATCAAATTAAAACATTTGTTCCTCTTCAACACCAAGTTAATTTTTTAGAGTTGTTAATAAGGGAATTGATTGTTGTTAAGATGTGAATATGGCTTGTTTTTTGTTCGAATGGAGGGTTGTTGTTAAAAGAGTATAATATACACATAAAGGGTATTTTTGTCTTTTCACAAAAAAGGTTGTACTTTGGTCCTGCAGAGTAATATCAAAATTATTTGGTTTTGCAGTGTAATTAATTGTCTCTAGGGGTCCTTGATTGTGAGTTTCCCTCTTTTATTTCTATTTTTTTTCTTTTCACTATAGACAAATGGAATTAGATGGGAGATAGTTTGGCTTATCATGTTTCATTAGCTATTGGTTTTTCTTCATTATATTAGTTTATATCTTCATGCCACATCTTCAATTAGAAAAACCTTTATATTTTTCCTAAGGCTCATCTTTTTATTGGGGGGTTCTAAGGAGTCTTAGCCATGGTCTCTTGGTCATGTGGTTGATGTTGCATTTACTTCATGAGTACACCTTCCTAAAGATGAGGTCTGAACTAGTTGAGGAGATGAGGGAAAATCATTTGAAAAAGAGATTGAGGAATTAAACATCTTGTGCTTCTCTCAAACCTTCTCTTGCATCACCACCCATATGCTACTTTAAAGCAGGGCTTCTATCGTCATCCTATGAATAGGAATCTTAAGAAAAGGCAAGTGTTCATGGAGTTAATTTTGTGTCATCTATCCAATCTATCCCAATTAACACATACCTACATTGTATTTCAAACATTCATACTTTGAAAATCTATGAGGTAGTGGGGGTTATGGTACATGAACTCCAATATCACTAGAGTTGTAAGTAAAGAGTATTTTATAAATTTTCTTGGTGTTTTTTTTTATGTAGATCGTTGGATTTGGCCTTGGTATCTCTGCCTGGCATTAATTAAATGAGGCGTATAAGTGCTAATGCATATGAATGTTTGAGTTTGGTAGTTTTTATGTGCATCGCTTTCTTTATTATTCAAAATCTTCTGACTTTCTCCTTCTAAAATAGGATTTCCTTATCAGAATTGAAAAACATGAAGTTGAAAATATAAGGCGTGTGAACTTGGTTGACATCAATCCTTTGAGCAGTACTTAATCTGTCAAGGTTTGTATGCTATGGGCATTTAAGAGAGTTTATGAGAATCATCTTGATGCTAGTTTTAGGTAGTTGAAGTGATTGGTGTCCATAGATTACATGTTAGTCGATGTTTAGGTCTTCTCCATCTTTTCTTAACATTGTTGGCGTTATTTTTGGCTACTGTCATGTTTGTTAATAAAGGTTTTTTTGCTCATTGAATTGAAGGGCACTAAAATGCTTGCATTATCAATTAGGGAAGATCTGATTGAACATTTCATGACCCTTATGCAAGAGAGAGAGTGTTACTGTTTAACTTTATTTGATGTCCTATAGTGGCTTAATGAGTTCTACACTAAATATGAGATTGAGCTTTGTGCATTCACACAAGTTTAAGAAGTTGATATGCTACTTCCTTTTTACTAATTAAGGTTAAGATCAATTATAAACTTGAAGGAGTACTATGAGTTAGATACCATGTGCATAGGTTTTTGAGTTTCATCTTTAGTATTTCTTTGAGAATGTATTATGTTTGATAGTGTGTAAAACAATTGGTATTTTGTTAAGTGGAGATGCATACAACATCTTGAATAACATGGTTGATCTAAGGCTTGTTAAACTAAGAGACTTGTATTATGTGGAGTAGGTATTTGACCTTAAAGACTTTGAGTATACATTGATTCACCCTATTGTCATGTGGATTTTTATTAGTTAAAATTTATTATACTGATAGGTTACATGAAATTTGATGTAGCAAGAATAGAATGAGGGTTGCACTATAGGGAGACATAGCCAATAAAGCTTGGAATCATTACACGTACTATAAAAACCCTCTTACAAAATAGCCTTTTTAAACTCATATCTACATTGATTCATGTAACATCTTGAATTTCTTAATCCTGTGGTTATTGGTTAATAGAGGGTAAAGTGATAATTAGTGTGGGATTAGAGATTTGGATGATTACTTGATAATTTGACTCATTGAAATATTGAATGAATAGGTACGGGTGGAAGGAGTGCTCACTGTGCCATGCACCGTGACTTGTACTACATGTGCCATGGTGCATGGACCAAACAATGACTTTTAAGTCGTGAAATTTTAGAAATTTTAGAAATTTCAGAGGATTGAGATTTAAAAACACATAAGAGAAGGAGAGAAGAAGGGCTGAAGAGCTAGGACAAACTATGTCAGGTTATTGGAAGGTGCTTCTGATTGATAATTTAGTGGATAAGCTATGTATAACTCTTACATTCCATTCTACACAAATTTCTCTGAAAATAAGTTATAAGAAAATTGAATTGGTGAAATTTAAGGGGTTTGATTCTTTCCCAATAGTAATTAAAAGCTTCTCAGAAGTTAAATTAGAGCTTTGTGATTGTTTTAAAGCTGAATGGTAGAGCTTTGAATTTGTAGGTTTAATTTGGCCCTTAGAGAGAGAAATTTTAAGGTAAAAATCTAATTTGAGTGAGATAAGACTGATTAAAGTAATTTAAAGTAGTAATCGAGTAGTAATGGACTTAGAATGGATAAATGAAAAAGAGTTACAGATGAATATAACCTTAAGTAGTAAATATGTGTTTTTAGTCGAAATGTACCAAATGTGTTCAGATTGGCATATTGGACATGTGAGTTGAGGGAAAAAAAAACTTGTGATAAGCTATTATAATTGTTGAAGTCCATGGGCAACCTTTTTAGTGACATAAGGGTTGAGATAACCAAATAACTTTCTTTATTTAACTGTTTATTGTAACTGTGTGTGAGTATGCTATACAGTACATGAAATGGTTTTGAACTAAGTATGTTTTATGGCATTGAATGTTTATTACATAGAAAGAATTTTTAGTTAAACAAATGATGAAATCTGTATAGTTTGCTATAAAATACGTATATGTACATGTATGAGGAAAGTGTTAATGAGGAACCTTAAATGGTTTAAAAAAATTGTCATAGGAATGGGAGTTCACCCAAGTGGAGAGGTGGTGATAAGACAGTATAGCATATTCTTCTTAGTACTTGACGGGGTGCAGTGTTGGAGAATTATACCTCCTTAGTTCCTTTTAAGGTGCAGTGTTGGAGAAGATGTCCTTAGTGCCTATTGAGTACGGTGTTAGAGATTTGAGACTTCTTAGTATTTGTGTGATACAGTGTTAGAGTCAATGACACCCCATTGTGTGTATTAGGGAAAACCATAGTTTAGAAGTGAGATAGAATACCTTTGGCCGGGTAATTCTACCATTAAATGTGGGCTCAGGGCCAATGAAAGTGTATATTGGTCTAAGGTGAGCCTACGGTTTCTTGTTGAGGTGATTTAAAGGTTTGGTCAATAGGGATCATGCTATGGAATGTTATGTGATATTTGCACTAGTAAATTGGTGAAAAGTGGTATAAAGAGGTGAAATGTGAAACATTATTATGAATTAAGTGGAACTTGTGATATATACTATGTTAATGAGATTTAAATGATATATTATGCTTTACTTTCAAGTAGTTGCATGTGATAGGCGAAAGGAGTGAGTTATTCTGTTACTGATATTTTTATCTCACCCTCGTGATTACATGTTTACAAGGAAAAGCAATGATCAAGAAAAGGAAAGAGAGTTTGGACTGGCTTGAGTGGTTGAAGCCGTATATACTCTAAGATTGTGTAATGAACTAAGAAACTTGTGTATCTATGTGTAAATGAGTTGCCATAATGTTGCATGTATGACTTGAGTAATAATTTTGTGGAATTTTAGCTTAATTGTGCGCATATGTGATGAAATAAATCAAGGGCTATGATTTGAGTATGTTTGTATTGAAATTGTTATTGATATTGGTGAATCTTAAACCTAAGTGAGAAATTATAATGAAATGAGTAATGTAAGGCTAAGATTAAGCAATATATGTTTTCTGAATGTGGATATATGTGTTTATGTTGATAAAAGATCTAAGTAGGCTATGTTATGCCACATGGTGGCAATTTATGAAAGTTTGTAAAATGTGAAAATTGACTGTTGAGATGTTAAATTTCAGTATATGTGTATAATTATGATATAATGTGGTCAATCAAGTGTATTAGGTCCTTTTGGACTTGATTCAAGGCCTTATGTGGTTTAATGAGAGAAAGGGATCAATTTGAGTGCTTGGGTAATTGAAATTTTTTTAAAAAATGACTTTTTACACCTAAATGTCTAAATTTTGATTGGACTATTAGATCATATCCAAACTTATCTCTTTAGCTAGCTTATGAGTTAAGCTTCATGTAAGCGCTTGAATTACTCCAATCGAACGTCATATATGAAAACGACACATGTTGCAAGTCTGTTATTTTGCTATCAAAATAATAGCAAAAATTTGGACCGGCGTGTAGCAGCATATGGTGTCACATAATGCGGCGCATGGCAAAGAAAGTTGGGCATGTAGCTCTGTGCCATATGTCGTAGCACACGTACTGCACGCCGCGATGCACTCACCAATTCTTGACTTGATTTTGGGATTTAAATGAATGCAACTAAAATAGGAATACTAGTGGGTTATGTCTACTGCACATTACACAAATGTGTGATTTGCTTCCATTGTGTGTTCTATGATGTATTATGATTTTTGAGGATCTTGCAAATGAAATCTTTGGCCAAAGCTTTTCAAATAATTTCTTTGATTTGAGATTAGAGTGTTTAAGAGTGATTCTATTAACCTTCTCCTATATTAAGTGGATATAGGGGAAGGTTACAATCCATGCACATACGGTGTAGAAAATGGAGGTAGTGGTATTTTTTAAAATAAAATGTGGCTGTGATTATATCTATACCGAGTCCTCTCATAACAAGTATAGATATTAATATATACATTGGTTAAAATACTATTAAATAACTGGTATAGGTAGTATATTCTAATTTTTTTTAAAAAAAATATTTTTAATATATCAACACTGGTTACTACTTATAAATAGTGTAGTTATACATTTTAATTTTTTAAAATTCCTTTTAACATATCTAGACCGGTAGTTAGGTATGATTGGTGTAATTATATATTAAAATTAAAAAATGTTTTTTAATATATCTACATTGGTTTCTTGAGTAATCGGTGTAGATATATTTTTAATTTTTCAAAACCCTTGTATTAGTTCATCATTGTCACACTCAAGTCTATCATCATCTCTCCCTCTTGCTCTTAGAACCTAATCAATTCTAAAAGGCTACCTTGAACCTAGAATTAATTTATCACAATTGACACTAAGAGCCCTATCCTTGTGCCTTAAAACCCTCTTTCTTATTCTTCGTCTACCTTCATCTTCAATCTAGTGCCTATGCTTTGTCTTCAATCCTATGCTCATGCTCATTCCTATTTATCTTCATCACTGTTTCCCTCTATTCTTCATCTTCAAACGCTCATGCTCATGTTGAGAATCTTTAGTATTTTTAAATTTTTGTTTTTATTTTCTAAATTCTTTCTTGCTCATGCCTATATTGATGTTCATTGATTTGTTTTCTTTGAATTTTCTTGTGGTTTCTTTTTGAATTTTCTTCTAAATTCTATCATGCTTGTGGCTGCTTGCTTTGTTTTTCTGGATTCCCTAAATTTCCTTGCTTATGTTTGTGGGTTTGGATATAAGAATAGTTTTGAATTTCTTCATTGATTCTAGTTTCTTCCTTGATTATGTTTCTTACACATTTTGATTTTGGATATAATGGAAATGAAGTTTGTGTTTCTCTATTGTTACAATAATTGAGATTGAGATATAATGGAAATGGAGTTCTTATACATATGAGAATTTGTGAAATGTATCGTCTCTTCATTACTGAAATTTAAGAGATACAGAATTGTATTAGTCACTTCATTAGGTTGGGAACATCCAATTCATTATAGTTTGGAATTTGCATTGACTTTGAAAATTTAATTAAAATTTTGTTTGTGGTTTCTATTGGACAAGAAAAGCATTTATAGTTAAATTGTGTTTGTATTTTCAATTGTAAATTTATTAGAAAGTCTAACTTTTAGAGAAGACTCTATCAATTTTTTTTTAAATCATAAGTGTTAGCTTAATTGTTAACTTTACTAGCTTAGGTTAGTTAAATTTAGTTTTTTTTTTAATATAGATAGAACATTTTTTCCCTAAAATTGTCTCTAATTTAATTCCACTTACAACATTTGGATCTCTATATTTTGTTCTCTTCAAATTTTTTTTTTTCTAATTTCAAACACAAGCAAGAGTTTGTGTCTTTTAAGTTTTAATTACTTACTCCAATCCTATTTATAATATATATATATTGATCATTAATAAAATTTAGGAATATTGCTAGATTCAAGTGATAAGTTAAATTGGGAATAATTCTCCCCAATACCATTTTATCAATTCAAAGATATTTTAAATTAAACTTTCACAAATGAAATTGCTATCCATGTTTTTTTTCCACCAAACTATCATAACATCGCGGAACTTCTCTTAATTACATATCATTAATTATTATTGTTGATATAATATATAATGGACTGATAAAATCTTATTGTTGATATAAGTTTATTTGAAAGGGGCCGGTCTGCCAGTTCACCAATCTATATAACAAACCAAATCGAACATGTGGCTAGCCCGCCAGTTCACCGATCCAACCAACTGGTTTGGTCCAATTTTTCAAACCATAGTTTTAAAGAATCTCTTAATCTTGTCGGTATAAACAACAATAAAATTTTTGTTGAAATTGAGGATCTATATTGAATTCTCATTAATACTGGCCTAACCATGACAACATTTAAATTGGGATGATGTACATAAAGTCCCACAATTTACCACGAACTTTATTTACACATACCACACCATACACTATAAATAAACACAAATTTTACACAAATTGTTTGAAAATATGGGATCTTGACTTTGTTTTGAAATACTATATTACACAACAAAAAGGGCTATGGAAGCATAGGCACTATACCCTAAAAACAATAATTGAAGTAATTATTTTTCACAAAATGTGTCATGCGCCACACATGTGGTACAAAGCCACGAAACTTAGCTATGTGCTCTGCCCTACGACATGCCACCATGCACTGTGGCACATGTATCAAATTTTGCTATCATGACAGCAATCTAACATGAACTTTTGTTGCGAGCCATTTTCACATATGGTGTCTAATTAAAGTGATTCAAGCACTCACACAAAGCTCATAAGACAAGCTATCTAATGAGATAAGTTTGGACATAATCCAATAGTCTAATCTCAATTCAGACACTTAAGTGTAAAAAGACATTTTTATTTCAAAAACAAACACCCTAAGTGTTTAAATTTAATACTTTGCCTTATTAAATCATTTTAAATCTTGAACCAAGTCCAAAAGGACCAATTTAACTTGATTATCTTACATCATATATAACACTTCACATGCACAGTTTGACCTTTCAATGCCACTTTTTACACTTGTTGACTTGCATAAGGTATCACACATGATATTACATTTACATAATCAAACTTGTTCCACTTTCACAACTTTGACTTACACATATTGGGCTAAAACGCACCATATAGTTAAGGTCCACACATATACATGACTTACACAAGTAGGGTCAAGCCTAGCCATTTAGTCAAGTTTAAAATACATCAACACAATAGTAGAACAAGACAACACACCACATTCACAAATCTCACTCACTACATTTATTGCTAGCTTTACATATGTACCTACCCCAGAAGCACCACAAGCTAGGAAAACATTATTTCTATATAAAATAAGCCAAGATTTCTCAAACCATATAGTTGCATGTTTACTTGTAATAGCATCTAAGCCACTCACAAAATCACATTTACACATATTTACACAATAGCTAAGATGCACATGAATAATACAAGCAAGTCACCTAAAAATGTTATGCATACATGTATATTAATTTAATCAGCAACTTTGTCATTTAATTACAGTTATACATTCATACTATAGAGTAGCATTACATTGAACAAACACTACTACTCTTCACGTGCCTCCTTTCCTAGCTTCTTGGAACTCTTAATACCTGTAACAAAAGTAATGGAGTGAAACGTATGTTCCAATAACTTGGATAAACCCCAATTACATATTAGCAAGTAAAATTAAACACTAGAATAAAGTAATACTATTTTACAATAAAACTAATATATATGCAAAATGCGATGCATAATCAACCATTATGAGTATGCACTCTTGGATCCCACTAACAGAGGATACTCAATGCTCGAACTAGGACTTTCTATCCTTACATAAAGCAGGGCCAACCACTACCTTAGACCAGGGCATCACGTATGTGTGGTTATGCACTTCCTGAGTCCTACTAGCAGATCAAAATCAAAGCTTGGACCACTAGCACTTCCTAGCCTTATATAAAGTAGGGCCACAACCCCCTATTTTAGACAATGGTATACTTATGGATGCATTCTTTAGTCTTACTAATGGATCAAAATCAGCATTATAAACCACAAGGACTTCCTAGCCTTGTACAAAGTAGGGCCACAACCCCTTACCCTAGACTAGGGCACATTTTTGGATGCAAATGCACATGTGCTACCACACATTCCACACATCTCCACTCATACACACATGCACCACTTTTCATAAAATTACTACTCCAACATGGCACATATATTTTATATGAAGGACTTGTTAATAATTTCACAAGCTAATAAATAAAAAGGTTAATCTAGTTACCTCACACCCTTACTACCAAGGGTTACTGTTTTCACTGACTTTTCAAAATGTGTAGACTTTCATGATAAACCCTCAAATGCTCAATCTGCACAATTTAACAACCCTTAATTAGTTTCCGATACTCAACAAAAAACACTAATCTAGCAAAGCCACATTACTTAGCCCATAAAACAGCCTTATTAGTACCTTTTAAGTTCACTTAACTTATCCATCACAGTGACTCACCCTCAAGCTAATAAAATGATCAAAACATCTTTTTTGCTTACTTAGTTAGAAATTTTTCCATTTTTAACTTCACAATTTAAACCAATTTGAGCCTATATCTCTAAGACTCAATCAATAAACCTTAGATTAGTCGCAAAACCTTGTTTTCATTCCCAAAAACCCTTTTCTAACGTTTTCTTCAGAATTTAACCCCTTAAAACTCTCCAATTCAATTTTTCAATCACCCAAACTAAGAAAAAGTATGATAGAAATAAAGCACAGGGTGGTATAAAATTTACCCGACAAGTTATTGGTCAGAGCTAACTCTCAACACCTCAAGAACCTAAGCCCTAGCATAGAAGACCTCTTCTCCCTCTCTCCTGTTCATCTTTCCTTTCCTTTCTCTTTGAGCCATGAGCTAATTTATGCTCTAACTTATCTAAATTCTATTTCATGAGTTGTGGTCTACTGCATAATAAGGCACTTCTTACTATTACTTGCACATGTCATTCCAAATCAACGTTCCATTACTTGATCCTATTCACACACCTTCCTAACAACACAAAACATCAACTCATTACTTAAAACCACAATCCATATACTAACTATTAATTCACCCCAAATTAGTAACTAAGGCCTTGATTTAAAGTTTAAGATGTTACAATGTGTCTTATTGTAAATTCAAATGAAAGTAAATAATTCTGCTATTAGAATTAACTTATTTGCATTGTTGTAGGTTTTTGTATCAATTGTTGTTTTCTTAAGCAAAGACAAATGATATGATTTTCTTTGCCCTTATTTCACTAATGATAAGGAGACTACCAAAGAGGTAAAAGAGCAATATATAAACCAAAGGCTCAATGAAGTTGGTAAGGAGTGTTACATTTTTACTGCTCAACCCCTTAATTACAAAACAATAGAGGGGAGCCAAATATTTAAACCATAATATTAATTCATTTAAAGATCTCCCTATTTGCACTAGTATTTTAGCCCTATATATACTTTACAACTACATCACAAACAACTTAAGGAAGAAAATACACATTCAAATCATTTTCACCATTAATACAAGTAGCCAAAAATCATATGAAATCCTAGTTGGCAAATTATTCACAAAAAGCACATAATTAAAATGTTACGAGGCCTACTATTAGGTCAACATAATCCTAAGCTTTAAGTTGTTTTCCTTAATCCTGCTCTGATGAGCTAGTCCCTATAATATTGAAGAATGAGGAGTGAGTATAATCACTTAGTAACCAAGGTTAATCTAATCTTATAAAAATGAATATTAGTTAATTATAGATGCAAATGGCATTTACAATGCTTTCTCAAATGGATTTGTTTTTCAAAAATTGGCCATAACCATAATACTAACAACCACATGATCGAGCACAAACATATATTATCTCACACCATGAATAAACAACAAAGTACATTTGGGTCATAATACTAACAACCATGTGCCACTATCAAATAACATCAGACTACTATAATAACAACCTTATGTTGAAAATATAAACTGTATGATCAACGCTAATCTTATAGGCTCCTAATACCTCCAATATGAAATTAGTAGCTATTTAGTGGCTACATCCATGAACCCAAAGTAACCAAGCCTTTCACTCATGAGAACCTACTTGCCAAGTAGGCTACCTCACTTACTTGTAACTCATGGTTTTTCCCAATACTAATAACTATGGGGTCTCGTATCCCTAATCTAGTATGCTCATGAACTAGTGGAGACTAGTTAGGTTCAAGTCCCTTAAAAAACAAGTAAGATAGTCCCTCAACATAATGGGATAATGACAACCTCCCAATTCCAACAATCGACAATAAGGCTACCTTTCAATTCCAACAATAAGCCCCAATACCCTATGGATTTTATCACTACTCCTATTCCTAGGTGAACTCCCACAATAAGTGATCATGCCATATATTAACACATAGTTTGCCAAACTATTAACAGCCATCACATCATATCATACTCATCACAATCATCTCCATCATACTCCACATCTCTTAATATGCAAAACATCTCATATTATTAATTTTCAAATATATATATATATATATATTTGCTCTTACTCTGGTATCAAACATACATATGCAAACATACATTTCATTTGCATGGGTTTGAGTATGTTTCTCACCTAAAACATAACTTGCCATAATTTACATCCCATGATTTTAGAAATAGCTTAGTAAGTTTCAAACAATTTATTTCAATAAATAATTAATTAACAAACAATTATACAAACTAAATTTTCCCAGATTGCTTTAAACCTTTAAGAAATTAAAGGTTTACCCCTCAACAAATACACATCTAAGATTCCTAATAGCTTGAATGGTGCCAATTTTGGTTAGTCTACAATTAAACCAAAATGATATCATTATACCCTTATTAAGATAAATTTCAACTTTAACTCAACAATCACAACTCACCCAAAATCACAACCTCACTTTTAACCTTACCCATTAAATTTATTAGCTTCCTTTAACTCGTATTACCCTTAATAAACTATTAAACCACCATTAATGGCTTCAAAAACCTCTACCAACCTTCATTAATGCTAATTTTTCATCCATTAATCGCCTTCTCCAATCAACTACTTACCAATCATTAATGTTAGGTCTAATTAGTCCAAATAAGTCTCATTAATTATATTTAAGTTAATAGGTTTAGGTCCATAGTGTCAAGCCCTAAAAATAGGGGTGACTGGCACAGGATGTAAACCACATCATACATCCCGTAAGCTACAAATTTAAGGTTTACTTCATTTAATTAAAATGTACACAGTTTTACACTGACATTTTAATATTATTAATACTAATCATTATAATAATTATTTCAACATTTTGTAAAAATTTTGACAGAACCTCGTCTGTAAATAAGATCTCCCAAAAATTCTATATCACAAAAATTTTCCTTGAACATTATAACCATCAGGAGCTTGACTCCCCCCGGCCAGTAGACAAAATATATAATAAACTAAGGACTCTAATTATAAGTTATGTGGAACCCCTAATCATATATCTCATGACATAATACATAGATTCCATATTTACATCAATAAGATAGTTTACAGAACAAGTCTTCATTTTGTTTCGCAAACATCTATCATTGGTAGGCAAGACATATAGCGTCAATTATGCTATCTGAGACCAAAATAAATTTTCAGTGAATAACGTCCCAACAATAAATAATTGAACATAAAAAAAGGGAAATTTGAAGCAATTATGTGAGTTAAAAAAATAATGATTTTTATAAAAGAAAATATTTTAATAAATTTTAAGATAAAAGAAATTTTATATAACTTTATATAAAATCTTGAACCATTTAATTTTCAAATCAAATGTCACTATCACTTACTTTCAAAGAAGTAAATAAACGAAATAAATAAATATTAAATAAATTACTAATTAAATCCAACAAGATACAAAATCACCAAGTAATCAGGTTCATAATTATAGGGACTTATCAGAATAATAATAAATATGGACACATAGTCCACCAGGATAAATAATCAAAACACAACTTGTGCCACGAAGACAAACGTAGACACACAGTTTATGAGGGTAAGTAACCAAACGTAGCCGAAGCCATAAAACAAACATGGACACACAATCCACAAAGGTAATGCTAACCAAATGCAGCTCAAAGCCACGAAAACAAATGTGACTATGATGCTCACGAATAACCATCCCTCCATTCCACATGTGTTGGCTATCGCATGAGGCTAACACCACCTATAAACACCCTGCTAGCTAGGTGTACCATGGCGCGCCAAGGGCTAACAGAGCTGCCGTTAGCAACCAGTGTTCTGTATAGAGTTCTCTTTTTAAAACCATTTTCCAAACACGCGAGAAAATTATCACTTTCAAGACATAGTTCCCATTCTCAAAATCAAACTCGTATGAATACTTTTAAGCATTAAAACTTGGCTGAATCAAATTTCATATCCAACGCTCATGGTTGCATTTATTGAATAATCAAAAATTACCAATGCTAATGAAAAGGAATTTTATTAATCCTGAAAGGATGTCTCATAAGGGGTAAAATATTTATATGCTATGATGAATCATTTTTCACCACCATCTTAAAACTTAAAAATGAAAAATTTAATTAACAAAATATTCACTAATCAACATAATTATTATTAAAATAATCAATGTAACAAAATAAATTTTAATAAGAAAAATTAATTGATAAATTAGTTGGGACGCTATTCATTTATCTATCAAGCTTCCAAAATCTAAAGTTTTCCCCTTTTTTTGAACTTCTAAAAAGTTGCTCCTCTTCTCAACATCCTATAAAACTATATATAGAAAATTAGTTAATGACCTTTACTCATCTCACACAAATTCCCTTCCAAAGTTAACTCAACCAATAGTT
Organism: Prosopis cineraria; assembly: GCF_029017545.1. Lineage (NCBI taxonomy): Eukaryota > Viridiplantae > Streptophyta > Magnoliopsida > Fabales > Fabaceae > Prosopis > Prosopis cineraria. The sequence continues at coordinate 25,378,559 of NW_026555344.1, read as the reverse complement.
AATTACAATAACTTTAGAGTGTCTTGAGACCATAATCTAAACATAAAGATTTCTCTCTAGAACTTAGTCATAGTTAATTACTTGATTAGAATCTAGTCTCTCTTAAGCCTTTTTACAAATATCTCAAGTGTGTCCATGTTCAAACATATACTATCCCTCTTTCGCTCTAATTCCCTTTTTTAAAAGTTCTTCTATAACAATAATTTGAACTAATCAAACTTCCCAACATCCACTAAAGAGATTAATTGTCTTCTCATAATTGTTTAATCAACAAAATGAATGTACTACACATATCTTGCCATCATATATCCAAACTCACACTTAGACATTTTTTTCAAATACCTCATTAGCCTTAATCCTCAAACCAATATTAATCTTCCTTTTTATTCAACACTTTAGTCATCAAATTTCCTAATTATTATTTTTTATTCTTTTATTATATATAAACACCTCCATACAAGCCACTGCTAAGCTCAAGGAAAGAATCAAACTACTATCCAACTTAATCAATAGCAACCAACAACAATTAATAAACTTGTAAATTGAAGTAAACTCAATTTATCATTTTCTTTTTCCATACTCCTACGGTAGCCAAGAAAGGAGAGGAATAAAAAAAAAGTTTGAACCTTGTCACTACCACATCCATACCCAAGATCATACTAAAGAAAGGAAAAGGTGAGATTCACTCACCTATAGATCAAAAAGGGGTGAGGGAGAGATTTAAGCTTCCATGGCTAACCATGAGCACTGTAACGATGCAAAGACAGGGAGGCACAGGTTGACAGTAATATGAAAACAGAAAGAGAGTCCCTAACCTTAATTAAATCCCTTATAGCGGCGGACGATTATGACTCCAACAGCGACAACGTCTCTAGCAGCAATAGTGACCAACAGATGAGCCCAACAGCAACTAACGAAGAAGAACAACTAGCAACAAGAAGCAAGGAAAATGGCGTACCGATCTTAAATAAGGAAAGGAAACAAAACAGAAGCCACAAGCTAGTTGGTCAGCAGCGAACAGAGCAATAGCACCTATGTCGATGATGGTTGGCCACGGAGGGGATGAAGGTGAAGGCGCAGCAGAGGATTGAAGAATGGCTGGGTCAAAGCTTCTCTTCTTTCTCTTAGATCTTCTCAAAAAATCTAATAAGAGAGTGTAGATTTTTATCAAATTGATAAGGGGTAATTTAGTAATTTAAAAACAAAAGCAAGAAAATAAAATCCCTTTGCCTTCATCAGATTCGAACACAAGACCTGTTGCCTAAGATTTATGCCATCTTCCATTACACTAACAGCCCTTTGAGTGATAAATATTCTAAAGACTAATATTATTACTATTAAAACATAAATTTTTATATTTAATTTTACTTCAATTTTGGCTTATTACACATAGGCCCTATAGACTGAAAATCATTATCCCAACATAAACCCTAACTTCCTAACACAAAGAAAATGGATGAGAAAAGGAGGAGGAAGCTTAGTACACTTATCTTGGAAGTTATCTAACTCCTAAATATAACCTCTCCTAATATTTTCCTGATATTAAAGGGGGTTAACATATTTAGCACATCACATCATTAAAATCAAAGGAAACATTAATTTGAAAATTTCTTAGGAACTCAAGATTTCTTTCTAAAATCATTTGAAATCAATCCCATATCATCAATGCATAGTGAAAATGAAAAGAACTGCATTCACACCCCTTAAAACACAAACCAAAGGCCACTAGTTAAGCTTGACAGAGGGAAACATGCTATGGCATATACCACATGCGCCATGGCATATCGCACAAACCTATGGGCTTATTGTTTGTACCATGCACCGTGGTGCACATGATAGATTTTATAGTCATATGATCGTTCACATGTGTAAATTTTTAATGTGCGCCATTTCCATATACGACGTCTAATAAAAAGGATTCAAGAGCCCACATGAAACTTATTTCATAAGCCAATTAAGGAGATAAGTTTGGACATGATCCAATAGTCTAACCTAAATTTAGATATTTAAGTGTAAAAAGCTACTTTTTAAAAAAAAATTCAAGCACCAAAGTGTTTAATGGGCTAAGGATCAAATCCAAAGGGTCCATTTACACCTGATTGGCCAATAATATCAACCAATATACAGATATATTAAGATTTGACCATCTAACTACCATTTCACACAACATAGGGCCTGTTTCACCCTATCAACAACACATACCTAAATGGCTAAATATCCATACATTTACCATATAATCACTACTCACACATTTACAATCAAACCTTAGCCTATTCTCACATAATTTACCACATGTAACATATATTCACACATACAATGCTAAGATTCACAAAATGACCACTTGCCACAATTTAAACATGGATATGAATCCTATGACAACTTAACTCATTATAAAATTACAAGAAAAAAAATTAATTACATATGATCTTGAGCTTCATGGAAAAAGCACTACTATGCTAGGCTAGAATCTTTTCCTTTCCCCAGCTTACTACTTGTGCCTATAAAAATGTAACGACGATGTGAGATAATAATCTTAATAACAAGATAACTCACTACTACCAATTATTACAAATAACTATAAATGAGTAATGCATAATCATAAACAAGTAAAAACCATATAATATAAGTTTTTCTTCATAAAAACTATTTTGGTTGAGACTTTGGTTGAGACTTCTCTGGGTATGACTGAGTTCTTCTTGAATGGTCTTAAGACTATGGTTATTTCCAATGAATTTTAGAAAGAGACATGAGATGCTCAGCTTCAAGATTTGATTTTGTTAAAAATAAGTCAAGACATTGAGAATGGTGAGATAATGGATTATTGGTTTAGTGATGATGGGTATGTGGTTTTGAAGGATAAGGTGTGTGTTCCAAACAATGAGTCTATTCAGCAGAAATTGTTGGATGAGGCACATCGTAGTAGCTACACCCTTCATCCCGGTACTACTAAGATGTATCATGACATGCAGTATCACTAGTAGTGGCTAGGCATAAAAAGGATGTCACAGAATATGTTAGTAAGTGTTTGACTTGTCAGAAGGTCCAGATAGAGCACTAAAAGCCATCGGGATTGTTACAACCTTTAGAGATTCCTAAATGGAAATAGGATAGTATTTCAATGGATTTTATATTTGGTCTGCCGAGAACCCAGGCTAGTTTTGACTCTATTTAGGTAATTGTAGATCATTTGACTAAGTCAGCACATGTCTTACCGGTTAGACCACCTGTACGGTTGATAAGTATGCTGAGATCTACATTAAGGAGATTGTGTGAATACATGGGGTACCGAGAGATATTATTTCAGACCATGATCCTTAGTTTACATCGAATTTATGGCAAGCTATGCAAAGGGCTATGGGCATGGATCTGAAGTTCAATACATCCTATCATCCACAGATGGATGGACAAACTGAGCGAACGATCTAGATATTAGAGGATATGTTGAGGTCGTGTGCCCTAGAGCTTCAGGGAAGCTAGGATAAGCATTTGCCTCTGGTGGTGTTTGCTTATAATAACAGTAATCATACCAGTATTAAAGATGGCTCCTTATGAAGCATTATATGGAAGACAGTATAGATCGCCTCTCTGTTAGTATGAGTTGAGTGAGAGGACAATGACGGCACCAAATGTGGTAGATGAGACCACAGAGAAAATCAAATTGATCCAACAAAAGCTTCTTATGGTGCAAAATAGATAAAAAAGTTATACAGATAATCATCATAAGGACCTGTCTTTTAAGGTTGGGGATCATGTGTTTCTCAAGGTTTCCTCATTAACGACATTGGATGCTCAATTCGGGCTAAAAAGTTATCTCCTCGATATATGGGTCCTTTTGAGGTTTTGAAGAAAGTTGGGCTGGTGGCTTATTAGTTGGCATTGCCGCTTTAGTTAGTGGGTCTACACAATGTGTTTCATGTGTCACGGTTGAAGAAGTACTAACCAAACCTATAGCATGTGATAGAACCTGAGGAGGTTGAAATTCAAAAGAATTTAACCTACTAGACTGAACCAGATTGTATTCTAGATGCTAAGGATAAGCAGCTTAGAAATAGGACAATCTGGTTGGTAAAAGTGATCTAGAAAGGGTGGCTCCATAAGATGCAACCTAGGAGACTGAGGATCATATGAGGAAGGAGTATCCACAGTTGTTTTCCTAGCTATGTTTCTCTCTTTAATTCATGAATTAGCTTGGATTTTGGGGACAAAATCCTTTTTAAAGGAGGCAAAAATGTAACATCCCGAAATTTTAAAACTTGAATTTATTTTAAAAAATAAAATAAAATATTTATAATTAAATTAAAATTAAGAATAATTTGATAGAGGTTCAGAGTTTGAATTTTTCTAAGCAAAAGTTGGGTTTTATTTTATTTTTAACTATGGAAAAAATTACTAAAGTCGATCGCTTTTGTGCTATAATAAAAATATTGGGCCATTTCTTATAATTTTCCTTAAAGTGTTAGATCAACAGTTTTTAGAGGAAAAATAGAACACAGAAATGAAAAAGAAAGAAAGAAAGAAAAAAATGCATGAATGAGACAGAAGAGAGGAAGAAGAAAGGAGGAAGAGAAGGAGTTAGGCTCAGATTCAGGAGGTTTTATGGCCGTTGCGAGCTCAGCTACGCGATAGGTAAACTGCCTACTTCAATCTTCTTCCCTCCCTCTTTGTTTTCTTCAATTTTGGAAAAAAGAGATTTCTGAAATTTTGATCCCAAAGGCTTTATTTTTGTAAACTTTGGTTTCTTTGGATCCCAAGGAGGATGTTTTGAGTTTCTATATAGTGATCTAATGTTTTGAGTAGATAATTAGATGAAAAGAGGTGGTTTGGGCATAAATTAAACCCTGAGAGATTGGGTTTTGTTTTTTAATGGTTAAAGCCTATTGATTTAGTTATAATCATGCTATTTGAGCCCAATAAGATTTAAATTAAGGTTTGGTTTTCATTATAAGGGCTAATGGTAAAAGTTGGTGACATTAAGTGAAGGTTTATAATTGATTAAAAACTATATGAATTGAAAATTAGCCCAGTGATGGCTAATAAATGGTTTTGGTAGTTAAGTAGTATTATGTGAATGGTTGGTTTAATATATAGACCATTGAGATGGATTATGGCTCATTAACCCAAGTTGTGTGATATGAGCTATATTCTTCATTAATGCTATTTGTCATAATAGGTGATGTGGATCACTTATATGTTGTAGGGAATTGTTGGCAGAACTTATTGAGAAGTTAAGGAACAAGCCAAGTCCTATTTTGTATAAGAGGAACCCTTTTGGTACTAAAGGATTGAGGTAACAGGAAAATTTATATTTCTTATTACTTTGTCTTAGCTATTTTTGAATAAATATTACTAGCTATCATGCATTACATGTTTTAAAAGATTAAATGTGCTTTATAAGGGGTTACAGGGTACTACTTTGATTATAGTGCAAAAATATTTTCTAATTGTTTAAAAACAATGTGTTTATAGAAAGGAGATTTGTTTGCATGTATTGTAATCATAAAGAATAGAAGTTGCTCTTAAGAAAGTGTAACTAAGCAAGGTATCTTAGATAGGCTAAGGAACTGTTTAAGGGAGATTTATAAATGTTGTACTACCTTAGAGTGTTGAAGTGGTCAATACTCGAGAAAGGTAGACACGAGTAAAAGGCGTGATCTCGGTAGGAATTCACCAATGAGAAGGTGTGGACTTTTGATATTCTATGGCACACTGCCAGTACTCAGTGCTGCCTTACGTATTGTGGGCTCAGTGTACTAAAGTAGTTAGTGTATTAAGTGTTCAACACCTCTCAGTGGGGGAGGGAATCTGACATATGAAGTGTGAGGTTGAGTGCCTAGGCTAATGTAGCCCTCACATGAAGAGTAAGTTGGGCTGGCTTTGGGAGGGAGTTAGCTTCGACTGCTCAGGATTCATGTTGAAGGGACATAGGTGGGTTAGTAGATTAGATCATGCCTTAGATTATGTTTTGTGCCTATGGAGGTACAAGTGGGTATAAAGTTTACATGTGAGTTAAAGAATGCCAGGGGGTATTCTGTTAGTCATGAAAGGCCATACTGCCAATGTCATGCATTCATGAATTTTAAATGGCTAAATTATATACTATGTTGAATTTATTATTCGTTTATTTGATTATGGCTTACTTTGTAATAATAAATGTAGATTTCTCTGTTACTAAGACTGTGGTTGTCTCAACCCTTTTTTTTAATATTTCTAGGTCCAAGCAAAGGAACTAGTGGAGGACGAGGAAAGGAGCAAAGCTAGGGATTGCTTGTGAATTGTAAAGAATTGCAACCCCTTTCTTTTGAGCAAATATATTATAATGTATTTAGAATTAGGGTGCCAGTAGGATGTGATTATGTATATGTGTGTGAGTATGTGTGGATTGTATGGCTTGTGTATGAAATTTTGTTTGCTTGTAGACTTATGGCTAGGAAACTTGGCTATGGTGTGTGGTTTTGATGGATTTATTTAGTAGACCAAGTTTTCACTACAAGAAAATATTTATTTTGGTATATATGTGATTTCACAAGCAAATGCAAAGTGGTTGCATTGCAAATGGTGTGTTATAGGAAAACATATACCTTAGATAGAGAGAGTAGGTGCGTGGGCCCTGCAGAGATCTCTAAGCGAAGTGAAAACATTTAGTATGTGTATTCATATGTGTATATGATATTTGGAATAGTTTTTAGCCACTCTTGTGTGATTTGTACATTTTGGGGTTTAGGATCTATTTTGGGAAATGGCACCGGATGATTAAATTTTGGTATAAAATTTTTTTCTATCATTTAAATATGCTATCAGGTTTTTTTAGTTCTATTTGACGTGTCCAAAGTGTTCTTACAAGTTTGTGACTATTAGGATGAGATTTGGACAATTTTAAAAATGGTTTTTACTAAAAAAATGTATTTTTGCATTTGGGTGTCCAAATCTTAATCCAACTATTAGATTTCTCTAAAATTTAGGTCACTAGTAAAACCTTTCATAAGCTTCGTGTGGGTTTTAGAATCACATCAATTAGATACCGGATGGAGAAACAGTGCACTCTGAAATTTTTGCTGTCATGACAATAACAGTGATGATGTTACAACATGCACGAAATTCAATCTGTTAGTCAGATCTGTTTAAAATTTGGTATGCTAATAGTATTCTTTAAAATTGACATGTGGGCTTTGGAATCGCTCTGATCAAAGGTCGGATGATGAAATGGTGCACTCCAAAAGTTACTCCAGAGGTGCTGTCATGACAGAAAAAATGACCAAACTTGTAACATATCCAATTTTTAACCTGACCGTTGGATCTCCTTGAAATTTAATACACTTATAGTACCCTTTGAATGTGACATGTGAACTTTAAAATTACTTCAATCGGGGACTAGATCATAGAATGGTGCCTCTCGAAAGTTGGCCTGAGAAGGCTATCATGATAGTAATTTAATGCTATCAAGACAGCATCTTTTTATCCCACTTTCGCCTACCTTGCTTCCATGCACTATAGGTAAAACCTACAAACTTTTTTAAAAAAAGTTTTAAATGTTTATTTTGCAATCGTGTATCTGTTTAATGATTTAAATAGTTTGTTTCCTAAGTTGGTTTTAGGATTAACTCCTTAACCACACTTAGTTTATTTGAATTATGTGATTTTTAGATAATACTCGGGACAAGTGTTACACTTAGCATGCATATTGCTTTCAACTTCACATGTAGCTTCATTCCAAAAATGATTACATCACAACACTTTCACTTGAACCAATTTCTTTTAACAACTTTTAAACTTGTCTAACCAAAATGACCATGTGAACCTTTTTTCATACAATAAATCTAGGACTTAAGTTTTTATTATATGAGAAAGGTCATATAAGTATTTCTACAACGTTGATACATGAAACATCGAATGGATGCCCGACAATTCAAGTGATAGTACTAAATGATAAGCAACTATACCAACCCTTCTTAAAATTCCAATTGGACTAATAAATCTCGAGCTTAGCTTGCATTTCTTCTTGAATCTCATTACCGCTTTTATAGGATAAATCTCAAGAAATACTTTATCCCCAACCGTAAATTCTAACTTCCAGCATCGGTTATCGATATAGGATTTTTGTCACATATGAGCTATTATTAATTTTTCTCTAATTATTTTCACTTTCTCAATAGCTCTTGTACCATATCAAGTCCTAAAAGCTTAACATCACCAATATCAAATCACACAATAAGAGATCTACACTGCTTACCCAAAAAAAAGTGCCTCATAGAAACCATTTGAGTGCTAGTTTGATAGTTGTTATTACAATCAAACTCCATCAATATAATTATTTCAAATCCTAATACATCTTGGCTGCTCCTGGATGAACGATATATATAGAGTGGTACGCAAACTCTGTCATCGCATCTTAATATCCCTTCCTAGTTACTACAAACTCAGTGTTACTTCTTGCTATAATTGCTTCCTTTAACTTGCATAACTTGGGTCTAAAAATTGAACATTCTTAATCTGCTCAATTAAAGAAGAATGAGCTTGTATATCAGGTAGAATGTTCCCTTATCGATAATTTTAAACTTCACCCCACTTTGCTCAAGCTTATACATTTCTTGTACTAAAGATCATCTTGCTAAAGTCACATGTGCTAAGCTACCCATCGACTTCCTACTCGACACATCAGCCATGACATTTGCCTTGCCAAAGCGATAAAGAATTGTACAATCATAATTTTTAATTTTAATTTTTTTAATTTATTTTTTAAATTTTTTTGACAATTCCATCCATCTTTTCTGCCAAGGTTAAAATCCTTCTACTTAAAAATATACTTAAGACTCTTATGATCAGTATAAATTTCATAAGTCTCACCACAAAATAGTGGCACCAAACCTTCAAAGCAAAAACATTTGCTACCATTTCTAAATCATGTGTTAGTAGCTCTGCTCATGCTTCTTAGTTTTGAAAAACACTAAGCTCCTTGCATCTGGTCAGGAAGATCATCGATTTAAGGTAGTGGGTACTTATTATTTACTATCACCTTATTATGTTGCCAATAATCAACATAAAATCTTAGTGACCCATCCTTTTTCTTCACAAGAGCACGAGTGCTTTCCAAAGAGATTTACTAGGTTATATAAATCTCTTATCCAATAACTCTTACAATTGAGCCTTTAGTTCTTTTAACTCAAAAGGTATCATTCTATAAGGCAAAATAGAAGTTGGTTTAGTGTCCGAAACCAAGTCAATAGAAAATTCAATTTCTTGATTAGGTAGCAGTCTAGGAAATTCTCCAGGAAATACATCTGGAAATTCTCAAATGACTAGTATTTGATCCAACTAATAGTGGATTTATTGACATTTCTCACCACAACTAAGAACCCTTGGAAACCTTTTGTCAATAACCATTGGGCTTTCAAAGCCTAAATAAGATTAGTTGGTCTTTCTATAGAATATCAATTTTTTCCACTCTTAAGTGGCAATTCTCAATAGCATAATAGGAAGCTAACTAGTTCATACCTAATATTTATTAAAATCAATTATATTAAGTATCATTAAATTAATAAGGGTTTCTCTACCTTCAGAAGACACTTCGCATGACTATACACATAAGAAACAATCCAAAATTTTCCTACTAGAGTTTCAACTATAAATGAATTATCAAATTTGGTGGTTTCTTTACCTAACCTCTTAACAAAATAAGTAGACACATATGAATGAGTTAATTCGAGATAAAACAATGCACAAGCCTAATTAGAGCATATAGTTATGATATATGTAACAACAACATTTGAAGCTCTAGCATCTTGCCTTGTCATAATGTAAACTCTTGCCTATCCTTGCCTTAAAGAAGACTATTCTTACTTTCCATTTCCTTTTCCAGATATACCCCTGCTGGTTGAAGTAGAAGCGGCCCTAACAAGTGGGACTAATGATGAAGTAGGATGGAAAGTAGGTTGATTTAATTCATGACTAGACATATACTAGATATAAGGAAAATTCCTTCTCAAATGGCCCATCTGCCTGTACTCAAAGCATGTGCCAAACACTAGGGCATGATCTCGAATGGTATTTCCCATAACTAGTACAAGGGACTCTAATGTAACTCGATTAATTTGAAACTGACTAGGCCCGGGCCTAACATTGCTATAATTAGATCTCACAATAGAAATACTTGTTAATGGTGAACTATATGATTTAGGTCTAGACTGTATGGCAAGAAAGTTAGATTAGCTTGAAAATCAATAACTCTTAGAGGAAGAACTAGAAAATTTCTCATCATTCTCTTTCTTGCATTTCTTAGAAATTGCTTTCTCTACCTCATATCAATTTTCAATTGTTAATACACTATCAACAATCTCATCATAGGTAACATCGTGATCCAACAAAGATACTATATTATCATGTTGAACAAATCTACTAATATGAGAAGTAAAAGAAAATAATCCTGTGAACTTCTGATTATATATTGCTGTTGACATCCCTTTACTGCATTTTAGATTTAAAAACCATTCAACTTTTGCATTTCTAGTACCTTAAGGTAGATAGCGATTTAGAAAAGTAGTTTTAAAATCCTCCTATGGCAAAGACGATATCCTAGTTGCATGCAAACTTAAGGCTATTTTTGCCTAATTATTTGCTACTCCTTGCAATTGAAACACTATAAACTTATTATGCTAAATATGAAGGTGTCTCAAGGCCCAACATCTCTTCTCAATTCCTTTAAGAAATTTAATTAGGTCCTGCTGGGAGTTGTTTCCTGAAAAGGAAGGGGATTTAGCTTCATAAATTCTGACAACTTTACTACAGGCGGTTCCTCTTGCATAACATGTGCAAAGGGGGCAATATGCTTTTCTCACATTGAGAATTTGAACATTTAGCCTCAGAAGAAATGTCTTAGAGGGATCTAAAGGTTTGGCCACCCCTAATCCTAATCCTGCTTCAACGCTGTCCTATACCTTTTCAAGGGCACATTATTTATCTAAGAAGTTCTACTAGATGCCTTACTGCTAGTAAAACTCCTAGTAGATACTCGACATTTAGTTGACATGTTTCAATATATAATGAGACAAAAGAACTATTTAGTTCAAAATACAATTCTATATAGCAAAAGAACTCAATGACAAGAAACAGACGACATTCAAGGACTTCTTATAGAACCTTCAATGATGCCTCAATTATAACTATGCCCGGGTTCATAATAATAATTGAGACTTCACTGAAATTTCTTGCTCCACATAGCTATAATAAACCAAAGCTCTGATACCAAACTGTCACGCCCTAAAAATAAGGATGACCAACATAGGATGTGAACTACATCATGCATCCCGTAAGCCACAAATTCAAGGTTTACTTCATTTAATTAAAATGTATACAATTTTACACTGACATTTTAATACTATTAATACTAAGCATTATAATAATTATTTCAACATTTTGCAAAAATTTTGACAGAACCTCATTTGTAAATAAGATCTCCCGAAAATTTTATATCACAAAAATTTTCCTTGAACATTATATCCATCAGGAGCCGGCTCCTCCCAGCTAGTAGACAAAATGTATAATAAAATAAGGACTCTAATTATGTGGAGCCTCTAATCATATATCTCATGACATAATACATAGATTCCATATTTACATCAATAAGAAATATTTACGAAACAAGTCTTCATTTTGTTCCACAAACATCCATCATTGGTAGGCAAGACATATAGCGTCAATTATGCTAGCTAAGACCAAAATAATTTTCCAGTAAATAATGTCCCAACAATAAATAATTGAACATAAAATAAGGGAAATCTGAAGAAATTATGTGAGTTAAATAGATAACGATTTTAATAAAATTTGAAATAAAAGAAATTTTATATAACTTTAAATAAAATCTTGAACCATTTAATTTTCAAATCAAATGTCACTATCACTTGCTTTCAAAGAAGCAAATAAATGAAATAAATAAATATTAAATAAATTACTAATTAAATCCAACAAGATACAAAATCACCAAGTAATCAGATTCATAATTATAGGGACTTATCAGAACAATTAACAAACATAGACACATAGTTATCGGGATAAATAATCTAAACGCGGCTTGTACTACGAAGACAAACGTAGACACATAGTCCACGAGGGTAAGTAACCAAATGCAGTTGAAGCCATGAAACAAATATGGACACACAATCCACGAGGGTAATGCTAACCAAATGTGGATCAAAGCCATAAAAACAAATGTGAGTATGATGCTCACGAATAACCATCTCTCTGTTCCACGTGTGTTGGCTATCGCACGAGGCTAACACCTCCTATAAACACCCTACTAGCTAGGTGTATCATGGCGTGCCAAAGGCTAGTAGAGCTGCCATTAGCAACCAATGTTTTGTATAAAGTTTCCTTTTTAAAATCATTTTCCAAACATACAAGAAAATTATCACTTTTAAGACACAGTTCTCATTCTCAAAATCAAACTCGCATGAATACTTTTAAGCATTAAAACTTGCCAGAATCAAATTTTATATCCAATACTCATACTTGCATTTATTGAATTTTATTAATCATGAAAGGATATCTCATAAGGGGTAAAATATTCATATGTTATGATGAATCCTTTTTCACCACCATCTTAAAACTTAAAAATGAAAATTTTAATTAACAAAGTATTCACTAATCAACATAATTATTATTAAAATAATCAATGTAACAAAATAAATTTTAATAAGAAAAATTAATTAATAAATTAATTGGGATGCTATCCACTTACCTATCAAGCTTCCAAAATCTAAAGTTTTCCCCTTTTTTGAACTTCTAAAAAGTTGCTCCTCTTCTCAACATCCTATAAAACTATATATAAAAAATTAGTTGATGACCTTTACTCATCTCACACAAATTTCCTTCCAAAGTTAACTCAACCAGCAGTTAATTACAACAACTTTAAAGTGTCTTGAGACCATAATCTACACATAAAGATTTCTCTCTAGTGTTTAGTCATAGTTAATTACTCAATTAGAATCTAGTCTCTCTTAAGCCTTTTTACAAATACCTTAAGTGTATCCATATTCAAACATATACTATCCTTCTTTCGCTCTAATTCCCTTTTCTAAAAGTTCTCCTATAACAATAATTTGAACTAATCAAACTTCCCAACATCTACTAAAGAGATTAATTGTCTTCTAATAATTGTTTAATCAACAACAATGAATGTACTACACATATCTTGCCATTATATGTCCAAACTCACACTTAGACATTTTTTTCAAATACCTCATAGGCCTTAATCCTCAAACCAATATTAATCTTCCTTTTTATTCAACACTTTAGTTCATTAAATTTCCTAATTATTATTTTTTATTCTTTTATATATATATATATATATACCTCTATACAAGCCATTGCTAAGCTCAAGGAAAGAATCAAACTCCTATCCAACTTAATCAATAGCAACCAACAACAATTAACAAACTTGTGAATTGAAGTAAACTCAATTTATCATTTTCCTTTTCCATACTCCTACGGCAGCAAAGAAAGGAGAGGAACAAAAAAAAATTAAACCTTGTTCACTAACACATCCATACCCAGGATCATACTAAAGAAAGAAGGAGGTAAGATTCACTCACCTAAGGATCAAAGAGGGGTGAGGGAGAGATTTAAGCTTCCATGGCTAACCATGAGCAATGTAACAATATAGAGACAGGGAGGCATAGGTCAACAGTAATATGAAAACAAAAGGAGACTCCCTAACCTTAATTGAATCCCTTATAGCAATAGACGATTGTGACCCCAGCGGCGATAGCATTTGTAGCAGCAATAATAACTAACAGATGAGCCCAACAGTAACTAATGAAGAAGAACGACTAGCAACAAGAAGCAAGGGAAAATGGCATACTGATTTAGAACAAGGAAAGGAAACAAAACAGAAGCCACAAGTTAGTTGGTTAGTGGCGGACAAAGCAATGGCACCTATGTCGGTGACGGTTGGCCATAAAGGGGACGAAGGTGAAGGCGCAACAGAGGATTGAAGAATGGCTGGGTCAAAGCTTCTCTTTTTTCTCTCAGATCTTCTCGAAAAATCTAAAAAGAGAGTGTAGATTTTTTTTATCAAATTGATAAGGGGCAATTTAGTAATTTATAAACAAAAAGTAAGGAATCGAAATCCCCTTGCTTTCATCAGATTCAAACATAAGACCTGTTGCCTAAGATTTATGCCATCATCCACTACACTAACAGCCCTTTGAGTGATAAATATTCCAAAGACTAATATTATTACTATTAAAACATAAATTTATATATTTAATTTTACTTCAATTCTTGGCTTATTACACATAGGCCCTATAGACTGAAAATCATCATCCCAACATAAACCCTAACTTCCTAACATAAAGAAAATGGATGAGAAAAGGAGGAGGAAGCTTAGTACACTTATCTTGGAAGTTATCTAACTCCTAAATATAACCTCTCCCAATATTTTCCTGATATTAAAAGGGGTTAACATATTCACCACATCACATCATTAAAATCAAAGGAAACATTAATTTGAAAATTTCTTAGGAACTCAAGATTTCTTTCTAAAATCATTTAAACTCAATCGCATATCAATCAATGCACAGTGAAAATGAAAAGAACTACATTCACACCGTTTAAAACACAAACTAATGACCACTAGTTAAGCTTGACAGAGGGAAACATGCTATGGCATGCACCACATGCGTCATGGCATGTGGCACAAACCTATGGGCTCATTGTTTGTACCATGCACTGTAGTGCATATGATAGATTTTATAGTCATATGACCATTCACATGTGTAAATTTTTAATGTGTTCCATTTCCACATACGACGTCTAATTAAAAGAATTCAAGAGCCCACATGAAACTTATTTCATAAGCCAACTAAGGAGATAAGTTTGGACATGATTCAATAGTCTAACCTAAATTTAGATATTTAAGTGTAAAAAGCTATTTTAAAAAAAAATTCAAGCACCAAAGTGTTTAATGGGCTAAGGACCAAATCCAAAAGGTCCATTTACACCTGATTGGCCAATAATATCAACCAATATATAGATATATTAAGATTTAACCATCTAACTACCCATTTCACACAACATAGGACCTGTTTCACCCTATCAACAACACATACCTAAATGGCTAAATATCCATACATTTACCATATAATCACTACTCACACATTTACAATCAAACCTTAGCCTATTCTCACATAATTTACCACATGTAACATATATTCACACATACAATGCTAAGATTCAAAAAATGACCGCTTGCCATAATTTAAACATGCATATGAATCCTATGGCAACTTAACTCATTATAAAATTACAAGAAAACAAATTAATTACATATGCTCTTGAGCTTTATGGAAAAAGCACTACTATGCTAGTCTAGAATCTTTCCTTTTCGCTAGCTTACTACTTGTACATATAAAAATGTAACTACGATGTGAGATAATAATTTTAATAACAAAATAACTCACTACTACCAATTATTACAAATAACTATAAATGAGTAATGCATAATCATAAACAAGTAAAAACTATATAATATAAGTTTTTCTTCATAAAAACCATTTTCACATAAATCAATCCCCACTAGCATGATCAACTACCATCCAAGCCTTCATGTCACCTCAATTAAAACTATAGGCTCTTATTAGGCTAATCACACACTCATTGATTAAAGCATACTTTCAATAGTAGAATCACCCATCTAAAGACATTTTGTCCCACTTCTAAACTACAATTTTCCTTATCACACAAAATGATCAGAGCATCACTATTCCAACACCACATCATACAGATGCTAAGGAACATAAATCTCTAAACCATACCCTACATAGGCACTAAGGAGATAATCTCCAATACCACACCTTAATATGTACTAAGAAGATGGAATTCTCTAATACCACACCTCATTGACCACACCCTGTCAGGTATTAAGGAGAATAAATATCATATGGACTTCACTACTTCTACCTATAGGTGAACTCCTTCCCTCTATCATGATCATGCTCACATACAAACCACTTATTTATATTCAAATCCATATATATAAATATAGTCACATAATAGTGTAATTTCATAAACTCATTTCCTTTGACATGATTTTCATACATCAATTATTCACATTTCAAATATGCACAATCTAAAATAATTTAATGCAATAATATTCATACTCACAAATAGTTAAGCTAGATAATCAAATAAGATAAGTTATTATGTTACCTTAACTCTTCTGTCACAAGAAAGGGTTACTCATAGATTTTCCTTAACATTTAATGTACCTAAACACTTCTTTTAAGATATTCACATAACACTGTAATCTATGCATAATTTGTACTATTAGTCAATCAATCAAATTGACCACAAGTACTAATTATCACTTAAAAAAACATATTTAACTATTCATTTCCTTTTACTTAGGCAATTTAAGTTCCTTACAATCCAATTACCTATTTCTATCGCTTTTATCAATCCTAACATACCTTCTTCCTAAATTCCATTCTCATTTTCTCTTAGTTTAGGTTAATTTGAGTATATAGTCATAAAGCTTTAACGTTTAACTTTAAACTAGTCATAAAACCTTAACTCAATTCTCGAGAATCTTTTCATTACTACAAGGTAAGAAATAAACCTCTTAAAACTTCTCAATTCAATTTCTTATAACTTACACTAAGAGAAGTTGGTGTATAATCAAAGCTAAAGGTAGTATGACATTTACCTGATAAACTACTAGTCAAAATGTCTCTCAAGCTCTCAAGAATCAATGCCTTATTAAAGGATAGGCTTCTCCTCTTCTCCTTTCATTCTCCCTCTCCTTTTCTTATTAGAATTGCAAGTATCCACATACTTATTTGCTATTTTTATATGTTATGCATCACGGAGCATATAGCTTTAGAAAAATGTGGGCAAAATGTTGATGATATTAATATGTTTGGATGCTAAATAGGATTAATTAAGTGTGTTGAAGGAGTTGAAGTTGATGAATGAGATTTGTGGGTATAATGGGTACTTAAAAATTAGTGATTTTAGAGTTTAATTGGAGTGATAATTGACAATTATCACTTAATTGTGTAGATTAAATATTGCTCAAGTGTTTTCATGCGTGTGGAACATACAGAGAGAATGTTAAACTATAGTAACCCTTTTTGTGACAAAAGAGTTGAGATAATGAAATAATTTGCACTATTTAATTAAATGCTTAATTGTTTGTGAGTAGATATGTAAATGATCTATGTGTATTCTGAAAGCATTGCATATTACAAAATAAGGTTTTAATGCATTTGAAATGATTTCCCAATGATAAAGATTTGTCAAAATCTCTTATATGAGTTAAATCTAGTTTGGATACAAATATAGGGTATGTATGATAAGTGTGAGCATGATCATTATAGGGGGTGGGAGTTCACCTGTAGGAAGGATTAGTAGAAGTTCATATGGTATGTATCTCTTTAGTACCTAGTAAGCTAAAGTGTTAGAGATTATCTCCTCAGTATTCATGTGGGATACGACATTAGAGATTAACCCTCCTTAGCATCAATGATGTAGTGTTGGAGTAATAACACCCCAATTATGATAGGGGGAGACCATAGTCTGGAAGTAGGATAGGAGACCTTTGGCTAAGTGATCTTACCACTAAAGGTAAGGTTGGGCCATTGTGAATGTGCAATTGGTCTAAGAACCTATGATTTAAATCAAGATGATATGGAGGCTCGGATTATAGAATGACCATGTTAGAGTGAAAATGAGTCATGAGCATTAAAAAAATTGTGTTGATTATGCTAAATGGATGTTTTTGCATATATTAGCTTTACTCCCATCTAGTTGTGCATGTTAATTGATAGTTGTAAATTATTCTATTTCTAAGATGTTTATCTCACCTCGTGGTTATATTTTATAAGTGAGACTCTGGTAGGGGCAAAGAGAAGAAAAGGATTACTGAGGAAAGAGGGCTACATTTGTATAGCTCTCTTCTCTTGTTATTTTGGTTTTGTAATGAATGAATTAGATATTATGTCAACTTAAGAGCATTTCATTGCTCTATAATCATTTGCGTAAAAAAATTATGTATGAGTGTGTATCTCAACCTAAATTGATGTTTATATATCGAAATGATCATGTAAGGTTGAGATAATTATGCAAGTGATATGTTTATGTGAATTATGTATTGAAATAGTCAAAATGACCTTTATGATGAATTTTATCCACCCCTTAATGTTAATGTGAATTGGGGGTTTAGTAGTCATTTTGTGTATGGATGGTTATTTATGTGATATGGTTGGCCTGTTAGGTTATGTTTAGTCCATTTGAGTTGGTCCAAGTAGTTCTAAGGCTATTGGCACTAGATTGTGTGATTTGGACACCCCTGAGTGTGTCATGAGGTGAAAACAAACTATTTTAGGTTCAGATGTCTAACTTTTGAATGATTGAGAATTCAGGTATGAGACTAATGCCAATAGTTAGAGGGCTCAAAGAGCTATGAGTCGATACTTGAATTGCTCAAATCAAAAGCTAGATAGCAAAATGATGTGCTCTGAAAGTTAGTTTGAAGTACTTCCATGACAGCCATTCTGCCAAAGTGCATGACAATTGCATCACAACATAAATGCCAGTGAGAGCCTTGGCTCCTTGTGCCATTTGCCACGGCGAGTAAGGCTTGTACCACAATGAACGAGCTAATTTCTAGAAAATTCCATATTATTATATTGTTTTTATATACTAGTTTTGGTTTCCATGCTTTCATTACTTTGTTAAATTTGTTTTAAACTAGAGTTTAAGCTCAAATGACATTCGAAAAGGGTTTTCTTAGAATCCTAACTTTTTAAATTATTATCTTTTAAACCCTTAGTTTGTGATGACCTTCCTTTAAGATTTTGATTAATCTCGACTATCACAATAGAGTGCTAGAGTGTTGTCCTAGTAAGTGTAAGGTGGACATTACATTAAGCTTAAACAGGTTATTTCAAGCTTGATTCAGAAGTGACCTAAGTGTGTTCTGACTTACAGATAACACATTTGTAATCCACACTTGATTCAATATCTATCTATGTGGGTTTAAGCTCATAGTAAAAGTAAGGAGCTTTTGAACCCTAAAACATACTTGAACCATAACAGCCTCATGCTTGAACTAGATAGAGTAAACCAAACCCTTATGCATAAAGCCAATTCATAAGTGTTCCTTTACTCATCAACACATGAATTGTAACATCTGAACTTTAATCTAAGATAGTTACTAATTAAGGGTAAGTTAGTAATTAAAGGATTAATTATGGTTTTAGATGATAGGCTGATAAAGGTGTTGATTGATTCATGTGTTTGTAAGATTGAGTGGTGGAAAGTCAGTTCGAAATGAGGTGCACAAGTAAAAGTAAAAAGTTCCTCACTGTGCCATGTGCTATGGCATGTGTTGCATGCATTACGGTACATGGTATAGAAGCTGGGTTCTGTTAGGGCAAGAGTTTAAGGAAGTTTAGGATGTAGTTCCCAACAATGACATATCGAGTAAGTTTTATATTGCCCTATTCTTCATTTCTACCCTTATTTTTTTAAGTTTAGGTTGTAGAGAAATTAGATTAGAGAGTTTTAAAGGGCTAAAATTTAAGACTGAAAAGGTTAGTAAAGGATTCTTGAGTACAAAACTAAGATTTTATGACTGGGATAAGGTTTAATGGTTGAGCCTTAAGGATATAGACTTAAATTTGCCTAAGTGATTAGGTTAAAAATAGTGAGAGTGATAATTAAGTGAGCATAAAAGAGTGCTTTGGTCATTTTGGAGGCCTAAGGGTGTTCTAGTAGGGTGAATAGGTTAAGTAAACCAAAAGGGTATTAATAAGACTATTATATGTGCTAAGTAATGTGACTTAGCCAAATTAGTGTTTTGTGTTAAGTGTAGGGAACTAATTAATGATATTTAATTATGTAGATTGAGCACTTGAGAAGTTACTTATGGAATTTACACCTTTGGAGTTAGGATAAATGATAACCCTTGGTAATAAGGGTAAAAGGTGACTGGAGTAACCTTTTTATTTATTAGTTTGTGAAATAATTTGCAAGTATTTTATATAAACTATATGCATTATTTATAAATGGTAGAGTAGTAACATTATAAAAAGTGATGCATGTGTGTGTAAGTAGAGATGCTTGAAATGTGTGTGGTGACACATATGCATTCACATCCATGAGCGTACCTTAGACTAGGGCGGGGGGTCATGGCACTACTCTATGTAAGACTAGGAAGTCCTAAAGTTTCAGAGCGTTTATTATGATCTACTAGTGAGGACTCAGGAATACATCTATGAGTATAACCTAGACTAAGGTAGGGGGTTATGGCCCTACTTTGTGTAAGGCCAAAAAGTCCTAATGGTTTGAGCATTGATTTTTATCCACTAATGGGGATATAGAAGAGCATACTACCTATCTATAATACCTTAGTATAAGGTAGTGATTGGTGGGCCTTATTGCATATAAGGCTAGGAAGTCCTGGTTCGAGCATTGAGTATTCTCTGCTAGTAAGAACTGAGAGTGCATGTGCATAATGGATGATTGAGCACTGCATCATGTATATATATATAACTATATTGTCTTTACTGAGATTAATGTTACTCTATCTCTTGTATTTGGTTTTACTCACTAATTGATACTTGGGGTTTATCTAAATTATTGGGATGTATGTCTCACTTCGTTACCTCTTATGTATAGGTGAAGAGAGTTCTAGAAGGCTAAGAAAGGAAGCAATAAAAAGTAGCTTCATTTCTAGTAGTGATATAACTACTTGTAGTGTAATGAATATATATTTGTATTAAATGTTTTAGTTTCCAACTATAATGCATAAATGTGTTTGTTTTGTTTTGGTGACTTGCTTGCATAATTGATATTGCATCTTGTTGAGTATGTCATAATGGTGAAGAGGTGGGTAGGTCTAGATGCTATTCAAGAAAGTTTATAAATTCCTCTTATTTAATTTGTTCCATTATTATTATATGTGAATTCTTAGGTGATAATTACGTATATGTGGGAACTTGAATAAATGTTGGGCTTGGCCCCATTTGCATAAGTCAAGTATATTTATGAATCCTAACTATATGACAAGGTATAGCCCCATATGTGTAAGTCTGATATGTAGAGGTGGAACATGTCTAATTGTGTTTATGGAATTGTATGTGATGCCTCTTATAAGACCACAACTGTAAGTGGCATCGAGAGATCAAAATATGCATGAGATTTGTTGTATG
Organism: Prosopis cineraria; assembly: GCF_029017545.1. NCBI lineage: Eukaryota > Viridiplantae > Streptophyta > Magnoliopsida > Fabales > Fabaceae > Prosopis > Prosopis cineraria. The sequence goes on along the minus strand of NW_026555344.1, from coordinate 25,357,356 downwards.
TACTTTAATGTGCTAATCAGGTATATATAGTCCATTAAGACTTGGTTTAAAGCCCAATATGGTCTATTAAGACAAGATGTGTGAAATGAACAATTGGGGTGCAATTTTTTAAAATAAAAGTAACTTTTTGCATTTAAATGTCTAAATCGTGATTAGATTGTTAGATCGTGTCCAAATTGTCCTAATAAATAGTATATCCTACAAGTTTCATGTGAGTGCTTGAATCATTCTAATCGGACACCGTATGTGAAAATGGCGAGTACAATTTCATATTAGAAAAGCTGTTTTGATAGCAAATTTTGATACGTACATCATGGCACATAGGACAAAGCTAAACTTCACCATTTTGTACTACATGCCATAGTGCTGTAGCATATGGCATGTTTTGGAGAAAATGTTTGTTTGTTTTTCTTGTACATGGGTATGGTTTCTATGTCTTTGTAAGCCCTTCATATTAAACTTAATATGAAAGTTTGTCATATTTTCAATGAAGTCTAGAACTCACATTTTAAAAACAAATTAATAGCTTTTTTGTATTTATTGTGTTGTAATTATGTTGTGATGTGTGGTTGGGTAAGTAAAGTTTAGGTAAATTATAGGGCTTTACAATTAGTAAAGTCCATGCAAATTGCAGGACTTTACATGAATTATGCTCTAATGAGTATTTAATGTACTTTATAGAAAAAGTGCTTTCTCTAGTAAAATGAACTTCCACATGTCTCCAACGACTATAATGCATACCTAGAGCATATTATTTAGCCTATGAATTCAGTTAGAGCTAACTAAGGAGGTTCAGTTAGATATGTGATTATGCCTGTGTAGATTGTTATATATATTTCTTTACTATGAATATACATTGTGATATTTCATTTTACTTTATTATTCATAGTTTAATTTATAGATAGATAGTTTAGATTATTTAATTATAAAGATTTTTTCTCACCTCATGGTTATTATTTTACAGGTGCTAGAACAAGTAGAAGTAAGGGGGAAGAGACAGGTAAGGAGCAATTTCATACTACCTTTCTTGTATTGCCCTAATCTTGTAATGTGTAAATGATGTGTGTGTGTGTGTGTGTGTGTACATGTGCATTGTCAACTAGGATTTGCACATAGTTTTGATTATACTTTCATGATATGTCTAATGAGGTTGCATTTCGGTCTGGATAAGTACTATGAGATATGGTTATGTTGGTAGGTCGAAATGCTAGTGAAAGTATATGTTGATAGATAATTATTCTGATGTTGTGATATGGCCATTGTATAGTGTTAAATGTCTCAAGCATTTGATCCTACTTTAAGTGATTGGGGTTTTTGAATAGCTAAAACTCATTTGAATTGTTTAATTGTATGTATAATTATTCAATTAGGCATTTATTGGTCCATTAGACATTATTCGAGCTTTAATTTAGGCTGATGGCAAATTGTTTGAGTTATGGGATAGTTGAATTGCATTTTATTTTAGAAAAGTGATCTTTTGCATTCAAGTGTCAGTTTCTAAATGAAATCTTATTTGGGATGAAACAAGTGCCTTTGCCTAGATAACTAAATAAATTTTTTATGGACTCTTAAATCACTCTAATGGGATGTTGGATGGAGCAATGATGCATTCCTGAATTTCACCTCTAAATGCTACATTGATAGCATGTGTGTTGTCATGAAAAGCTCTATTTGCTATGGTAGATAGTGTTATGCACTATTGTAAATGAGACTGTGGCACTTGACCATGGTCAGGGTACATTGGTCGTGACATTAGCCTTTAAGGTTAATCATCATGGCAAATGTGTAGATTATGTTGTTTTACTTGAATGAATTATTTTAATTTTAATATTAATGCTTCCTTGTGTTTTAAACCATCTAATTTTAAAATGTTGAGCTCAATGTTTTTTAAATATTTTTAAAAATAGGATCCTAGATTCAAATTAATTAAATTTATGTATTGTTTGTTCTAGTAATGTTACAAAAGACATTACCTGGGCTCGAGCTCACTTAAAGAACCCAAGATCTCTCTATAAGAGGCTCTTAAACTAACTTGAATGTCAATAAAAAAAAATTAAGTAATCAATAGGGAACTCTAAACACCTCTAAAAATAGAAAAAATAGAATATTAAAATTTAATTTAATTTATTTGTTACTCTCACTACAACAAAAAATGCTTTTTGGAGCATTTTGTTTTGATGCTTTCAGAGCATTTTCAAAATGCTGTGAAAGGTGGAGCTCCCATATGTATGGGAGCATTCTCTAGTATATGAGACCTACGGGAGCATTGTCATTAATCAAAGCTCTCGTAGGGTATACCTACGAGAAAAGCTCCTGTAAGGTATACTTACAAAAGCTCTTCTGCCATCAAATGCTCCTATAAGTATTTTTTTAATATTTTATGTTTTCTTGTTTCCATTTTATCGATGTATTGTGTGTCATGACCAATGTAGAACAATTCAAAACAAACAACATAAAATTTAACAAAACTACCATCACTCAATTTTAAGGAACAATTATAACTAAAGATTAAAGTTTTTTTTTTACGTACCAAAACTCAAACAACTAAGCAATATAGTTTTATAATATTTTTATACAATAGTACAAATTCTAACTACTTTGAATACTTAGTAAACATCTCATTACATATTTTGACCACTCCTCTATCAACTCATCTATATCTTCCATCTTGTAAGACTTACATTGAACATCTTTAAAGAACTATAACATAAAATAACATAATTAATTTAACAGATTTAATGAAACTAATTTTAAAATACTTTCATTTTTTTTGAATGACTATTTTTCCATGCATGATAACATCTTTCATGAATTTCATGGTGTAGTATCGGCACTCCCAATAATTAATTTGTTTTGGTCCATGTAAAAAAAAGAAAAAAAAAGTGAATGCTCACATTTTGTCATGTTATAAACCAAATTTAAATTTAACAAATATTAGTTAATACACCAGATAGATCATTCAGAGAGAAGTTATCTATAAAATCCTACAAAAAATTGGCAAAAAGCCAACAAAGTCTTACCTTAAAAGATAGACATTCTAATATCTCAATAATTCTATAGCAACCCAGGACAACATATTTAGAAAAAAAAGTATTTAAAATATCAATCAAACAATCATTTAGAAATAATAAATACCTTTATTCTTATCCACTTATAGTAATTAACTAGATCAGGTTTTCCAATTTGGTGCAAGAGTCCCTTACTCTCTCAAAACATTGCCACAACCTTAACAAAAAATATATTAGCTAGCTTAAATTATGCTTGATTATTATATCACACACACACACACATATCACAAGTAAATAGTAGGATTCTTATTGATTATATAGTCTCTTCATAGGTTTGCAATGATTAAGATTACTGTGAGCTAAGTCCATATAATAAAACTTAGGAATGTATGGATTGGTACATATTAGCACCTAATGGTCCCTAAAAATTAAAATATTATATTAAATCAAATGTCAATTATATTTGAAGGCATCAAAATATAATAACTCACCCCAGATTATGAGGAGTTAATAATAACTATTTCCTTGATCTTTTTTTTTGTCAAATTGTCACTAATTTGAATAGAATGGTGATCTACATCATAAGTGCTATAGATGAAAATTTATTCATTATTGAACCCTTCACCATAAAGTCACTATATAGATACCTATAATGAAAGAATAGACAATGTCACTACATATATCAAAACATAATCTATAACTAATAAGGCCTTAAAAAAAATACCTGATATACATATTAATGATGGTGGCATTTAGCCAACCTTTTGTGAGGATATCTATTATTACCCAACTTATCTCTTGTGACTTTCCCAAAGACTCCCTCTTCAAAATCAATATCATGTTCAGCTAAATCTTGGATCCATACAATTACATTAAGAGCATTTTGATATAGATATGTATTAAAAGTAGGGGTTGTGTCGGATTGTTGCTTTTTAGTTATAAAGATGGACATTTTTGATTGAGTTGGCTATCTAACCTTGTCTTTGGATTTTATGACCTATAAAATATTGAATTAAAAAAATTTACACCACATTAATCAACAATGATTAGAAGGCATCAATTAATATACCTACAACTTAATAAGCCTACTAGGCCAAGTTACCACAGTGCCTCTGACTTATGAAATAAGGAAGACATCTTCTTCCTCAATTGACATTGGTAGCTCAACATTATTTTCCATTGATACAGTAATGAAAACCTTTAGGTGATCGGTTAGTATTGATATGGTGTGTATTGTCTTATTATTATCATTATACATCGCAGCGATTACCACAACATAACAAGGTGATTCTTACTACAATTGACATGACTTACCCTATAAAATTTATAAATTTGTGTTAATAAATAAGAAACGAGATGAATAAATAAAGAGCTAACATTAATGGAAAAAAACCTTAGGAAACTTCGCCTTAGAGTGGAATGAACAGCTATCATTTGCAATAGGGCTAAAGTGTTGCCCTCTATTCATTATCTCGTGAATTTATTGTAACTTTTAAAACATCTACTCTTTAACTTTTTGTCTAATTGTTTCCTCTATATCTACCATTCTTGCAAGAAATTCTTCTTCTATCAGAGTCTTTGAACTCTTCCTACATCCAAAATAACTTGTCTAGGAGACATTAAATCTAAAACCCCTATAACAGCCAGGAGCTTCAGGGACTCCAAGGACCTTGCTAAGTATATCTTCACAGCCACCTACATGACCTTGAGATATAGTTTGTGATATTGCCTCCTATAACATGAAACAAAAACAATTATAAATTAAATGAAATTTGAAGTAAATAAAATAAATTATGAAGTTAATACTCATACATTCCTCCCAAACTTGTTGAGTGCATTCATCTTGTAGTCTAATTTCTTTGTCTTTTAGCTATCCTCTAAATAAGAGCTCGTGTGATGGTGATATTTAGTCCTACATTCACTTTCTATGTAGAGAATAATTAATCAATGACTAAAAATTATACATACATATTATTTACAAGTTACTTATTTATACTTATGAAATCTTGTTCAATGTATGGGTAGCTCTTTCGTCCTTTTTGATATTGATGAGGAATGTTAACTGCTTTCTTTTTATTGATCTCAGTTTTCTCCTTAAATGCAGGACTCTTATGGATTGCCATAAATGCATCCCAATGATGTTGTTTCATTTCTCGATTTTCATTTCTAATATGATAGCATGTATGAGTTTCCTTTCAATGAGCATATGTAGCCTTCATCATAATGTAGTGTTTGTGGCTCTCATCTACATCAAAAGATTTAATTATGTCATCCCAAATATTCATTTTTTCTTATTCAAGCTCCAAATCATCCTTCTTTTTCTAACTTGTAATGCAACAAGGCATGTAGCGAGGACTTATGACCCCAATATAACTACATAAAGTTTCTCATCAATGGAAGGTAAAGGAAGTCTAGCCTTTTTTGATTGGCCATTGAAGGCCTTCTTCAATTGACGATAATAATGCGTTTGAGGTACAAATCTGTGGTGCTTAGGAAGACATTTTTTTACAATGTTGCAAGCGCATTAAACATGTGTTCTCTTCACAAATAGGACATGCATCTCTCCCTTTAATACTATATCCTAATAGGTTACCATAAGTAGGAAAATCATTTACACTACTAAATAACATTGCTCATAGAATGAAATGCTCATCCCTATATCTATTATAGACCTCCATGCCAGTCTCATATATTTGCTTTAAATCTTCAATCAAAGAAGCCAAGTATACATCTATATCATTTCCTAGTTGTCTTAGTCTAAAAATTAACATTGATAGCATCATAAACTTGCACTTCATGCACAACTATAGAGGTAGATTATAGATCACCAAAATCACCGACCATGTACTGTGGGTACTACTTTGCATTCTATATGGGTTCATTCCTTTAGTGGCTAATACAGGCATAGGTTTCTATCTTTTTCCCTAAACTCAAGATACAAAAGATCAATTTTTGTCCATTGAAGAGCATCTGTAGGATGTTGAAGCTTGCAATCCTTAGTCCTATTATCTGCATACTAAGTTAAGTGTCTTGCATCTTTTAGAATGTTGTATAGGTATCTAAATCTAGGTATGCTTAGAAAATACCATAATACTTTTGTCGGGCTACATCCATTCCTCTTGTGTCACAAAGCATTGCATTTTGGACACTTATCTAATAATGTATACTCATTCGAAACAAAATACAACCATTAGGATAAGCATGTATTTTCTCATAGCTCAGGCCAATAAAACACAACATCTTTCTATCTTAAGTTTAATGTGGAAGCTCATTATCCTCAGGCAGTAGATCTTTCAATAACTCAAGAAAATCTTTGAAACTCTTATCACTCCACCCATTAGCTAGTTTAAGGTTGTACAATATTAGCACTACTAACAGTATTATAAATTTAGTACAACTAGCATACAATGGCTTATTAGCATTACTCTTTAACCACTCAAACATTTGAGGACAATCCCTAAGATCCTCTTCGACCATGTTAATCATCTCTTCAAGATGATTTGTCTCATATATCTTAATGTCTTGCTCACATGATTTGTACCTCGTACTATCTCCACTACTACAAAAAAGGGAATAAATGACGGTTATTTTAGTCCATAAATGATGGTTAATAAGTGTCATTTATTCAGCTGACATTTAAAGACCCCCAATAAATGACAGTTATAAAATCGTCATTTAAAATAAAATTTTTACGAAGGGAGAAGCAAATTGAGAATTTAAATGACGGGTAAATGATATACCCGTCATTTAAATAAAGTATAAATGACAGGTATATAACTTACCTGTCATTTAAAGAGACTTTAAATGACGGTTAAGTTATATACCCATCATTTATAATTACTTTAAATGACGGGTATATAATTTACCCGTCATTTAAAGTATGGTAAAAGTCATGACCATATTTTAAATGACGGGTAAATGAGATACCCGTCATTTAAAGTCAGTATAAATGATGGGCATTTTTTAACCATCATTTATTTCAGTATAAATGACTGTTGCTTACCGCAAGTGCACGGGTCGTAGCAAGTAATATAATGAAAGTAAAGTATTGTTCCCTCGAGGATTTGTTCAAAAATAATGATCAAGCAAAAGACTAAATAAATTCGATCAAGTTGAGCTACAAAAAGTTAAGTGAAAATGATTTTTCAAATGAAACTAACACTAGAAAATAAAGAAAAGTGAGTGATTCACAAACTTCTAACACAATTTAGGACCTAGGATTAATTGTCTCCCTTGCATTTCATAACACCAAAATTACCTCCTCTCATAAATACTTTTAATGAAAATAAGTGCTAACCTAGGGTTCTAAAAATACTTGGACAAGCTCTCTCAAGTCATGAACAAGTGTTTAGTTAAATTAATTGCCCAATCTCTTGTTACAATTAATAAAACTTAATTTTAAACACCAACCCTAATGTGGCTATGCAAGGCTAGCAAGTATATCTCTATCTTACTAGCAAAACCATCCATTCAACATGCAAATATCAAGTTCTTACACAATTTTACCTAAGTTCTACACTCAACCTAGCCCTCTCAAGCATCAATTAAGTGAACCCAACATCTAAATGGTGGCCAATCAAGTAAAAGCATTAAGGAAAGAGTAAAATAAACACATATATATCATTAATCACAAAAAGAGAGGAGAAATATAGTGTTAATCCATACAAGGGTTCCAAATAATCCTAGAACAAAGGGTTTAGCTACTCATAATCATCCACAAGCTACAAATATACAAAATAAGTGGACCCATTTCAGATTACAAGAGAGGAAAGGGAAGAGGAATAGAAAAACCAAAGAAAATGAGCTCCAAATGTCTTCAAAGCTTCAATCTCTTAATCCCAACTCTTCCAATGCCCAAACCCTAGCACAACCAAGCTCTAAAAGTGTCTAAAAGTCTGAAGAATGCGTTTTGGGTCGAGCTCTCAGCTTATATGTGTCCTAGCCAACTAATTTTGATAAATGAAACGCAGTGTTTTTCTGACAGCGACGAAAGTCGCGAATGAAAGTCACGACTTTGAGATGACTTTGGCAGTTTTGCACTGTTTTTACAGCTAACAAAAATCATTCATTTTGCTCTTGATTTCTTCATCCAAAAGCCTTCCAAAAACATCCACAAAGCTTCAGAAATGCTTCTAATCAAAATAACATGAAATTAGGTGAAAAATATCAAATTAAAGCCAAAAACACAAGCCCAAAACGAAATACACATTTTCCTAATTTGGGCAATAAAAACATATACAATTGAACCAAAATGAATTAAAATCTAAGGAAAATGTAATGAAATAACATGAACTTCTAGAGGTTAACAATGACGGTTATTTATATAACCGTTGTTTTTTATGTGGTTTTTTTTAATTCGTGAGCTATTTTTATACCAGCCTCCTGCAAAAAGAAATCAAAATAGCAGCAGCCAACCATTCTAGATTTTAATACCAACGAAATTTATTGTATTCAATTTCAAAATTAATCAATAAAAAAATGTAATTACATAAAGTAACCTTTTTTCAAAAATAAACTGCCTATTAAAAAAAATTCCTAGCTACTTCTTCAAGGTAGTTCTACTAATCTTCTTTGTATGAAGTCCACACTTGAAAAATATATTGACACCATTCTTCAATTACCTCATTGATTGCTGCATCCCCGAATTCTTCAACATAAGAATCACACATTACAAAACATATAGCACATAAAAATAAAGCACATAATAAGTAATTTTCAGGTTTAATGTAAATCACACATTACAAAACAAATATAGCACATAATAAATAAGAATAAATTTTTAAATCACACAAAACAAGTAACCTACAAGTTTAAATTATTATTTTTTTCTTTTTCTTGTACGTTCCTTATCTTTGCTCTCCTTCTTTGCTCGAATGCTTCTACCTCTTTTCTTTGAAATCCAAATACCTTTATTGTGATCATTTCTCATATAAAAGGCTTCATCCTCAACAAAGTAACTTTCAAATGATATCCCCATAAAGGGATCATCTTCAACTGTAGAATCATTCATATCTTCATTTATTTTACTACTCAATAAAACGATAGACTAATTTACTTTAGCCGGATCAGGAACAAAGAACACTTAGTAAGCTTGTGAAGCCAAAATAAAAGGCTAATCTTTATAACCTTCTCTATTAAGATCCACCATTAAGAACCCCAAGTCATCAACTTTAAGACCATTTTTTCGATCAACCCACTTACAACCAAAAATTGGGACTTGAAATTCGATGTAATCTAACTCTCAAATGTGCTCAATTACCCCAAAATATGACATTTTTGCATACAAGGGATTTTTGTCTTTAGCACTAGATATATGCATTGCTTGAGCTATAAGCGTTACATCACTATTTTGCATTATGCTCCGATCATCTTGCTCTTTGGTATAAAATGTGTACCCATTAATGAGATAGCCAGTGAAGGAAAGAACTTATTTATTTGGACCTCTTGCCAACCATTTTAATTTTTCAGAAACTGAATCAAGATCGGCAGTCAACTTCTCAAGAATGTGTTATTTCAACCAAACTGTAAAACTCTTATTATGCTTGTTTGCATACCAAATCTCTGATCTATTAGGGTTATCTCGCTTAAGCTCGGCCATGTGCATCTCTACATACTCCTCAACCTCGACAAAGTTGTGTAGTACATATAAATGTGTTTGTTCCCATTGCAAGTTTGAAATTGTAACTACTTTATTGCCTATAATTCCTTCTCCATCAGTTCTACTATCATGCCGAGAAGTCGAAAGACCAATATGGTTGACATTTGATAAGTACTCAGTACAAAATTTAACTGTCTCCTCACAAATGTATCGTTCAACTATACAACCTTTGGGTCGACTCTGATTTTTCACATATCCTTTTAGTATCTTCATGTAACGCTCAAATGGATACATCTATCTCAAGAAAACTGGGCCACACATTTGTATCTCTCTAACTAGATAAATAGTGAGGTGTACTATTATATCAAAGAATGCAGGCGAAAAATATATTTCAAGTTCACACAAGATTAACACAATTCGACTTTGCAATCTTGGCAATTTTGTTAGGTCAATCACTTTACTACATATAGACTTGAAGAAGAAACACAATTTTATAATCGTGGCTCGAACCGTATAAGGTAAAATAGAACGTATAGCCACTGAAATAAAATTTTCCATCAACACATAGAAATCATGCGACTTTAAACCCTTCAACTTCAAATCCTTCAATGACACCAGGCCCTTAATATTTGAAGAGTAGCCCTCTGGAACTTTAACAGTAGCAAGCAACTCATAATAATGATCAGGATGCAACCATCTACAATGTCTGAGATAGACATTCTTTATCCCATGTTCTAATCTCACTGAATGTGTGCCATCTTCACAAATAGGACATTTGAGTTTTCCTTTGATACTATACCCTGATAAATTACCATATACAGGAAAATCATTGATTGTACCAAACAATAATGCTCTTAAATTGAACCTTTCCTCTCTATGTCCATCATATACCTCAACACCGTGGTCCGACAACAATTTTAAATCTTCAATTAAAGGAGCCAACTATATGTCTATGTCATTTCCCGACTATTTTGGCCCCGAAATTAGAATGGATAGCATCATATATTTTTTCTTCATACATAAATATGGAGGTAAGTTGTAAATTACCAAAATAACTGGCCATGTACTGTGACTGCTACTTTGAAGCCCTTGTGGATTTATTCCATCAATAGATAATATGAGGCGAAGGTTTCTATCTTTTGCTCCAAAGTCAGGGTAATTGAGATCAATTTCTTTCCATTGAGAAGAGTCAGCTGGATGTTGAAGCTTTCCATCTTTGATCCGTTCATCCGCATGCCATGTCAAATTTTTTGCATCCTCTACACTACTATACAGCCTTCTAAATCTAGGTACAATGGGAAAGTACCATAATGCCTTCTTTAGACTCTTTCCATTCTCTTTATAGCGCAAGGCATTACATTTTGGACACTCCATTAATGATGCATATTCATTTCTAAATAATATGCAATCATTAGGACAGGCATGTATTTTCTCGTAACTCAAGCCAATTGAGCGTAACATTTGTTTTACCTCATACATAATCCTTGGAAGCTCGTTGTTTGCAGGTAGAAGTTGTTTTATAAGTGTAAGATTTTTTGTAAAGCTCTTATCACTCCATCCATTGCTCACTTTTAAGTTGTACAATTTCAACACTACTGACAACTTTGTGAATTCAGTGCAACCAGCATACAAGGGCTTCTTTGGATCACTTTTCAACATCTCTAACATTTCAGGACAATTCTCAAGTTCCCTTTCAATTGCATTGGCCATCTCTTCAAGACATTCACCCTTATAAGTATCTAAGTCATGATCGTCTGATTCAAAGCTTCCTTTGTACTCCTAATTACTAGTAGACTTGTCCCTTCTAGTTTCTCCATGCTTATGCCAACACTTGTAATTTTCATCAATTCCATAGCACACTAAATGGTCTTCCATCTCAGATGCACTAATTTGCTTCAAAAGACCACATCTTACATAAGGGCATGCTATTCTTCTAGGGTCTTTTACATGCTCAAGAGCAAACTTCATAAACTCTTTCACACCATTCAAATACTCTTTACTTAATCGATTGGAAGACATCCATTCTCTATCCATAACTTTATAATCTAAAAGATAATTCATTCAAGGAAATGTGATCAGTGACTCATGAATATAGAGATAGGAAAGGAATGATAGAAAGATTATCAATAAAAAAATTGACTACTCTACATATAATATAGAGTAATTAATGAATCATGAGTCACAATGCATGAGCATTCACATACTCCTTCAACCACCGATAAAAAATTCGGCAGCATAACAACATAAAGAAAGTATTTCTCAGGCTAAAACCCTCTTTTCATTCTTGGCATCTTACTCAACAAACTAATTCCAACTATATACAATCACAAAACCAACGAAATTCTCACAAAATAGTATTTTCAAATTAACTCTAATTATTATAAAATTATATATAAAATTCATTCAAAATTCATAGAAAAAAGAAAAACACTATAAACATCATTTTGAATCAATGTTTTTGTCTCATTGATCATTCTAAGATTACACATATCCTATATTAGCAATCTCAAGCCAAGAACAAATTATTCTTTACCAAATGTAAAAATTACAATAAAATAGCAATGATTTTTATAGAAACTGCGCGTTAGTTTTCGTTACTAAAATGAACTCCAATTATAATGAAAATTGGTACACTAGTACATTTCAATATGTAGTTTTGAACGATAAAACTACTCTGATCAAACAATGCACGAAATTTAAATTAAAAATTATTGAAATAAATCAGTCAAAATTCGTAGAAAAATACAATAATCACAAATATCCCATTTTGATTACTAATTTTCATCTTAATAATCATCCTAAGGCAAAGCAAATCATCTACAATCATTCTCAAGTCAATAAAACACCAAACATTAGCAATTTTCAACAACCCACAATATTAAAATGGGCAAAACATGAGGAGATATTTAAACAACAAAAATCAACTAATAAAACAATCCATAATCTCAAATAAATCAATTCCATAATCTAGAAATCTAAGCATATTGGAAGAAAATGAAGAAAAATCATAGAAATCACAAACCTATGTACCTTAGAGAAGAGAGGATGAAACACAAAGAGGAAGCCAATGAGAGAGGAACTGGACAGTGTAGGAGGAGTACTTTCACGCCGGCGAGGGACTACGGTGGTCGACGGTAAGAATGAAGGCTGATTGAGAGATTTCTATCGATTTCTTTTAGAAGAAGAGAAGAGAGAAAAAAGGGATGACGAACGGGTGGGAATGAAAAAATGAACCTGAAAACAAAAATAAAAAGGGAATAAATGACAGATATTTATATACCCGTCATTTATTCCATAATATATGACGGGTGTTTCCCGTCATATCTAAAGAAGGCTTTAAATGATGGTTGTTTTAAACAACCGTCATTTAAAGCCTAACAATTTTTTTTAAATGAGGAAAATCAAACGTTGGCCATGAATATATGACGGGCGTTTGAAAACCCTGTCATATATAGTTCTAAACTTTAAATGACGGTGTTTTAAACACCCGTCATTTAAAGTTTCAAAACTTTTTATTTTTTTTATTTTAAGAATCTGAAATGGTGGGCACAAATATATGACAGTTTTTTCTATAACCATCATATATTGTTTAAACTTTATATGATGAGTTTTTAAAATACCCATCATTTAAAGTTCAAATTTATTATTTATTTTTTTTCCAGTAAATGAAATGTTTGGCTGAAATAAATGATAGGATTTTTTAATACCCGTCATTTAAAGTCTTGTAATATATGACAGTTTTTTTAAGGCCCGTCATTTATTTGGTCACCATCACCCGCCTATCTCATATATGACATATTTTTATTTGATCGTCATTTTTTATGGTGTCTTATATTTATATTTTTGTAGTAGTGCTCTCCAATCACAAGTATAATTCTTTGTATCCCCATGCAACGTGCAACATGTTTAGCTTTGATCAATCCTATAAATTAAATGATTCTTCAATTCAACTTCATTCACTTGGCTTCTATAACAACATTTTAGGCAAGAGCAAATGACTCTATGAGAGTCTTTTTCATGATAAAAAGCAAAGTCAATATACTCATTAACTCCATTCTCATATTCACTAGGTAAACGATTGATAGACATCCATTTTTGATCCATATCAATCAATAATTTTCAAATTTTAGAGAACCTTAAGAATTGCAACTCCTCATAATTCTATACTAGCCACAAAAATTCAACAACTAAGAATTCTAATAAATTATATCAATTTTACTAGAGTCCTATCTAAAATATTGACATTTCAATCATAGAACAATAGCCAAATTCAACAAAAATAAAGTAAAAATGATTTCATAAGTATAATCCAAGTTCAATCACAACAACCTGCCACAAAATACAACTGTTAATTACAACATGCCATTTCTTTTGGAATTGCAATAATTCATTTAACTATATAATTTATTATATCTTACAAGTAAAAAAATGTGTTTTTCAAAGCCCAAAAAAAGCTTTTGACTTATAGCAAAAAAAAAAAAACCCCTAAATTAATGTTCTTTTCAAAATTCCATTTGAGAATCATTGATTCCATTTAATCTAACAACAACAATTTAGCTTTGAGTAGATACCAAGGGAAAGTTGAGCACTTGCCTTAAACCCTTCAACAATATCAAATAGGTTAGCTCATTTTTTTGTGTTTCCATCCTTCCCTTCAACAATCTAAAATAGTGATGGTTATATAATTAAAGGTTATCCCAATTAAGGGCACAAAGAATCTAATTTTCAAATAACAATGCCTCCTGCTCATCCTTCTCTCCATCCCCTCCTGTTTTATTATTCTTAACAATCTTCTCATGATAGATTACAAGCATTAGAACTAAGTTAAATTACCTAAAACCATTGAGATAAAAAAATGGACTGTGAACACAGCTTTTATAACCTTCTCCCATATCTTCCCAATACCGAAGAAGATTAACAAAATCACCATGTCAAGCATACCAATCAATAATTCAAGAACTTGTTTAAAAAGCTTTAGCCAAAAACTTGTTTTGCAAAATCAATAAAATCACAATGCATTTGAGTAACACACAGCAGAAGCAAATCAAGTGCATTCAAAACACCTATCATATCCATCCTAAATTACAAAATCAAGTTGAAAAATGGGCTATGCGCCATGACGTGTGGCAAAAAGCCACACGTCCAAACTCTCTATGTCATGTGCCACAACGTGAGATGGCATGTCAGTCCAAAATTTTTGCTGTCATTTTAATAGCAAAATGAAGAACTTCCAACGTGCGTCATTTTCATATATGATGTTTGATCAGCGTGATTTAACTGCCCACACAAAGCTTATTTTATAAGTTAGCTAATGGGACAGGTTTGGACACGATCTAATAGTTCGATCAAAATTTGGACACCTGAGTACAAAAATTTACTTTTTCTGAAAATTTTACACACCTAAGTACTCAAATTGATCCCTTTCTCTCATTAAACCACACAAGGTCTTGAACAAGTCCAAAAGGACTTATTACACCTAATTAACCACAACATAACTCATATGTATATAGATATCAAAATTTGACCCCACAATGGCCAATTTTTACATTTCTTAAGTTTTCATAATTTAACATATTTTAGCATAACTTAGCCTACTTAGCCTTTTTTCTTATCACATATCCACACACATCACATTTACTACTCAATATTAGCCTCAAATTACTCATTTTATCATAATTTCACACATGAGCAAAGATTCATCATAAATCTCTACACTTTCAACTAAAAACCCAATTCAAAAACATGCATGCAAACTCCTATGACAACTGTCAGTTCATTACACAAAACTCAGAGTTCTAACTCTTTTCCCTTATCTTGATCACTGCTTTGTCCTATAAAAATGTAACCATGAAAATGAGATAAAACTCTCAGTAATAGAGTAACTTACTTCTATTGACCATCACATATAACTATATGAAAGTAAGGCATAATATACCCTTAATCATAATATAATCAAATGTTTCATTTCAAATGCCATTTATATCAATCATGTTATCACTTTTACACTTATTTCACAACTTATCTCCAATTTTTCACTAATTCAGCATATAGCAACATATAGCATGATCACTACTGATTGAACCTCCAAATCATCTCGACACGTAACCATAGGCTCACCTTAAACTAATGTACATTTTTATTAGCTTTGAGCTCATCTTTAGTGGTAGAATAACCCAGTCAAAAGTATTCTATCTCACTTATGGACTATAGTTTCCCTTAATACACATAATAGAGTGTCGTTAACTCCAATACCATATCACATAGATACTAAAAAGTTTAAATCTCTAATACCGTACCTCAATAGGCACTAAGAAAATCATCTCCAACACCATACTAAGATACTAAGGAGGTATAATTCTCCAACACCACACCCAGTCAAGCACTAAGAAGAATATGCCATATGGTCTTATTACCATCTCTCTACTCGAGTGAACTCTCACCCTTATAATCATGCTTTTTGAACCATTCAAAGATTTCTTATTCGTACATATATCCTTATTACATAGCATATAATTATGTAAGGTATGAAATCACATGTTCTTACTCATTTCTTTGCTCAAAAACCATTTTCATGCATCATTCACATATAATGCTATAAAACATACTTAGTTCAAAACAATTTCGTGCAATACATAACATACTCACATATAGTTACAATAAATAGTCAAACAAAGAAATTTATTTGATTACCTCAACCCTTCTATCACTAAAAGGGTTACTCGTGGATTTTAACTACCACTATAGCTCATCACAAGCTTCCTTTCTCAACTCACATGCTCGATATACCAACTGAATACATTTGGCACAATTTAGTCATTTAGTCCAATTTGACCAAAAGTATATATTTACTACTTATGACTATATTTAGCCATAAATTATTTTCCATTTATCCATTATAAATCCATTACTACTCAATTACCACTTCACATAACCTTAACCAGTCTCATTTCACTCAAACAAAATTTTCGCCCTAAAAACCTCTTGATTTAGGGCCAAATTGAGCCTACAGGTTTGAAGCTCTATCATTTAACCTTAAACTAATTACAAAGCTCTAATTTAACTCTCAAGAACCTTTTTATTACTATTAGGTAATGATCAAACCCCTAAAATTTTACCGATTCAATTTCTCTATATCTCATATTTAGAGAAATTTAGGTAGAATGGAAGATAAGAGTTATACATAGCTTACCCACTAAGTTAGTGATCAGAAACACCTTTCACTACTCTAAAATAGCTTTCCCCTAGCAGACCTTAGTTTCTCTCTTCTCCTTTTGTGTGTTTCAAATTTTTCTCTTTGAAATTCACCCAAAATTCATGACTTATAGGGTCATTTTCTGGTCCATGTGCTGTGGCGCATGCAGTATAAACCGCAACGTATGGTATAGTGAGGATAATTCTTACCACACATACTTGCTTCGACCTGAAATGCAATCTTTCCACCCAAATCTATTCATACAACATCGTAAAGACACAAATCATCAACTAACCATCCTAATATCTAATCCCACACTAATTACCACCTTACACCTAATTAATAGCTAATCACAGAATTAAGAAATTCAGTATGTTACAACTTTGATGACCTCACATATATGTAAATTGTTGGTTTGCTAAATTGCCAATGCACTAGTTAGTGTTATCCCCACATGCCATATTAAAAATAAAGAAAGAGGGAAGTGAAAGAATGAAGGATATTTGGGAACCAAGGATGAGAACTAGGGAGTCTAATCCATCGTTGAAAATATGCACTATAAGGGACTAAGATTAGAGAGAGAATCAATGCTGTGTAGAATCAATCAAGAAAGGATGGTAGGGCAAGAAGAATTCGCATCTACAGGATGTCAAACTCCAAATCAAACAGAACAGGATACATCGATATAAAGGGCAGGCACCAGAGAGATATGGGACTCTCAAAGTCAAAATCAGAAAAAAAAAAATATGGGAGAGATACACCTTATGATGGAATCCAAGGTAAAGCAAGAAGCAAAAAAAAAAATACAGCAAAAGAAGTCATATTGGAGAGCTTAAACAAAAATAGGTTTGCTTCTCCTTCAGTTTACACCTAAATTGAGATTTTATAACATACCTAGATTGAGCTTGAATCACGAACTTGAGCAACATGCAGATGATGGATGACGTGTTTAGGTTTGCTAAATTCGAGGTGAGATTTTATGACATACCTAGATTGAGCTTGAATCATGAACTAAAGTAGCATGCAGATGATAGATGATACACTTCTAGATTTGAATGATAGACCTCCAGCTGGAAACTTTAATGCCAAACCTCAAGTAAGTAGCACATAGATGATGTTCGAAGATGGAGATGTATGCATTCAAAGAAATGGAGGGATTGAGGAAGAAAATAGGAGTTACGCGCAGGCACAAGGATCAAAGAAATGTGCTCTGAAGAAAAGGGAGGGAAATTTAAAAAAAAACAAGGAAGATGTAGGAGCTTTTCAGAGGCAAAGTGCTCCGATAGATTTGAACCTATGGGAGCTTTTTATATCAAAAAAGCTTCAGTAGATATTTTGAAAGTAAAAAATAAAACAAAATAAAAGTACAGCATACAGGAGCTATTCATTTGAGAAACGATCTGACATTCTCCCTCCTATAAGAGCTTTTATATGTAAGAAAAGCTCTTGTAGGTGTTCAAAAATTAAAAAAATATAAATATAAATACAGTCTATGAGAGCTTTTTCAGTTAAAAACATTCTGGTATCTGTATTTTATTTTTATAAATAATTTAAAATTAACAACTACTATGAATTTTATAATTTAAAATATTTTGTAAATATTATTTTTGTTTTATTATTTATTTTTATATATAAAATATCAAAGATAATATTGAAAGTATAATAATTTACTTTTTTGAAATAAATTTAATTATATAATGTCACTTTCCTTTGCAAAATAATCATTTATATTTTATAAATATTTAAAATTCTTAATTTTTTATACAAATTTTTTTAATGTTTTATTTAACTGATTCTATTTAAATAACTAATGGGAGCTCTTGCAGTTAAAAACACTCCCCTGGGGTAAAAATACTTATTAGAGTATTTTAATAACTAAAAAGCTCTTGTAGGTCAAGCTTATCGGAGCCTTTTCTTTTAAAATGGCTTCGATATGTTCTGCCTTTTGAAATTAGAGCTTTTTTTGCCAAAAAAGCTCCTATATGCTAGCTCTGGTTGACCTATTTTGTAGTAGTGTCTATGGCTATCCCAAAGTACTCAGGAGATATTGATAACTCTAAAACTGCACCAAAAAATTCTTATTAATTTTATTTAAGATTTTCTAGAATTACAGCTTCTTAATTTATTCCAAAGAATTCTCAAAATAATTTTTAAGTTATGTTGATTATTATTTTTAACTCCAGAGTATTCTTGAGCATCTTTTATAAGTCCTAAGTATCTAATAAATTAAATTTTCATCCCTAAAGAATTAAAAGAAATTCTAATTAGTTATAATTTATTCTCCAGAGTTACTATTAATTTCTAAGTTGCCTTAGAGAAGTCTAGAATAATTTCTAAAACTGTTAGAATTACTAGTATTTATCAAGAGTTTCTTAAAAGTTTTTTTCTAGCATACCATGTATAGTCATAGAGTCACTACTCAACAGCTTTACAACTCTTATTTAGTCCCTTTATCTCTCTTCAATTTTAAATCCACCAAAATCTAGTGATCCAGGCAAGAATAAAAATTTTAGATTGCTTACCCCATCTTAGAAATCGTCCCACTCCTAAAGTTTCTGATTATGGCTCATCTACAATTTTCCTCACCTGTTCCTCTCAATCTCTTTGCTGCACGCCGAAACCATGAAAAGGCCTTGATCTCATCAGATTCAAGGTTATATATAACAACCTTGAATCAAACCAATGGTAGGCCACGCCCGCCGTTGGTTTAATGAAATTTTTCTCGTTTTCTTCTTCTCTCTTTTTTTTCTTTTCTTTTGTATTAAATAAAGTCTATTTTTTTATTTTCTTTCTTTATATTTTAAAAACACGATTATTTTTTTACTTTTTTTATTTATCTTTTATCTTTTTTCTCTTCTTATCTTATCTTATCCCCTTTTTATTTTCATATCTCATATATAGATATATATATATATATATATATGTATCTATATGTATGTATGTATTTCAATCACATAGCTTGAATGACTAAGATGGTAAATTAGACATCTATGACCGACACAAACTGCAATGTAGAGGCCGGATTATTATTATTATTATTATTATTATTATTATTATTATTATTATTATTATTATTTCAAGAGTTCATTGAATCTCATTTAAAAGAAGGAGAGTTCTTTTCACCAAACTCAACCACCATGACTTGAAAAAAATATCAACTATACATTTTAGTCAAACTCAAAATTGGGTCATCATCAAAAAGTCTTGTAAGCTTTCTTCATTCTTCACTCATGCAATTCTTTTCTTTCAAGCTCAAGAATATGTTTGTCTTAAAAAAAAAAAAACACTCAAGAAATATGTGTTTAGTGGTAAAAGTATGTAGCGACATATCAAATCCTGTGGAATTGTGACTTAACTAGACCAGCCCTGCTTAACCTTACTCCTAATAATATGAATTTTGAAAATACTTGTGGGTTAACCACAAAACATTGATTATATTTAGGTAAGGCCGTGTGGAGGAGTTTTGGAGTCTAATACAAAATTATTTAAGAGGCCAAATGTTTAATAAAAAATTAATGACAGATTATATTATATGGCATATAAGTAATAAATTTTTAATGAAACTATATAATTAATGTTAACGCTTAATAAAAAAAATAACAAGTTAATTTATGGTATAAGAGAACATTTTTTTAGGCCTAAGGATCGGCTTAATGACCTAGTGCTACACATGGCTCTGTAATTACTATTTAGGTAAAAGTAAACATTTTGCTTCACATAAACTTTTATTTTACCTTCTTAATATTATTAAATGTCTTTTCAATCTTTTAATTCTAATATCATTAGTTTCATTAACAAAAAAAAATACTAACATTGAACTTTTAAATATTAATAAAATATTTTCAAATGCTAACATATTAAGTTTATTTTTTTAATATAACAATAATTAGCACAAAATAATAACCTTTTGAGACTAAAGATGTTATGGTTAAAGAACTTAAAAGATACTTAATTAAATAATTGGGCTGGAAAGAGTTTTTTTTTTTTTTTGGTTGCCGCCGAATGTAATTTTTTAGTATCTTAAAATATTAACCACTTGAAAACAATTATTTTACTATAACAATGAAACATTTCAAATGTTCATTTGGTTTGTTATTACTGGGGGCGTTAATATCGTAGGTATAGCCATATTGGTTTCTATATTCCAAATGCTAGTCATCCATTACTCTCTTCCTATAAATGATGTTATTATTTATAAATTCAAGGTTTTATTGGAAAGATTTAAAAGTGGTAAGGAAAAACAAAATTTTAAACTCAAAAACTATAAAAAATAATTAAAAACGAAAACAACTACAAATTTATTTTTAGGGAATATTAATCTGTAGGTCCTTCAAATTTTTGTCAATTTTGAATAAGTCCCTGTAATTTTAATTAAGCCCTTCTAATTTAAATGATTAAATATATTATTTTTTTATAAAGTTAAAATTATTAATGAATGATTAAATTTTTAAAACAAAACAACTTTTAAAATTTTTGAATAAATTGATTTAATAATTTTAGACAAAAAAATAAAATTTTATTTAATACAATGTTTTCATTTTTATTAAGTTTTTATAAAAATTATATAGATAGTTTTTGATTGCTCACAGGTATTCTCCTATTAGAGACAATTATATTTGAGATACAATTGGGCACTAGATGTGTGCACCTTTCCCTTCTAAAAATTCTACACACACATGCGTAATTTATTTTAAAAAAACATAACTTAATTATATAAATTTTAAGTAATAAAATTATGTTATTAATTCCAAATTTATATAATTTTTCATAAAAATATAAATTTTTAATTTCATCTTTAAAAGAAATTAAAATTTTAAGTATTTAAATCATTCAGGATTAATATATTTGATCAATCAAACAGTAAGGATTTAATTAAACCAAAAAAAAAAGATACAAGGATCTAATTCAAATCAACAAATATTAGAAGGATCTACAGATTGATTTTTCCTTAATTTTAACAAAACTTAAGGGTATTTATGGAATTGTAATTTATTCCATAAATTCCTTGTATGCCCTTTTACTTCTTCAAATACACGAGAGCAAGTTTCCAATAATTGGTGAGCTACCAACCATGGAAGCGATATGGTCTCTTACGAAACTTCATCAAGTTCTAAAGCTTGTGCGACAAGAAAATCAGTCTTGACAAAAACCCAATTGATCTTGAGTCTTGACCCATAACCTGAAAATATCCAACACTAATAAATTTTCTTCATTAGTTACTCTCGTTAATCTTTTCACATATATCGAGCAGTGCACTTGCACAGAGGCGAGCGAATATGGCTGAGGGGAAAGAAGAGAAGAAAGAAGAGAAGGGAAAAGAGAAAGAAGAGAATAAGAAGAATGATGAGAAGAAAGAGGGAAGTGATGTGATTAATGCCATTTACAAAGTTAACCTTCATTGCCAGCAATGTGGACGAAAGATCAAGAAGCATCTCCTTGTTACTCAAGGTAACTTTTAATTAATTCAATTATTCTTATTCCTCATCTATATATGTATTTTGAATTTTAATTTATTATCATTATATTGCCTCCATATTAGAAATGTTGATGAGTCTTTATATGATACATGGTGGGTGAATGATTATGAATAGGGGTTCAGAATGTGGAGACAGATATGGAGAAAGGAGAAATAAAAGTGAAAGGAAAATTAGACCCCTTGAAGATATTGAAGATTATTGAGAAAAAGAGCAACAAAAAGGTTGAGTTAATATCCCCAAAAATCAAGGCTGAGCCTCCTGCCCCTCCAGAGAAAATACCAAAGGAGATCAAGAAAGAAGTGAGTTATCCTTTAAAGTTAAGAACCATTTTTTTCCCTAAATTTTTTAGGACATGTTGGGCACCATGTACTGAAGGGTGGGACAATAACCTCCCTAAACAATTTTTGCAAGAGCAAAATCATCCTTCCATTAGAGACCTATCATCTTCTCCATTATCTGCTAACATAGTAAGCCCATGTCCAGTGACAACAAGGCATTTTGACTCATTTTCACCATTTAATGTGGGCTAAAGGGGTTGCAAAGAGCGGTGGTGGTGGCAAGAAATGGGTCTAATTTTAGCAACAAAATGAGTCAAAATGTCTTGTTGTCACTATGTGTGAGCCCACCACATCAGCAGATAATAAAGAAGATGATAAGTCTTTGACAAAAGTGTAATTTTGCTCTTGAAAAAATTATTTATAGGGGATATTGCCCCACCCTTTAATATAAGGTGCCCAGCTTTCCTCTAAAAGTTAGGAGGGAAATGGTCATTAACCTTATTCTTTCCTCACAATTAAATTAGATCTCAGGAACTTGTGTAGCTACAATGGCCAAAGTCAGATTTGTGAATAGTACAACTTCCTGTTGGTTATATATAAATACTCACTCTAGTCCTATTTATAGGGTAGAAGAGAAATATTTTTTGATCTTATTTATAAATCATGTAATTAAATTTTTATCACAAATTTTTTCTTTTGCCCTCCATTAATTTTTTATCACAAAGTATATATATTTAATAAAGACAAAGTTAAAATATTATTAAATTTTATTTTAGATAAAGTTAATGGAATTTAAGATTTTTTTATTTTGGTGAAATTAAAAATGACTTATAAATAAGATCAAATAATTGAGTGTATGTATATATATTCTTTTTGATCCTATTTATAAGGCATAGAGAGGAGAATATTTGTTGGTCATATTTATAAGCTACGTTATTAATTTTTATCATAACTTTTTCCTTTTATCCTCCATTAAATGTTAATAAAAGCAAGTATATTATTAAAGCATATATATTTAATAGGGATAAAATAAAAAATTAATTAAATTTTAGATAAAGTTAATGATTTTTAATATTTTTCTTAATCCCAGTAAAATATATTAAAAATAATTTATAAATAAGCTGTGAGGAGTAACTCATAAATAATCATGGTGGTCATTCAAGAAAATCTTCCTATATGTAACAATTAGACATATTTTCTTGTGTTATGCACAAAATTCAACATAATTACATATCGGATAGAGTTGAACTAAGAAACATGAGCGTTCTGATAAAATATATTGATGTATGCTTTTTTTGTGGTAATATTAATATAAATTTTATAAATACTGTATCAAGTTTCGACTAATTAATTTGAATTATATATTGGATGGAGTTGCTAAAGAAGACAAAAATGCTGTTTGAATCTAGATTTTGTAACATGCTAATTAAGTTTTACATTATAAATCGGTCATATAATTAATCAACCAAAGATTTTGAAATTGGATTGTAATCAAAACCATTGTCAAATTGATTATAATTAAAAATATGTACATTAAAATAATACTCCTTCAAACATTTATTTCTACTCATATTCCTGTCGAGTGCTTGAATGTCAGACTGAATTTTCTGAACTATATTAGTTCAACTAATATTTGTTTTGCAATTTAATCAACCAATTTTTTGTTGATTTGAAGCCAATTATTCGCACTATCACAGCGAAGGTTCACATGCATTGTGACAAATGCGGGAGAGACCTGCAAAATAGGTTGATAAAACACAGAGGTATAAATATACACATACCCAAAACCCTAGAATTTCAATTTCAAATATGTAAAATTTGAATGTTACAATTTTTTATGAGTAATATTATTTATTTAACGAATGAAATTTGCAGGTATTTTTAGTGTTAAAACTGACCAGGAAGCTCAAACGGTGACAACTGAAGGAAGCATTGAGCCTGAAAAATTATTAAGGTTTCTGAAAACAAAAGTGCATAAAAAAGCAGAGATTATTTCCTCAAAGGAACAGAAAAAGGTTGAAGACAAAGAAAAGGGCAAGCAAGATGGAAAATCTCCAGAGTCATCAACCAAAGAAAAGGGTGAGAATAACCTTTAACTGATATTAATTTCTTTTAAATCCTTAATTAATTACATTTTGGACTTATCATTTTGGTCTGATTAATTTATGAATTAAAATAATATGTCTGGATTGAAGCTAAAATCAAATAAGTGAAATTTTATGACATGTGAACAAGTCGAACTCATCAAACACACACACACACACACAAAATTTTTTTAGGGAAAATTATCATAAAGTCCCCCACAACCATTCAAAATACCCAAAAGTTCCATTGAATTTAAAAATATATGTCAGGTTTCTAGAAACTTAGGAGTAAATAAAATTGAAATGATAATTACCAAAATGTTCATGTTATAACAAGATGCCCTATTGACAACGTTGGCAACAGCCATTTTAGTTGTCAATAGCCTTTCCCAAGTTGACAACTTGACATCTTATAACATGGATATTTTGGTTATCATTTTAATTTTATTCACTCCTAAGGACCTAACAGGTATTTAAAGATTTCATGGGATTTTTGGGTATTTTAAATGGTTGAGGGATTTCACAGTAATTTTCCCTCTCTCTTTTTTTTTTCCCTGTACACACACATTTTTTTAAGCACTAGTGGAAGCTGCACTATTCTCATAGAGTCATGAATAGTTTGGATTCCATGATTCTCAAGTTTTCTTCCTAGTTGATATATAATATATAATGAGACAGGGAGGTTCTATTCTCATTTAGAATATAATATATATATTTAACTCTCATTTTGATAAACGCATTGGCATGTACTTTCAACATTAAATTACGTACAATTCCTTTAAATTTTAAATAATATATGTATGTAGATTATTTTTAAAATTTCAAAATTTGATACGAATTCTATTGAATTTTCACATCTATTATTTCATTTGTAATAGGGCATGCCATTGATCTATTTTATCCATTAATTAACGACTTAATATAGCTTAATTAAAATATTATTTATGCATTACCCAGTTTTGTACATAAACATAAAACCTACAAGTCCATTGGTACCGACATATCACTTTGCATTAATTAATAAAATAATGGACAAACTAATTAACAACACAAGGTTATCTATTATATATGTTAGTTTAAAAGTTCAAAATGATTCATTGTCAACTTTTAAGAGTATTTGGAATTAAAGAACCAAACTTTAGAAATTAATGGGTGAAATTTAACCTGTTCATATATACTTATTACTTGGATCATCAGGTAAGGCAGGTGAATCAACCAAAGAAAAAAGAGAAGGCAAGTCTGGTACTGAATCCAAAGAAAAAGAGAAAGAAGAGAAGAAGAAAGATGGTGAATCAGAGAAGAAGGACAAAGAAAAAGAGAAGGAAGAGAAGAAGAAAGATGGTGAATCAGAGAAGGACAAAGGAAAAGAGAAGAATAAGGAGAGTGGGGAAAGCACAACACAGATAATACAAATCCAAGAAGATACCACAGTTGACATTGTGGCCAAACACAACGTTCCTTATATCATCCACTATGTCTATGCTCCTCAGCTTTTTAGTGATGAGAATCCTAATGCTTGTTGTGTTTTATAGGTCAATCATTGTTGAGTAAAATAAAAGGGATAATAAAAGTTTTAGTCGGTCAAATTTGTCTAAGCTATATTGATTTGGTTTATCAAATTTACTTTTTTTTTGTAGCAATCTAATCTTTTATGTTTTCTTCAAGTTAGTTATTTAGGTTTTGAAACACAAATTGGTCCTCAAATTAATCTGATGTGTATATTGATGACTTGGTATATATGTGTTTGGATAAGTGAGAATAAATCAACTTTGTTTTTATATTCTTTTCTTTTTCCTCTTATTTTCTTATGTTCTTTTTCTCCTTATTTCCCCCCTTTTATAAAAAGATCAATTAATAAAAAAGAAATTAGTTTTACAGTATATAAGATTGCAGGAATTCCAAAGGGAAGGGGGGTTGAAGAGTTTTAGTCCTAAGAAACATTAAATGAAACAGAAGCAAAGTAGTTAGCAAGCACATGGGGCATCTTGCACCATTGGTAGAAAAGAGAAATGCTTACAAAGAAGAGGCAGTGAAATAATTTTCTTTTGATAGCACTGAAATGCAAGACCACACTAATGGAGATCCCATTTGAACATGCTTCCTTGATCCAAACTAGCACACTTCAAAAGCAAAGTAAATTGAAACAATTTGACTCAGTGAAAGAAAATTGTTTCCAAATAAAGCTTTTACATGAACTTATAATTGATAAAGACTATAGCAATAGAGTAGATGCTACAACCCTGTTTGAATTTTTTTTTTTTTACATCCTTATATTCCAAAGTTGTTGAGGACTTACGAAAGGAAATCTATTCCACGTCATAGTAGAAGATCGCAAACAACTCTTGAAGCATTATTATTCCTTTTGTCAATAATAGAATAAACATAAACCTCCAAAAGATAAAAACACAATTGCTAAAATTCCTTAATCACTTGATTTGGTTAACAAATAATCCCTTTGTAAAATGCAATTTTCTTTTTTGCCATACTAGGTTGAGGAAGATAATAAGACTTCTAAGCTGAAAATCTAGACCATCCTTGTGCAATTTAGTGAGAATTGTGATAAGGCAAGTAGAGAAAACAGTAGTCATACTGTTTTAGAAGAATGAAAGAACAAAGCACCTAACCAAATTGATTTAACACAGTGACTTCTCCCAAAAAGATGAGTTGATGATTCTGATTCCACACAACCAAACATACAATGTGAATGAACATCTAATTTGATGATATCTAAGAATATCTTCAATTGGAAGTGCTGAGTGCAACAGTTTCCAAAGGATGAGAAATTGTTTATGAGGTAAGTTGATTTTTCGAAGAAATTTTCAAAAGGATTCATTAGATACTACATTGCGAAAAATCCCTCATCACAGTGTAAGAGTCGTCTGAGTTACTCAATCAAAATCAGCTTATCAGTAGTTGAGCATAAAGGCAATGAAATTTTCATATTTCTCCTTATTTTCTTATACATTGCTTTATATGTTCTTTTGTTTATTAAAAATTTCTTAGAATGTTTTAATTTCTTTTTTTTTTGCATAATTAACTACACTTATTTTTATTAATTTACATATTTCATTGTTTAATAATGTTACCTCATCTCCAAACAATAAGGATCACAGCAACAATTGAGGAAATTTTAATGGACAAAATTGATAAGAATTAAACTCAAAAGATCAAATTCATTAAGAGACTAAGTTTTATTACCCCTAAACTACAAGTAGTTCATGTGTCTTATACAAAGTCTAAAGTGAGTTGCATCATACTTTATCAATGGTGTGCCTATGTTTTACATTTAATTTGCATATAAAGATACATAGATTATATGGATTTTTTTTAGTTGTATTAGCACAAAAAATATTTTTTATATTTTTAAAACTTATAAAAAATTTTATCTCTACACTTTTTCCAGTGTTTTAGGTCTCTATACTTTTATTTTTTGGCATTTTAGGTCCTTATAATCACTCATGGAAGGACCTAGAATACAGAAAAATAAAAGTATAGGGATTTAAAATACCAAAAAAAGTTCAAATACCTACTATAACAAAACTCAAGCAAAGTGTAGGAACTCAAAGTTATGTTTTTCCAAAATATAACATAAATATGAATCCTTCTTCTAAGTAGCACACATTGGTATGCACGTGTGCGAGAGTGCGTAACAATCTCTAAAATTTATTGTCCACATTAATGTTTTTTGTCCTTGATTGGATGACTTCTCCTTACATACTTCTTTAATCTTATTTATAAGTCACTTCCAACATATTTCACCAAAACCAAAGTGTTGGATCATGTGTTTTGATTATTACAAAACCAAAAGAAGAGGTATTTGTTATGTGTGCAAATATAAAGAATCATGAATGAAGACAAAACCTCAAGAGCATAAAGAATTAAGAGAAGATGAAGAAGTTTAGGATAAGTAATTTAAATTCTCTTAGATTCAATGTGAAAACTTAGAGATTTTAATAACTTTTCTTAATCACAAAGTGAATGCATTATATGTCTCTTTTATATGCATTAAGACTCATCTAAGTATGTTAAAGCTTGCAAACAATATCCTTCTTGCATACGGTTTTTCATAGAAAAAGTTTGCATAGTGAAGTGGCAAAATCATGGGTGATTCTGCAGGTCACTCATGAGTTTTTACATATTAGGCACACTGACAAGTAAATCATGCGAGTATGAAGAAGTGCTTCACGTGTGATTAAGCACTTGTGCTGTTTATTGCCTTAAGTTTTGTCTTTGCATGCAAAACCACACATGAAAGGCTTCATTATCCATACAAGTTTTAGCACCTGCGCTTCATTATATTGTGACAAAGTGCAAAACCACATGTAAGACTAATGATAGTAGCCATGCATGATTTGTCACTTGTTGAGCAATCACACTTTGCTTTGTTGAGTCTTAAGTCTTCTCAAGTCAAGCTAAAATTATTCACATGTATGATCATTGATTCATAAATCCTTATCTCTTGATCATACAAAATCTTACTTGAGTTACGCTTTATTCTACTTGTGAATATGCATTAGACAAATTTAAGCACTAGTGCTTGCAATTTCATATATGATATCATTTTAGTTCCACGTGAGTTTTGATCTCATTGAATAGCTTTGGCATTGTGCTAGCTATTTCACATTTGAGAAAGTAGAGGTTTCATGTCTGATTTGTCACATAGAACTGATGATAGTTCATTATGTATAAAACCATGAGTGAGAGCAAATGGTGCACTCACAAGTTTTAGCACTCTCATATGCAAGTCTATTTATAAGTGCAAAACCACACAAGAGAGCAATATGGTATCATGTGAGTTTTAGCACCCAGAATTAAATGAATATTCTTAAGTATTAAACCATGTGAGAGAGAAATGAGGTATCATGTGTGATTAGGCACAGAGAACTAAATGGTTCTTCAGAAGTACAAAACCACATGTGAGAGGATAAGTTGTTCACCCGTGATCTATCACATTTAGTTTTTGTGAAACTTCCTCAATGTTAAATGACATGTGATTATACCAATCACTCATAAGAAAATGCCTCAATGGATAGAATCTCTATTCCAACAGTCTCTCAACTTCTAAAAACAATATAAGTGATTCATTTTGACCTAGAACAAGAACAAAATGATCCTTACGCAAATAAATTATCATTTGTGCATTTAAAAGATCTTTCAAATTGTGATTTTACTCATTGCATTCATTCATTATTCTTGAAAAGAATTGTGAAAAGCTCTTAAAAGTTTATAAACTTTTATTTATATTCTCATATATTTTTTAAGAGAGTTTTCTATAAAAAGTTTTTATTATCTTCTCTGTAATCTTGAAAAGGAATTTTTAAGTGTTGTGATAATTTGCTGGATTATAGAAAGGTGTGGTAAGTGAATCAAGACAACCTTAATCATGAGATTTATACTGTGGTGGCAAGCAACCATTGAAGCTTTTTTGTTTTTAGTTGAAAATCTCAAGTGTGATCTTGAGGACTAGATGTTGGCCAAGTTTATGGCTAACCAGTATAAATCTTGAGTGTGTGATCTTCTTCCTTTACTCTTTAGTTCTTTACTCTTTTTCAATTTTTTAAAAGTTTTAAGTGTCATCTAATTCATCCTCTCTTGGGTGGTAGCCTATCCTAACATTTAGTATAAGAGCTTGGACTTTTAATAAAAGGCTTAACAATCTTAGAGGATCCTATGTCTAGTTTTAGTGATAGTGTTCTCCCTAAAGGTGCTGAAATTAATAGGCCTCTAGGATTCAATGGTAAAAACTATACTTTCTAAAAAAGTAAGATAAGATTATTCTTTGAGGCCTTAAACCTTGATTTATGGGAGATTGTTGAGATTAGTCCTTATAGTCCATATAAAATTGTAGAAGGACAACTCATAAGAAAAGAAAGGAGTAAATTTACAAAAAAGGAAGAAAAACTAGTGCTGCTCAACTTCAAGGAAAAATTAATTATTGCAAGTGCCTTGAGTCAACAAGAATATTTCAAAATAAGCAATCTAAAAATTGCAGAAGAGATGTGAGATGCTCTAAAGATTACTCATGAAGGAACTGAAGGAGTCAAGGAGAATAAAATAAGCACTTTGACTTAGCAATATGAGTTGTTCAAGATAAAGCCTAGACAAAACATCAAGGATATGCAAGTCAGATCTGTAACATCCTCAATTTTAAATCAAGTTAATTAAGATCAAATAGTCTAATTAAGTGTATTAATGAGATGTGTGGCCAGAAGAGCTTAATTTGGTGTAATTGTTGTAATTTCATCCCTAAAAGTAGGTGCAGATTGATGGCGAGCCACCCAGGTAAAGAAAGAGGAAGAAAAAAAAATAAAGATTTGCTCTTTGTGCGATATGTCAAGGCACGTGGTTAGTTCGCCGCAGTGCACAGAGGCAGATTTGAATCCAATAGACTCCTCTGTGCCATGCGTCGCAGTAGAGGGAAGCATGCGGCACGGTGCACAGCCAAAATTCTAACCTATCAGTTTCATATTTACATGAGAAAAATAGAGAAAAATGAAGGGAACAAAGGAGTTGAGCTAGGGTTTGAAGAAACTAACTTATAAGAGTAATTTGGAGCTTATAAACACCAAAGGTAAGCTTCTTTACTTAAATCCTTCTCTCTTTTTCCATTTTCTTGATGGTAGAAGTTAGGGTTTGATTGATAATGGTGATTTTTGGTCCATAGAAGCTGTGGGTCTGAATTCATTGACTTAAAAATAGTTAATAGGAGTAGATTGAGCTAAGTAAACTTGGTATTTATGGTTTTATGATAATTAGTAGTTAAAGGACATTAAATGTTTGAAATTCTTATAAATATGGTGGTTGGAAACAATATGGTTTCATTAATGACCATTTAAGAGTTCAATGTTATTTATGAGGATTAAAGGAAGCTAAGAAGCCTTACGAGTACTTTTATATGAGTCAAGAATAAATCTTGAGTATTAAAGAATGATGAAGTGTTCATGAAAAATAGCTCAAATATAGATATTGATGTTTTGCATGGTAAATACTTATAGAATAACTATCATTGACGCCGTGCAAGCTTCTTGAAAGCTTTGGGAGTGAGTAATTGAGGGGTGAAACCTTTGATCTTTCAAAAGCTAAGGTAACTGAAGAAATTCTATTTTATGTTTTTGTGTGTTTATTAGTTTATGGATTTATGATTGATCATTCAAATGTGTAAATTAAAATGAAATGCAAGTATGGCTTGATTTGTTAGAAAAATCACTAGATCAAATTTGTGAGTTTTATGCCTTGTGATATAAAATTTCTTTAAGAACAATATCGATGGATTTTCGTACTATGTTTATTTAGAGCTTAACAACTTTGTAAATTGGGAAGTAACATGAATCTTTGTTTATATGAAGTTTAATGATGTTTAAAACAGTAGAGTTCAATAATTTTAAAAGTGTGAAGTACAATGATTGTGAAATTGGAGTTTAAAGACTTATTTGGTTTAAAGCTCCATGAAAATGAATTTAAGAAGTCCAATGATTTGTATAAAGATGAAGTTCAATGAAATTGAAAATGTGAAGTTCTATGAAAGGTATAAAGTGTGAATTATGGTATGAATATGCATTATATGATCTGAGAGGTGGGAGTTCACCTAAGAAGAGGAGTAGATGACAAAATCCATATGGTAAGGCCCATCTATTAGATGGTTTGCTAAATTGATTATATCTATATTATCCCACTTATTGAGTAAGGGATTGTTCCACTGGTTCAATGAGGGACTCAAACCTAGCTAGCTATCCACTGGTTTAATGAGGAGGCTACTCTAGGGTGTATGACACCCCATAGTGTGAGAATTGGGGAAAACCCTATTCCATAAGTGAGTTGGGTGCACCTTGACTAGGTAATCCCTTTACAAGTATTTAGGCTAGCAAAGTTGTGGAATATAGATTATTCTATTGAGTTATAGCCTATAGTTTCATGTCAGAGGAATAAGGAGGATATAAGGGAGGAGTGATCATGTATATAGTGAGTAAGGACATTTGGTTGTCTATATTATGTCCCTAATAATGATATCACAAGTTGAATCTTAATTTCTTCCAATGTGATTGTTAATGAATTGTCTGACTAACTCTCTTTGTATGAAAAGTACTAAAAAGCATTGTTTCTTAACTAAATGCTATTATGTGAATGTGTAAATATCTATTCTCAAATATTTTACATGGTTTAAAGTATTGATATTATTTGCCATTTGTATTTTAAACTGATTAACATGAAATAGTATGGGTTAGTCAAACCTTAGTTACTGAGTGGTTGTACTCACCCCACTATCTTCATTATTACAGAGAATAGCTCAAGAGGTATGGACAAAGGAAACACCAAGGCTTAAGACCACATTTCATTTGTAGTAGGCCTCTTTATTTTAAGTAATTATATGTGTATGACAATTTTAATTACCAATTAGGAATTCTCATTTTTTCCTTACTTTTGTTATGTGAATTGTAAATTATAAGTGTATTTTGAGCCCTAGGGAGTGAGTTGATGAATATGTGTTATTGTGATATGACCAAAATACTAATGTAAGTAAGAATAGAGTATATTATAAGAATTTGGAGAACTTGATGAAACTTGTGGTAAACTCCCCCTTGTATGTTTTTGAGTTTAAGAGATTGAGCAGTGAAATTTTGATCTGTGAGTATTTCATGTGATATGGTGTATTGCATGAGTTAGTCTTAATGATTTGTATATGGTCAAATTGGTATCGGTGGCTATTGGCCTTTGGTATTCAGATTGGAAACTTGATTTTGTGCAAATTGTTGTAAAAGTGTAAGTTTTGAAAAGTTTATTCAATTTTTATTTTAGAAATAATCTAAGTTTGAGATCAATGCCATTAGTTAGAGCTCCAAAAGAGCTTTTTATAGACATCTAGTTCACGTCATTCGGATGTCGAATAGAGATTTGGAGCGCGTCGAAAGTTGCCCCTAATGCATGTCATAGAGGTGAACATGCCGTGGCGCATGTTCAATGAGCCGCAGCACACACCTCAAATTTTTTTAGAAATTCTCTTGTTTTAAATTCTTAAATAAATGCACTCACATATGTAATGATCCCATGCTTCCACATATTTGTGAACTCTAATTTGTCTAATTACAAGACTTTAAAAATGATTTTAGTTTTATAAACTTGGGGTCCCTATTTTGCTAATAATCCCATTCCCCAACTACTTGGGATTTGGTGTTAATTATGGGATTAGAAGGAGGAGGATATTACAAGATGTACACATATGAAGAACGATCTAGTAGCACTTGGAAAGACATATATTTAGAAGGAGCAAGTTAGAAAAATTAGAGAGGTCTCCCAGTTATATGGCAACCCAAAATTACTATCATGGAAGAAGAAAAAAGTGATTCGATGAGATCTATGGTAGCTCTATTTAGAAGTCTTGCTAAGCATGAAGGAAGACTATCCATGCTGAAGGAAGATGTTGATAAGAAAAGGAAGTCACTAGCTTTAAAAGTGACAAAGGGAGAATCTAAGTTTGAAGTAAGTGACAGTGATGACTCTGATGAAGAAATGGCTATGTTTGTCAAGAAATTTAGCAAATTCTTTAGGAAGAAAAAGTTTAGGAAGAAATTCTCAAAAAAAAAAAGAAAAAGAGATAATTTGCTATAAATTCAAGTCTGGACATATTAAATTTAACTGTCCTTTGAAGCAAGAGAGCAAAAGCTACAAGTATGACTAGAAGAAATTCAAAGCTTATCTCTCCTCAATCTAGGGTGATAGTGATGAGGAGTCCACAAAAGAAGAAGAAGAAGTAAATTTGTGCCTAATGGCCAAAAGCCATTCTGATGAGGAAAACAATTCAGACTCAGACTCTAAATTTGATTTTACATTTGGAGAGCTAAAAATTGCTTTTAAAGAACTGCAAAATGAGTCTTTTCTTCTTATGAAAAATCTTTTACAAGTTAAAAAGAAACTTGCTAGTGCTGAAAAAGAAAACTTATTTCTCAAATCTAAAAATGATGCTTTGAAAAAGAATATTACTATTTTGGAAAAGAAACCTCATGTACTAATTGCTCTCTTCATATTTCTAAAAAGCAAGATCTGAAAAATACACTTTCAAATTTTGTTAAGGGTAGAGATAATTTAAACAAAATGTTGAGTCAACAAAGAATTATTTTTGATAAAGCTAGGATGGACTATAAACCTAATAAGAAGTAAAAATATTATAAGAACATCTTTGTTCCTACCATTATGACTAAGTCACCTAAATTCATTTGTTTCTACTATAACAAGAAAGGGCACATGACTAAGTCATGTATCCATAGGAAGCAAGGGTTGAGTAAAAATATGAAGTGGGTTCCAAAGGGATCTACTAATCCACTAGGACCTAAACAGATTTAGGTACATAAGAAAACATGACATTTTTGCAGGTGTTAAGAAGAGTCACAAATGAAAAGTGGCATCTAGATAATGGCTGCTCCAAGCACATGACTAGTGATAGCTCCATGTTCTTATGTATAGTAGAAACCAAAGATAGTAGAACTATTAACTTTAGAAACAATGAAAAGGGAAGAATTTTTGGTATAAGTAAGGTTAGTAAGAATGCATTCAAATCTCCTTGTATTGATAATATTTATTTAGTTGATAGTTTATGACATAACCTCTTAAGAATAAGTCAATTATGTAAAAAGGGTTATGAGGTTATTTTTAATACTATGTGTTGCATTGTGAGAGATGAATAAACAAGAAAAACCATCCTAAAAGGAAACAGAGTTCAAAATGTATATTTAATAAATCTTTATAATGATGACTCATTAAACACAAAATATCTCATCTCTGTGAATGATGAGACCTGGTTGTGGCACAAAAGATTAGCCCATATCAATATAAAGTAATTGGACAAGCTTGTAAAGAAGAAACTTGTCATTAGACTGTCAAAAATAAAATTCAAAGCTAACAAGCTATGTGATGTTTGTATGGAACGCAAACAAACCAAGACTACATTTCAAAGCAAAAATGTAGTATCCATATCAAGGCCTCTGAAATTGCTGCATATGGATCTAATCGGTCCTTTAAGGGTAAAAAGTTTAGGGGTAATCTCAATACTTTTTATTTAGTTGATAATTATTCTAGGTTCATATGGACTATCTTCATGTCTCACAAAGATTAAACCTTTGAATATTTTATGGCATTTGTAGCCAAAGTACAAAATGAATAAGGTTTGAAAATTGTAAAGATAAGAAGTGACTATGGTGAAGAATTTGAAAATTTCAACTTCATTGAGTTTTGTGAAGAACAAGGAATTAGTCATGAATTCTCAACTCCCAAAACACATTAACAAAATGGAATCGCAGAGGGAAAGAATAGAAACCTAGAAGAAATGGCAAAGACCATGCTAAATGAGAAGAAACTTCATAAATATTTCTAGGCCGATGCCATGAGTACAACATGCTACATAACCAATAGAGCATATATCTGACCTATTCTAAACAAAACTCCTTATGAGCTTTACAAGGGAAGAAAGCCTAACATCTTTCATCTGCATGTATTTAGTTGTAAGTGTTTTATACTCAACAATAAGCAACCTCTAGGATTTGAGGATCCATCAATACCAATTCATGTCTACAAATTGAAGAAAGCATTGTATGGATTGAAGCAAGCACCAAGAGCTTGGTATGATAGGTTAAGTACTTTTCTATTAAATAATAACTTCAAAAGAGGAATGGTGGATAAAATACTATTTTATCAAACTGAACGTAATGATATCCTTGTAGTTCAAATTTATATTAATGATATTATTTTTAAAGTTACTAATGAGGTTCATTATGAGAAAATTGCTAATATTATGCAAGGAGAATTCAAGATGTCTATGATGAGCGAGCTGAACTTCTTTCTCAAATTGAAAATCAAGCAAATGAGGGATGGGATTTTCATAAGCAAAACCAATTATACTCAATAATTGCTAAAGAAGTTTGGATCTAAAAATTCAAATCCAAGCAACATGCCTATGAGTGCATTAATTGTAACATCCAAGAAAAATTTAACCTTGATTTATTAACCTAATGAAAGTAATTAGTAGTTCATGAGGTGTGTGGCTAGAGGAGCTTAACTTAGTGTATTTGTGGTGATCTCAACCCTAAAAGTAGGTTCAGATCGATAGCAAGCCACCTAGGCAAGAAAAGAGGAAGAAAAAGTAAATAATTATACCCTGTGCCACACGCTGCGGCGCGTGGTTAGCCCGCCATGGTGCACATAGGAAAATTTGAAAGTAACGGGCTCCTCTATGCCATGCACAGCAGCGGAGGGCAGCATGTGCTGCAACACATGGGCAAAATTTTTAATAAATCAAATCATGTTGTGCGAGAAAATAAAAGAGAGAAGAGGAAGAAAATGAAGAGAACGTTGGAGTTTTGCTAGGGCACACTCATTGGCTCCTATTGTTGAAATTTTAAAGCTCCTAAACACCTAATTTAGGTAATCTAAGCCTCATTCTTCCTTTCTCTCCCTTATTTATGATGATTTACAGTAGGGTTTGACTTGAAAGATGGATTTTCAATCCATAGAACTATGGGTCCAATTCTATTAGTTAGAATGAGTATAATGGGAGTTATTTAATGTATTAGAGCACCACAATGATGATTTTGAAAGTGGTTGGTCCATGGGAGCATTTAATATCCAAAAATTTACATAAATGTGGTAGTTGGGAGAGGTTTATGTACATTAATGAAGGTTTGAGGTATTATTAGTGGTAATGTGCATTAATAGAATCTAATGAGCCTATTAAGTATGAATGTGTAGTGACTATGAGTTGATAAAACAGAGTGTGTGGAGTTATGTGTTGATAAATTTTCAAGAGTTAGACAATGATGATATTCTTGTGATATGAATATAATGAGGTTTGTTTTTGGCACCATTCAAGCTTGGGAGAAGCTTAGGAAGTTGGTATAGTGAGGGATAAACCTTTGACCTCTCAAAGGTTTAAGGTAACCGGGAGAAACTTAATCTCTATAGTTGAATGTTAATTGTATTTGTGAGATGTGAATTATGATTTAAATTAATGATACATATTGGCAAAGTGTTTGATTTGTAAAATGGTTTTTGGAAAGAAAACCTTGATTATGCCACCCTTAGTGTTTTATGAAATTGATTGTGATTTATTACTACGAGTGGAAAATTGTGATGTGTTATGTTTTGAGCTTGTAGAGTATTTGAGTTATGTGAGTTCATGTACTATGAATTAATTATTTAAATGAATTTTATGTGAGAAATGTGCATAGCATGATCATTAGCGGGAGTTCGCTTAGGAAGAGGAGTAGATTGATTTAAATCCATATGGTGTTCATAGTGACCATTGAAATCGAGAACTAGCTTTGGTATCGACCATTGGAATCGGGAGGTAGCCCTTATCTTATGGTTGATTCAAGATTGTCTTACTTGTTCTATAAGGAACTTTAACCTAACTAGTCTCTACCAGTTTATAAGGAGGCTAAAATAGGGGTATGACACCCCTGGGTTGTTAGTATTAAGGAAAACCATATTACATAAGTGAGTGAGTTAATCCTAGCCCGGTAGCTCCTCACAAGTGGAAGGCTGGGTTAGTCCATGAAGGACATAGCCACGTGATAGCCATTAATTTTGTGTCAAAGGTAACAGGAGGATATAAGGTTGGCATATGATCATGCATATAAGTCTGGCCACATGGTTGTTAGTTTTGTGGTCCAGCATGTGTTGAGGGTGTATGGTTGTTATTTTTGTGACCCTATATTATGTTTTACAAAATAATATGATAAAGTATTTTGTGGCAAGCCTAGTCACATGATTTTTAGTTTTGTAAACCGTGGCCGAGTGTTTATTGAGTTATCTATGCTTATTTGTCTAATTGCATCTATTAACAATTGATATATGATTGTATGGGTTAAGTGAAACTTGGTTACTGAGTGGTTGTACTCACCCCTCAATTCTCAATATTTTCAGGACCTAACTCATTGGATCCGAGTTAGGAAAACATACAAAGGCCTAGGATTGTGGAATAATCCTCTATATACCTCTCTTTTGTTACTTCTATGTGTATTTGTTAATATAATTGCCAACTAGGATCATTTGACATAATTTATGTACTACTTGTATGATTATGTGTATAACTAGTATATTTTGTACTCTGGGTTAGTAAGTATTTAGTTGTAAACCCATGAATAGGGCCAAAATACTTATGCAAGTAAAAACATATGTATTTTGAGAGATTTGAAATGAAATTGATGCTTTTGTGTCACATTTCCTCCCCCTAAATGTTTTGTGAAAATCAGGGTTAAGTAGTGATTTTGTGACATAAGTGTTTTTAATTGTATGTGGTGCATTGCACAGGTCCGTTAGAGTCTATTGAGTGTGGTCAGATGATTGATATCAGTTATTGACACGTGTGGTTGATTTAGGACACCCTATTTGTGAAATTTTATGAAAAGTGGTCAATATGGTTTTTGGTGTTTAAATTTTTACAGAAAATGAGTTTGAGTATGCAACTAGTGTCATTAGCTTGAGCTAGGAGAAAGCTCCTACAGATACTAAAACCACCTTAATTGGATGTCGGACGGAGATTTGGAATGCATCAAAATTTCACTCCCCATACTATCAAATGACAGCACTGATGCTGTCAAATTTGTGCAATGCACCACAGCGCATGGCACAGAGAAGACAATCCGTGGTGCACATGTCATAAGCCATGATGTATGGCATAGAGAAGACAAGCCATGGTGTACATGCCGTAAGCCGCAGCGCACATGACATATTCTACATAAAATCTATTTTTGAGTTTTAAAACTCATTATTTTGGGTCCTAATTGATTTTCAAGCTTCTGCTTTACTTTCAAGACTCTAATATAAACTTATTAAATAATGTTTGAGATTTGAAATATTGAAATTGAGATTTTTTTTTGAAAGAATCTAATAATTTCCTTTATAAGACCTTAAATTTGGCAATCTTTTGAGAATTAGACCCTAATTTGCCATAATTTGAAGTTATACGTGGTTTAGTAAGAGAGACTTTACAGTTTAGTCTTTTAGACCTTGTATCAATCAAAATGGATAAGGACGAAAAAGGAAAAAAAGGAACATTAATCAAAATTCAGGAAAATGATTGGATCACTACTTTACTTGAATGCCAACAAACCTGATATCATGTTTAGTGTTGTTTGCATGTAAGATTTTAAGCTAATCCAAGAGAATCACATCTAAAGGCTATGAAAGGAATCTTCACATATTTGAATGGAACTACATAGCTAGGAATTTAGTTTTCAAAAAGAGGAAAGCCTAAATTAATTACTTACTCAGATGTTTATAATAGAGGATATAAAATAGATATAAAGAGCACTAGTAGAACTTGTGACTTCTTTGGTGGCTAATTAATATCATGGTTAATAAAATGGTGTGTCCTTATCATCACATGAAGTTGAGTACTTGACAGCTGGAAGTTGTTGTGCACAGATTTTATGGTTAAAACAGCAATTGAAAGATTTGGGAGTTCATCTCAAGGAATCCTAATCAA
This sequence comes from Prosopis cineraria, assembly GCF_029017545.1. Classification (NCBI taxonomy): domain Eukaryota; kingdom Viridiplantae; phylum Streptophyta; class Magnoliopsida; order Fabales; family Fabaceae; genus Prosopis; species Prosopis cineraria. The sequence goes on along the minus strand of NW_026555344.1, from coordinate 25,317,247 downwards.
ATGTGATAACACCAGTACTATCAATTTAGCCAAGAATCCTATCCAACACTCAAGAACCAAACATATTAACATTAGACATCATTTCTTAACAGATCATGTGCAAAAGAAAGACATCATATTGGAATTTATGCCTACCACTGAGCAACTAACAGATATTTTTGCACTAAAGCTCTAGCTAAAGAGCAATTCACATTCATTAAAAAGGAATTGGGAATGATAAATCCCAATGAATTGTGAGTTTCTTAAAATTAAATAAATTACATTTTGAATCTTTTACTAACTTAAGCTTCAAAGTTGTCTTAAGATTTTACAGGAATAAATCTATGAATCCGGATATCATTGGAATAAATCAAGGCAAATCTTAAAGAAAGAAGTTAGAAGATTAGGTATGATATGTTTAAAAGATTGATTACTACTATTAAAAAATGTTTCTTGTGAGTTTAATTGTCATATCTTGTGTGAATTTGCTTGATTCTGTGTTTCTCTTTATATAACTGCATATTCACGCATGAAACAAATACGCTCACTCACCTGAAATAGCACTTAAAATGTTTTCACTTCTAATTTGTGCTAAATTATGCATAAAGCCATTAGTCTTACTTGTTTGAAATAACATTTAGTGAATCTTTCTTCCTAAGATGTGTTAAATCACACATGATAGAGGAAGGCTTACTTGCGTGAAATATCTCCCCGAGAGCATGATAGTCTTTAGTGGTCATTTCATACGTGAAACCAATTTGTGACCCCACATGATTTTACCTTTATCAATTATGCATTGGTTGAATATTATACTTACTGCCAAATCACGTGTGAAACCTATCTATCACAAATGAGATTTAGCACTTAGTCAGCTAAAAGTGTTAAATCATGTGTGAAATTGATTTTGTCTCATGCCTGATCCTGCATTATCTATATATATCTGCCTCGTCTGCCTTCATTTTCACGTGTGAACCAAAGTTCCTTTTTCTAGCCGTTACTCAATCTTTTCTTCTTAACTTCATTCATAATTCTTCTCTGGCCATTTTGGCACTAAAATTACTTTGCCCATCATTTCTAATCTGCTTCTTGCATCTCACTTCACTCTAATCTCATCTCTTTCCTCAACCTAAATTCATCTATTCTCTAAAATTATTTGTGATGGCAAGAACAAAGGAGACTGAAAAGAAAACTAGTGAAGAGGTTATGAAGAAGAGAAAATTCATAGAAGCTCTGATCGAAGAAGATAGTAAATCACCTTCTCGATCATCCAAGAGGCTTAGAACTCTAAGAAAATCTAAGGAGCCTACTTCTACATTAGAGCCTATTACAACTGATCAATAAGAAGAAACTCTAATCCGAATTGGCAAGACTTGTCCAATAATGGTAGCAACGTGCCTCCAAGTGAAGTTTCAGAGGCAAGTATTAGAAAAGGAAAGCTTCTGAGCTCCAAGTATCAATCTAGACTCAATTAGTATTTCTCTTTTACTGTGGTATTCACAAGTCATTACGCTAAAAATGATTCTTTTATCAAAGCCTATAAATTTGATATAGATGAGTATTTGAGTGACTTATAAAGGCTTGTTTTAGCTTAATCTCTTATACTCAGCTGAAATAGTGAAGGCCTTCTATGCTAGCTTTAGATAGGACAAATACAATAAGACTTACAAGGCCAATGTCCGAGGGTGTCCTGTATACTTCACTCCAAGGAGCTTAAGACATATACTTGGTCTTAAAGCAAGGGATTTGGAGCTTTAAGAGTTTGATCATGCTATCAAAAGGAATGTTCCTAGACAGCATATAAATGAACAAAGATACAAAGCAATCATAATGACAGAATATATGACTAAGGAAGCCTTGAAGCTTGGTTTCATCTTCAAACTAACTTCATTCCCATTCAAGATACTAGCATGCATTGTGGCAAGTTTCTTCCTTAATAAAAGGACTGCCTTTAACACTTGCATTGGGTTTAAGACTTAGTTCCTCACCAAATTGATTAAGAAATAAAAGATCAATATATGTTACTACATATTAACTAAGATGTTGTATGTTTCTAAAGTTGACACCAAGAGGAAGAAGGAACAGAGAAAGACTGAAATCTTTATTTTGCATCAGTAGTATCTACTATTTTAAAAATATTTTGAGTCAAATACACTGAGGGAGTAGTGCTAGAGGTAAAAGAATTTAAGGATACCGCCCTCTACAAAATGAAGTTCAAGCTAGAAGGGAACAACTTTGTTTCAAAGAAGGAAGAAGAGCTTGCTAATCCTATTACAGTAAGAAAGAAAAAGAAGTTACGCAAGAAAGTTGCTGCTGGAACATCAGAGGCTACTAGAGCTTCTTCATCTTAGCCCCCTCTTTAGATGCCCACTCTACCTGACATGTCAAATTCTTTCCTGTATAAAATCCTTAATGGAATTGAAGGAAAGCTTGACCAAGTAATGATGCATCTCAAAAACAACATCAAGGGGCTTGGTGACATGATGCTATACTTAAATAGGAAGCTGGATAGAATCATGGATCACCTTAGAATCTCATAGACACAAGGAGGAACTGACAAACGAGAAGATAAGGCTGGTCCTTCAAGGTTAAAGAAGGTTCGATGCACACAATAGATTCATACTCAACCTCCAAAACACACTCTGATCCACCTCACTCTCCATTCCAAATGCCCTCACCAGTTGACCCTTCCTCTCAAGAGAACGAAAATCTTCTTTCTCAAAGAGATCAAGGATCATCAATCCACCTTCACGAGAACACCAACCCCTAGACTCCCAGTCTGAATATTAAAGCCATCATGACACTCCTAAGCCTATTTATCCTTTTGATGGCATGCTACTCCCTCATATTCCCTCTCCATTAAAATCCTCAAACACAGCCAAAATTGTAAAAACTCCTTCATTTAAGGAGCCTTTTGAAGATATTAATGATATAAGTCTTACTAAACTTGTTGGTAAGCTCACTCAAAATTTTAGAGAGCCTACCATACCCTTATCCATGCCAATGCCTATGACCTCTCCTACCATCTCCTTTACTCAATCAGTAACAAAAACTTTTCAAATGAAGAAATCTATCCCTAAACATAAACAAACCAAACCTTTCTTTTGCTAAAATGTTAAGGAACCCATCATTAAAAAACCTAAGGATCAAGGATCTGAAGATCAGCCTCAGTACCATCAAGCTTCTATACCTCTAAAAGGACAAGTTAAAGATGCTAATCCATAATCATCTCCATCCTCTCCTCAAGCTATTGATGGCTCAACTAAAGCATTGGATCCCTTTTCACCTATGGATCTAAATGATTCTTCCACTTAGGCTATTGTTCTGTCAACTTCTGCCTTCAATCTAAATTCTCTATCTGAGAGAAATCTTAGAAGCCTATCTTAGATATCAAGTTTCCTCTCTCTTGGGTAGGCCTACATCTTTTGGATGACATTAAAGAGGAAGAAGACATGTGTCGAGAGATAGGCTAGGCCTAAGAGGGAGTTGTGTATAAATTTAAGGCTTAGGAAGAAATTTGTTTTCTTTGATGATATGATTGTAATATTTTCTATTATCAATGAAATTTCATGTTTGTCATTCATATGTTCAATCTCTTTACTTCAAGATGCATAATTCTATACTATTATCTTTCAATTCTCCCATATCAATTAAAGGGGGAGTTTTATATTAAATAGAACTAAGAACCTTGATCTTAAGGTTTTGTTATCATCAAAAAGGGGGAGATTGTTGGATCATGTGTTTTGATGATTACAAAATCAATAGAAGAGGTATTTATTATATGTACAGAAATAAAGAATCATAGATGAAGACAAAACCTCAAGAACATGAAGAATCAAGAGAAGATGAAGAAGTTTAGGATAAGTAATTTAAATTCTCTTAGATTCAATGTGAAAACTTAGAGAGCTTAATCATTTCCTTAATCACAAAATGAATGCATCATATGCCTCTTTTATATGCATTAAGACTCATCTAAGTATGTTAAAGCTTATAAACAGTGTCCTTCTTGCGTATAGTTTTTCATAGAAAAGGTTTGCATAGTAAAGAGGTAGAATCACACATGATTTTGCAAGTCACTCATGATTTTTTACATGTTAGGCACACTGACAGCTAAATCATGTGAGTATGAAAAAGTGCTTCACATGTGATTAAGCACTTGTGTTGTTTGTTGCCTTAAGCTTTGTCTCTACATACAAAATCATACATGAAAGGCTTCATTGTCCATGCAAGTTTTAGCACATGTGCTTCATTATATTGTGACAAAGTGCAAAATCACGAGTGAGATTGAAGGTAGCCATGCATGATTTGTCTCTTGTTGAGCAATCACAATTTTCTTTATTAAGTCTTAAATCTTCTCAAGTCAAGCTAAAATTGTTCACATATATAATCATTGATTCATAAATCCATGTCTCTTGATTATGTAAAATCTTGCTTGAGTGATGCTTTGTCCATGCCTAAATATGCATCAAATAAAGTTATGCATTAGTGCTTGCAATTTTACATGTGATATCATTCTAGTTCCATGTAAATTGTGATCACATTGAATGGCTTTAGCATTCTGCCAGCCATTTCACGCATGAGAGAGTAGAGGTTCCATGCATGATTTGTCACACAAAATTGATGATAGTTCATTATGTGCAAAACCACATGTGAGAGCAAATGGTGCACTCACAAGTTTAGCACTCTAATATGTTAGTGCATTCATAAGTGCAAAACTACATGAGAGAGCAATATGGTACCATACGAGTTTTAGCACCCAGAACTAAATGAATATTTTTAAGTGCTAAACCACACAAGAGAGCAATGAGGTACCACGCGTGATTAAGCACATAGAACTGAATGGTTATTTAAAAGTGAAAAATCACACATGAGAAGACAAGGTATTCACCTATGATCTGTCACATTCAATTTTTGTGAAACTTTCTCGGTGCAAAATTATGCATGATTATACCAGTCACTTATAAGAAAATGCACCAATGAATAGAATCACTATTCTAACGATCTGTTAACTTCCAAAAATAATATAAATGATTCATTTTGAACGAGAAAAAGAACAAAATGATCCTTAAGCGAACAAATTATCATTTTTGCATTTAAAAGAGCTTTCAAATCATGATTTTACTCATTGCATTCATTCATTATTCTTAAAAAGAATTATGAAAATCTCTCAAAAGTTTATAAGCTTTCATTTATATTCACATATACTCTTTAAGAGATTTTTTTGTAAAAAGTTTTTATTATCTTCTTTGTAATCTTGAAAAGGAATTTTCAAGTATTGTAACAATTTGCTGGATTGTAGCAAGATGTGTTAAATGAATCAAGATAAAGTTAGTCTTGAGAATTATACTGTGGTGCCAAGCACCTATTAAAGTTTGTGTTTTTAGTTGAAAATCTCAAATGTGATCTTGAGGATTGGACATAGGCCAAGTTTGTGGCTGAACCAATATAAATCTCGAGTATGTCATCTTCTTCCTTCACTTTTTAGTTCTTAACTCTTTTTCAAGTTTTCAATAGTTTTAAGTGTCACCCAATTCAACCTCCCTCTTGGGTGCTAGCCTATCCTAACATAAAGAAAATCTTAAAATTTATCAAATCTATCTAAAAATTTTAGAATTTCTCAACTTTGTTCCTATTAAATACATATTTTAACAATATATTTTCTCTCTCCAACATTCAATGAAAGGAAAATGGAAAAAATTTGTAATGAGAGTTTAATGAGGTGACTTATAAATATAATAAAAAAATCTTATCTCTGTACCTTATAAATAGGACTAGAGGGAGTAAATAAATTTTAAGGTAACGCTTAGATGGATAGATTTAAATTTAAATTTTATATTTAAATTACATTTAAGATCTTTCATTTAAAGTTTATGTATTTAAAATATTTTTATGTATTTAAAATTTAAAATATTGAGAGTGACAAGCTTACCTCTATCTTTTAATTAGTAAGACACGAGCATGAGAGATAAGAGGAGAGACAAGACTAATAGAAATATCAATAGTGAAAACATAAAGAAAACAAGAGGATCAGAGTAGTTGAAATTTCAAATAACTAAAGTCCAAAGTGAATTTGAAATTACAAAGAAGTATAATAAAATATGGATTTGGCATATACTTTTGCGTATATAAATGGGGGATTTGATTCAAATACAAATCACTATGCATCCAAACATATATAGCTTTAAAAACTTTGTGAATAATTTAGTATTTTATTGCTAAATAATTTTTTTGGCTAAAGCACAGCTAATTTTCATCAATGAAAAAAACAATCTGGTGTTTAAACCCTATCCATGGTTCACGTCAACAACAATAGTAATATCATATATGTGGTTGAAAGTTCATTCAAATGTGCATAACATGTGATGACATCGATCGATGTTGAAGTGGTTGGAGTGAGCTAGTTGGCATACTCAATCATGTGTATATTTTAAAAATATTAATTAAAGTAATAAAATAATTTATCATCGAAATCAGAAATTAATGACTAGTCAAAAGGTTATAATATTTTAAGCACAACTATGCATATTTTTAAACTTACAAGGGCTAACACTAATAAGTAGGTTCGTCCAAACATTATCTTCAAAACTTTAAAAACATTTTAAGATTTTCCTCTTCAAACTTATTCTCAAATATTACCATTTGTCTGTTGCTTTGTATCAGTAACGTGATTTTTTATTGCATACAGGTATTTTTTTATTAAAGACCATCTTGTCTGAAACATACAATAGCAGCATTAAATATACTCCTCTTTTAATGGAGATTCAAACCTTAATTAACTACATTGTAATAGATTAACTCTTTCTATTAAAGTCAATGCTCATTATCTGCATCACCAGTATAATGATGTTGTTATAAAACAATAGATTTAAAGGGCTAAATACTATAATGATGTACCGAGTTCTTAAAAAGAAAGTTTAGAGTAAAAACGGTTTTTAACCTTAGATTTAAATGGTTTAAAGTTAATTAAAGGACCGAACACTGATTTAGTTATAAAGAAGGTAAAGATAATGAGAAGAATATATAATATAAAGTTTGAATAAATTTTGAAAAAGTTAAAAATGTATAATACTTATAACTAAAAAAAAATTCAAAAAATGTTGAGGGACCATGACCGCTGCTAGTTGCCCGCCTTCTATCGGTCATTGTGGCCTAAGATGATCAAAAAAAAAAATTTTTTCATTTTTAATCCTATTTGCTTCAAAAGTCCGCATATAAAATCAATTTTTTTTTAAAAAAAAAAATTAAGATGCGCATTGAAACAGAGCGCTTTTAAAGCACACACTATTTATATTCAAACGAAGGGCTTTTTAAGTGCTCCCGTGCAATGTTTTAAAAGCCGGATTTGATATTGAATCAGAAAAATTAGTGGTCCTCAATTTTTATGGTCAAATTGGTTAGATCAATAGCTAGACCAATGATGTAATAATTGAATAAAAATAATATTAAATGTATATATAAAATAAATATAAGAAACAAATTTATAGGATGCCTAATTATTAATAAAATGACATAACATGACTGTAAACTAACAATATTATAAATTATAATTTTATAACTTGTTAAATATAGATGAATTTTGATTAAATTAGATATGAATAGGCTTAAAAGTATTTGCATTTGTATTTATAATTATCAAATTTTATAAAAAGATCTCAAGTCATGTTTTTATACATGTGAATTGTTCAAAAATAGAGTTGGCTTTTAGTAAGAATCTAATTTTTGAATTTGTCTAGTTTTTTTAATTTAAGCTTTTTTAAATATTATATTAAAAACCATCCAGTTTTTTAAAAACTCTCTAGTTCCCAATTCAACTTTAGTTTTTGACTTAATAGCGGTTCAACTCTGATTTAATTTGACTCAATCATAAAAATAATTTTTTTTATCCAAACCAAGCCGTTAATGGCTCCGGTCGATGGTTCAACTGGTCTGACCATTTAGTTCAGTCTAATTTTTAAAACAATGCTCTCGTGGGTTGAGAAATATTCTCATAAATATTTTTATGATGCAGTGATTTAATTAAAGTTGCAGTATTCATAATTATGCACATATGACACATTATTAATAATTAGGCCCAGTATCCACAAGGGAAAAACAGTAATGAATGAAGTAATGATATAGTTAGAAAAATAATTATAAATATTATCCAACGCCTTATGTTTTAGATTAGATCGAGTAAGACTTGTAGAATCTAGTAAAAAAAAAAAAAGACTTCTAGAAGATGTCTTAAAGAGAGTATAATTAAATTAACAACGCACGATGGCAATACTATTACAGGTGCAACTAATTTTATTTCTTCTTCTGGTTCACTTTCTGCATTATATATACAATCAAAATTTTACTATAAAGCGAATTTTAACTAGAAGAGGTATCAACCACAATTTACCACCTCTGACCCAAATTGGAGAAGGAAATTATAATTTCATAGCTTTAGACCTTCATGCTAAAAAAGCTATAATAATGAAGTGCTTGAAAGATCTTCTCATCGCTAAGTTTCCAAATCATCATCATTCATTAATATACCAATATTTATAAAATATAAAAATATATAAAAATAAATTGTTAGAATAAAATTTAACATGTGGGGTCGCACGTAAAAATAAAGATGTTTGGCCATTATTTAACTAAGCATAAATAAAGTGATATATTTAAATTGAAGTTTTGAGACTTAGAGGTGTAATTGTCATGGAATGTGTGGAGAACATAATGATATCTATAATTTGTTGAGGGATCAAATTGTAAACATCACAAACTTAAGTTTATAAACTGCGATCGTGGTTACTAGATTGGGCGTATGTTAAATATGTTATCTATTTCCCCTTTTCAGAGACATTCAAAAATTCTCTATGCGCGGTAACAATATAAAAAACACATTCGTTTGTGAATTCAAAGATTGATCCAAAGTAATGGATTTTGGTATATGTTTCAGTATTCTATCTCTAATTTCTTAAGAATTAATATAGGATTGATGTTATGGGATTTTATATATTTGATTCTTGGAATTTATACATTCATATAGATCATTATCAAATATATCACCCAACTCATTTATAAGGGAGAATTTCAATCAAAAATTAAGGATGTGACTTAATTATTAGTAAATCCTAAAGAAATTTAAAATTTCAATCCAGTCCAAGAGGACTGAAGTAAAAATAATTTTAATTATAAAAAGACCAAAATATCCATTACAAACTTAAGTTTATAAACTGCGATCGTAGTTACTAGATTGGGCGTATGTTAAATATGTTCTCTATTTCCCCTTTTCAGAGACATTCAAAAATTCTCTATGCGCGGGAGCAATAAAAAAAACACATTTGTTTGTGAATTCAAAGATTGATCCAAAGTAATGGATTTTGGTATATGTTTCAGTATTCTATCTCTTATTTCTTCAGAATTAATATAGGATTGATGTTATGGGATTTTATATATTTGATTCTTGGAATTTATACATTCATATAGATCATTATCAAATATATCACCCAACTTATTTATAAGGGGGAATTGCAACCAAGAATTAGGGATGTGACTTAATTATTAGTGGATCCTAAAGAAATCTAAAATTTCAATTCAGTCCAAAAAGACTAAAGTGAAAATAATTTTAATGATAAAAAGACTAAAATATCCTTCACTTGTTAATTTTGTCACAAATGCATAATTATTAATTGTTAATTTTTTTATTTTACTTGTTAATTTATCAATATGAGTTATAAAGGATATGAATTGATCTACCAATAATTATGCAAAACTTGAATATCAGTTGTTCAATAACAAGCAATAATATCAGTTATTAAATTGCTAACTTTACTTATTAATTTACTAATATCAGTTATAAATTACTAACATATCTTGTAATTGACAATTAATGTAAGTAAATTAACAAGTAAAGTTAGTAAATTAATAATTGATGTTGTTTGTTGTCTAACAAACTGATGTAATTTATAACTCATATTGATAAATTAATATGTGAATTAAGAAAATTAACAACTAACAATTCTACATCTTAAACAGAATTAACAAGTGAGGGTAAATTGATCTTTTCATTATTGAAATTATTTCTACTTTAATCCTCCTAGACTGAACTAAATTTTATATTTTTTGGGACCCACTGATAATTAAGTCACATTCCGGATCCTTAATTGAAATTCTTCCTGTTTATAAATTGCAACTCATCTAAGTATATATATTTATATATATGCTAATGCATAAAAGCCCACGCTAGTCATTGAATATGTGTGCGTAATTTTTAACCTAATTTACATTAAGGGTGAAAAGCATATGATACTTTGATTTATTAATTATTGCACCTAATATTGTAATTTATAAACAATAACATATTTTCGGTAAGACGAGCATATTGTTTTCTAACATTGGAGAACCATAAAATATACACTTTTTTTATAAGCACACATAAGGAGTAGATTCTACCAATAGTACAGATTATCTTCTCTAAGGTACTGAAGGCAAAGGTAGACATTCTCCTAAGTAAATTGCTACATATACAAAGGTTATGATTCAAATTTCCAACAACTTATTTAAGTGATAAGAGTTTCTACCACTCACTCCAACTTTAGTTGGTATATATAATATATTCTAATGTCTACATTGATGAAGAACATAAGTTGCAACAACAAAAAATAATTAAGAGCATACTTCCTTTAGTTTTTATTATAAGGTGTCTTTTAGAAAGATTCTTTAATTCTTAATAGAAGGCACATGATGAAATATTAATTACATTATTTTTTATAGTATCTCTATCTTAACTCATTAATTTGAGAAAGAATACAATGCAAATTTAAAAAAATCATTTAAATAGAAGTAAAATTAAAATTTTATTATATTTTCAAATAAAATTAGTATATTAACCACATTTTCTTAATTCTGGAGTATATGTTAGAGATACTTTATAACATAGTTCTAAGGGAGTATATGTTTGTGCAATTAACATAAAAAATTCAAAGTTAGTTGGCTTGTCTACTTAATTAAAAGACAAGAAGCTAAAAAACAAAATTCATAGTTCCTAGTGTCCTAAACCTTTTTGCTTTCTCAAAGTTCTTCTTTGCTACCTTCGAATTCATCAATACAAAATGTTTCTATTGGAAGAATTAACACATACACACACACACACGCACACGCACACTTTTTCTGTTTTTAATTACTGGCCTTGAACTTGTAGAAACGCACATCAATATATATATATATATATATATGTATTATATTTCTTTGCCCCACTCATTGATATAGGGGAAATTAAATAATCATATGAAGAAGTGAGAACTTCGACAAAGCAATAATATTGTTAAGATTATCTTAAGGTATGCTCCCTCAATATTGTCAAATTTATTACCTACAAGGTAAACATACATCGAAGTGATTGTTGTGGTCCAAGACTCAGGAGAATTAGGTAATTACTTATTAATAAATAATGCATAATTTGATATATCCGAGATGGTTTAAGTTAGTTAAGAAAAGCAATGTTTAAAAATTGAAACACATATACCTAACCAACACAACACAGTGCAAGGCTTTCATGAAAAGACGAATTTACAAAATCATCCATACCAAATAGGTAAGAATGAATGAATATATATAAGACTTCTCTTTTTAAATCTTTTTCTAAACAGAAATGTTTATATCCTTGTCTAGAAAACCATACCATCTGTACTCTATCCAACACAGCGATTCCAAATCATATAATGAAGGACCTGCGATAATTATTCTATCTAATATATATATTAGCATCAGATGGAGCAATACCAGTATACACACATGCGTTGACAACAAAATCAATGTACTTGACGCACGCACGCACACAAGCCTAGATTGTGTATTTTAAATTTATCCATGTAATTACCTTTCATACTATTAATTAGTCCACTATTTTACCAATAAATTATGACATGTTAGCGAGTATGTATTGTCTTTGATGAAGTTCTTTACACCGGCTTTTAATAGGGTTAAAGGGCAAATTTGTTCTAAATTTTTTTTTGTCAAGTGCAATTGATATTCTTAACTTTTGATTAGAGAAATATTACCCTTGAAGTTTCAAAAATGAGGTAATTTGCTCTAAAATAATGTTTGACCAATGTTGACCTTTAATTGAAAATTTTGACTAAGGTAATTAAATTGAAGAGCAATTTTTTGTCCTAGAAGTTTTTTTTTAAGAGTAATTGGTATTCAAAACTTTCTAGTAATGCAATATTTTTTGATTTATCAATTTTCAAATTAGAAGAAAATCCTAACAACCCATCATCATTATTAAAAATTGTTCATATTTTTAAATTTGGAGCTGAGGTTTTACTCGAGACTACTTCAACCAAATGCAAAGACTTTCTCTTGATGTCCACACTTGCCCTTATTTTGCCCGTTAGCAGGTCTAATCCACTTGCACATGCTTAAATACAAACTTTATTTAGACTTGCCGTTGGACTAGTCTGAATTTTGGATTTAGAGACATTCAATGTAATTCAATCTAAAATCTTTCTTTGATTTTCGGTCATAACAAGTTGTTGAATCTTTAATTTTTTTATTTAAATGTTGATAACCCAAAAGTATTGTGTCAAAATCAAAAGTTTAGGATACAAATAACTCCTTCAAATAAACATTTGAGACAAAATTGGCCTTTAACACCTAAAATAATAATCAACATTAGTCAAATGTTATTGTAGGGCAACATTGCACCATTTTTTAAACTTTTCGGATAACATTGCATCAATCAAAAGTTAAAAATACCAGTTGTACCTGATAGAAAAATTCTAGGGCAAATTAGCCCTTTTAACCATTGTTAATATAACCTGTTGTTAAAAGACTTGGTCTAGAAAGTTCTTTCTGCACTTGTTTCTTCGGCAATCAGTGTATAAATATCTTTCTGCAGATAATATTATCAGAATGCCACAACCCCAGTTTTACATCGTTTGAGAAGGAACTGATGTAAAATGTACCTTGTGTGATGAAATCCTTATTTTGCACTAGTGTGTTGTCTACATGTAATGTAAAGTTTGATGAAGTTATTTTTACCAACAATTAAAAATAAAGTTCAGGAGAATATTTTATCCATGACATAATACCAAAAAAATCAATAGCAAAAAGAAGTTTTCTACATGTAGTGCCAAAAATTACGGGATTAATTTGTCTGTGTTTAATGGTTAAGGCTATCTACACCTAGTTGATCACAATTTAATTTGGGAGACTATCAATAGAGGATGCCTAGAAAAATTTAGGGAGAATAACTTCCAAGGATCTAGCAAGAAACTTATTCATAGACAAAAACTAATGACAAATCCTATTTGAGAAAACACAACTCAATGTATCCATTTTAATAACAATTCATTTCATATTGGTCTTTGTTTGCAAACAAGTTTCTTACCAGATCTTTAGATGTGATTCTTCCAAAAAAATTTCTGGTAAGAATTTTTAACAAGTAAACATTAACAAATTAACAAGTGAAATTATTGTTTTAACAAATATCTGATCAATCTAGAGTCCTTGTCAAATATAAAATTTTTCTGGAATCTTTCATTGATATTCTCCCAATTCAATTTGAAAGATTTGTAAGCATATACATCACTTCTTTTCTAACGCTAACTTCTAAAACAATGCACCGATATAGTACTTGAGTGCATATTTCAAGCTTAAAATAACAAAATTTGAGAAAAACAAGACAAAGAGTGGAAATTAACATGCAAGAACATGAATATTAATTAATTAAAGCTAGATTAACAAAAAACTGATGATGCTTTTAAGACAATAATGCACATGTGTGTACGCGCTATGGGTATGGACATGTCTTTTGTTCACAAGCCCTGCAAGCAATTCAAAACCTCTCTTTTAAGAATCCTATCTTTCAAAGTTAGCTAGTCTACTTGAAGACAAAAAGCTATAAAACAACATTCCTGTTTCCTGGTTTCCTAAAACCTTTTTGCTTTCACAAACTTCATCAATGCTACCTAGCTTTGAGTTAATCAATACAAAGATAACACACAGATTCATTATTGAATTGAATTAAAGTAGCTACTCTTGATGTGATAAGTTATTTCCATCATGTTTTATTGAAGTTAAGAAAAACCTTAAAATTCAATAATTCTATCCTAAAATTTAATAGGTTTATTCCACCTCTACCCCTACTAAATGTGAAAAAAGAATTATTTTTAATAATTTTTCTAGCATTTAATGAGGACAAAAAAGTAAAAATGAATTTAGGAAATAGTATAATACCCTCTAAATTAATTAGGCCAGTGGAGTATTGTTCAGTCATTACATTTGTTAAGAACTGTACGCATATACTACGTCACTTAGTGAATGTGTTTATATGATTTTTTTTTTAATTGATAAAGTTTCATCTTTGACATCTTGTTATAGCTATTTCTGAATTATATATATATATATATATATATAGAAAGTGATTAAAGTTATAGTTCCTCTAAATATTTTCAATCAACCCCAGAAATTTTTTCAATAAACAAAGCATTATTAATTATATATGCATTATCAGATTATCAAAACATATCACGTCGTTATACATTGGATCTATTAGCCATATATGTTGTTATATATATATGTGCACTTTCTATAGCACTGTAATTAGTTTATTAACTATATATGTTTTAATATAATTAATGGACTTGAACTTCTTCAACATGGTGGCCAAAAGAATTGTTAAAACATCCATTAAAAAAAAAATTGATCAGTTTCTTGCCCCACCTGCTGCTAGTGGAAATAACTATATATATATATATATATATATGATCACAAGTAAACTTATAGCTACAAGATAAACAAACACCATAAAGCAATTCTTATGGAAGTTCAACAATTAATTTATCCAATTGGTTTTTGACTGGCACGTTTTCTTTAGTTTTTTGTGTCTCAATATTAATTAACTTAAAGTAAATAATAATAACCACTAAATAATATGTATTATTATACCTAAAGTACTCCTCCACCCAACATGATCTGATAGTTTTAAAAAAGCAAATTGAGTAGAGATATGTACTTTAACCTACACAACCTAACACAATGCCTTCGATAGAAAATTAATTTTTCTCGGAAAAAAGGGACAAATTACAAAACCTACGAAGTTATAGAGAACTAATTATCGATTCTCACGTTTTTTTATGCCTCTGTGTGTGTGTGTGTGTGTGTGTGTTTGTAAGAGAGAGGACAAGGCAATAATGTCGACTACAGGACAAACATCGAAGAAATTCTTTGTGGAAGTTCAAGGATTAGATTATCAAATTGGTTTTTCTCTTATTTAGTAGTATTCATGACTAGACAAGTATTCATAATGTTAGTTGTCCATAAACAAATAATATAATGTCTAATAGCCGACAATAGATCATCGAACAAAACGAAATTGCATCTATTCCACTCAAAGTAATTAACGCATAATTAATCTGATATAGATCTGAGAGATATATATAGTAGTCTTCAAAAGAAGCAAAATTATAAGAAGAAATTAATGTTTAACAATTCAAACATAGCTAATTAACCACCACAACAACAAACACAACAGAGAGAATCAATCTTCATCACAAAATTAAAATGAGAAATTTACAGAACCAACACAAGTCACAGCCAGTTACGGATATAGAAACTAATTATTAATTCATGGACTCTCACCTTTCTTGTGCCCTAGCAAGTTTAATATGGCTGCGATCTTCCACCTGAATTTTCAACCCAATTACCGTTAAGTGGTAATTGAGACATGTTTACAGGCAAATTCAAGAAGGGAAGACCAGAAGACGAGCTCGGAAATCCGTTCATGTCTCGGTCAGCATCGTGGTCGCCACTGCCATCGCCGCCGTTCTGGACCGGTAAGGGTTCCTCCTCGTTATCCAACGGCAATCTCTCATATGCTACGTTGGTAAATGAAGAAGCAATCACAATAATCGGCCCAGCTGCCACCAAAGCGCCGACAACATTTCCTCCGACCACTTGACCTTGCCCGCCGGCAAGAAATATGCTCAGGCTCGTCGCTCCGGGCGGAGCTGGAGGCGGCAAGAAAGATCCGGACAGAGACAGTATCTCAAACCGCCCTTGAAGCGTCGCAATAGCCCCAGCCGCTGCCGGCTGCCGGATTGTCACGTTGGTGACGGTGCCGCTCCCGCTCAACACACAGATCCCTCGCTGTCTCCGCCGAGCATAAGTCGCCACGCACTCGAACACATCGGAGCCGTTGCTAACCTCAAGAATATGAGCTCGGAGCGCGTTGGCGCTCTCGCGGGTGATAATCACCGGCGGCTTTGGCTTGTTCTTCGAACCCGGCGGCCTACCCCTAGCCCGGCGAATGGCAACATCGCCCGGACCGGCCGGGTTAAGCCCTAGAGGGTTAGTACTATCGTCTTGGTTATCATCATCTTCACTGGATTGAAGATTAGGGCGTTGAAGCTGATGATGATGATGATGAAGAAAGTGATGAGATTGTGAAGAACCCAAGTCCAGGCCGGCCATAAACACACACACAAAAGCTAAAGCGAAGTAAAACAGGAAAACAGAAGAAAAAATTTATATTATTATATGGTAAAAGAAGAGAGTACGAAGATTAAGAACAGTGAAGAGATTAAGATTATAATTATATGTAAATTTAAAAGGTAGAAGAGTGACCAATGATTCAGACCTACGAACGAATTGAAAAAAAAAAAAGGAAGGGAATAATAATGGAGGATGAGTACTGCAGAGACAAAGTGAATAAGAAACGAGAGGGTCGTGTAGGGGGGAGAGAGAGAAAGAGAGAGATTAAATGAATGGGGCGAGAATAATAAAATATTCAACCCTGTAAGCAAGTATTTTAATTATTTAATCTTTTGAGTTGATTTAAAATTATTCTCTTTTTGTCGTCATATAGTTTATTCAATTTGATTTAGTTCCTAACGTTCATAAACATTTGTTGACCAAAAAAAAACATTTAATTTATTTCTTATTATTAAAAGGGTAAAATAGTAATTTACGTTGAGACTATAGATCTAAGAGTATCCAGTATCTTAAACTTTTTTGATATATAATTTTTTAAAATAGTATAACATAACTTCTATAATTTAGTTTAACTTTGACTTTTAATTTACTAGAAAATGATATAAAAAGAACATTAAGTATTACATAAATGGACCATGAAAATTTTTTCGGTCCTTTTCTGTAAATATTTGGTCCTCTTGTGTAATTTTTAGATTTTTTATGTAATTTTTTTGATTATTTTTTATAATTTTTTGGTCTTTTTTTGGTCAACTAATGATAAATTAAAGTTAACTTTTATTGATGGTAGGATAACATTACATTGTTTTTAAAAATTGGGAGAAAACATATTAAATTGAGTTTAGGGTCTTAAATATTCCTTAACTTATAGTTTAGAGGCTAAATTACTATTTTACATTTATTAAAATTTATAGTCTCTTTGGTCCTTGACATAGGATGCCTCTTAAAAGAATTTTTTGATCCTTAATATAAGGCGCTTGATGGTATTAATTATATTTTCTCAATATATATTATGTTTTCTCAATATTCTCATATTTAAATATGAGGAAAATGGGATGTAAATTTAAAATTTTTATTTAAATAGAAATAAAATTAAAAGTTTATTCTATTTTTTAAAAAAAATTAATAAATTAACCACTTCTCTATTTAGGTGAGATAAGTAGGAGTGCGGATTGCGTTGTATTTGAACACTATAAGTGTTCGGTTTGATAATTAATCATGTCAACAAACAAAAATAGATGACAAAATGAAATAAAATTAATTTATGTTATCGATACAATTAAAACAATTGTATATTTGAATTGTTTTGATAAAACTTTTATTCATTATGCGTTGACCAAAAGTTTAACCATTAGTTAAATTAAGGAAAACTAGAAATTACAAGGCCGCAATAAATTTTTAATCATACATTGACCTGAATGTATCAAAGAAAGAATTAATTAAACTAAAAAAAGTAAATATAAAAATAACTCAAATTTTAAGTATTAAAAAAATTAGGACAACGATTATATTATAAAACTGAAACAGTATTTAAAAAATAAGGACAAGATTCTTTTATTCTCTTAAGCCAAACGGAACTTGAGTGTGGGAGACCATGTATGTATAGTTAATTTTACTTTAAAAAAAGAAAGCTCAAAGTTTATAAAGTCTAGGTAAAGTGAATGAGTATACCGAAAATTCTCTAATAAATAAGAAAATTTCTTACATGTACAGCACCATCTCACTTGTTGCCTATCCAATTAGAACGCCACAAGTCATCTCATCTTAATCCTAATTATATTAGCTTATGTTATTTTTTTTTTAAAATATTTGGACAGAGAAGATGTAAGAAATTATTAATTAACAAATTGATCAAAATAATTTATTTGCTTAGGAATTATATGTATAACATAAAATAATATAAATTAAGAAAAAGCCAACTAAGATTAAAATAAGTTTAATTGTTATATTCTCACTGGTCAATGTACAAATGATATGGTGCATTTAATCTATATAAGAATTTATCAATGAATAATGTATTTTTTTTCACTTCCTTCTTTAATTTAGGTCATCACCATGATAGTCTTGTTAATTTTGACACAGTACGCATGTGTACATGCACATATTACTTGTCATGTTCTAGACTAAAAGGATTGACATCTAGCTATAATAATGCCTTCGTTTTATGGATTGTCCTTATGAGTTCAGCCTGTTCCTTATGAGTTCGGCTCATTTTCTATCTTAATTTTTAATACTCCTTTGATTTTATTTATAGGTCATTTTTATCGAACTCATCAATACTAATACAATAAAAGTACAAGGAATAAAAATAAGTAAAATTTCAAATATAATTCTAAAATAAAAAGCAAAAAGAAAATAAATAATATAATATTATTTTCCTGTCTTTCTCCCTTACTTTTTAAGGGTAATTTGAGAATTTTAATTTGAAACAAAACAACCTATAAAAAAGTGACTTATAAAGAGAACCAAATTATATTATTAAAAGGTGATTAACATACAAGAATGAAGGAGTGTATGTGAAGTAGGTATTTGTGAATTATATTTGAGATCGTATCAACATCCACTGTAGCACATGTTTGACAGGTAAAACACTGCTTTAACTATATATATGTAAATCCAGGTGTATGTGATGATTCTTTTTGATAAATAGTTAATGGAATGCCAGTTGTAGCAATCAATGGACTATTAAGGTTAATATATATATATATATATATATATAATCTAATTGATCAACAAATCATAGACTTTAACACTTATAACTCAGTTTTTATAATTTTATTTAATTAAAATCTAGGTCCCTAATATTTTAAAAATAAAATTATAAAGAATAAAGTCATTATCAAAACTTAAAAACTAATATTTTAAATGGTTAAAATTATAGAGATTGAGTTGTATATAATCAAATTATAGGAACTAAACTGTACTGAGTTAAAATTATGGAGCTAAAATAATTGAATAAAAAATATAGGGATCAAATGATTAATTTTTCTTAATTAATTATTAATTTTCACTGCAATTTGGAAGAGTCAAAACTACTCATATTCATAATTAGTTTTCTCAGCAGGTGAAACCACAATCCTCTAACATTGTTATAATTGGTTGGATCACGTATGGTTGTTACATATTTTATTCCATTGCTTTCTTTTCTTAAAAAAATAAATATTCGTTGTTGGTAGTTCAACCATGGAATATTATGAATTTCTATTATTATTATAATTATTATCAGTCATGTTGATGTACACATAAGTTTATTTCCGGTTAAAAGTTGATTAATTTTAACCTCCTCTCTGTTTTTTTTACCCTTGCATGATATTGCATATTTTATATTTATTTTTGAATTGAACGTGCTATTAATAATTATATCTTGTGTTGTCTACTGGTCTGGATAATATATAAATTCTGGTCTCATTATTAATCTTTCTTCCAAACAGGTCACAAAAAGAATAAAGAAAAAGTCAATGTCAGTTTATCAGTAGCTGAAGTCAGGTTAATTAGACTTGAAATTATTTTTATTTTTTTTTTATAATGCAGGTATTGTTAATTGTTATTTGATTCATCATGCATCATTTATCATGACATTAATTTGTGATTATTATTATATTCAATTTGTCAGTTACTATCAATATATCTTAAGTGTCGTGTAATTGTTTACTAGCTTGATATATTTTTGGCCATATCTTTTAGATAATTATTCTTCATTTTAAGGATGTTTCATAGATTTAATTCAAGTTTCTTTTGTAGTTTGGAGACCCTTCTCAAGGAGCAAGACCATGAGGCTCGAAATCTTGAGTGACATTTTTTTTTTGTTAAAAGGATCAATAAATTAAATTAATTAAAAAGCAACCAACCAAGATTAATCCAATTGATAAGGATTTGACTCGTATATAAAGGAAATAGTGATATCTCACAAAGTCATATATTCAAATATTGCTATCAATACAAGGACTTTATTGATGAGCAATTTATAAATATCTTATAAACACTTTTTAAAATTAAGGCATGCCTTTTCTAGTGAATCCATAAAATCTAACTCACCTAAATTTTATACTATAGAAAAAGAACAGAGTGAGATTCCATGGCAATGGCGAATTCCTAAATTCAACGTGTGGGACATGGCTATAATGGAAGGCTAAAATGATAACATTTGAAAAGTAACAACTGTATAATAATGAAAATGTTGTGCTCATCAACTGTCATGTGAAAATTCCTTTGCGAAGATGGCTTGGTTGATAAGACTTTTCATGTGACACTTTATAAAGAGACTTTTATTTCCATAGCTCAAAAAGTCAACAGTAGAGGAGATCCAATGAAAAACAGTCCTTAGAGCCATAAGAATTGGGCTTTGAAGTTTAGAACCAATAGCCACGTTTTGGTGAGGTTGAGCAAATACACCTTCTCATTTTAAAAAAAATTACTAAGTAAATTTTGTAACTTTGCATCCTTATTCTCAATATTTTACACCACTTGAACTAAATAAAAAATATTTGAACTTAAAAACTTATTAGATATATAATATTTTAATGATCAAGATGAGATATAAAAAACACATTTATACAAAAAGACCATATTAATATGTTCAATATAATTTTTAAAAAAGAAAAATGTGATTTGAAGTTTTTGAGCTGTTGCATCTAAAGACACTATTATTCCTATTTGGATGGTGATGGGAGTTCAAGATGTCCCCTTTTGGAATGCTTTTGTGAATGAGTTTGCTTGGAGATAGAATTTATTGAACAAAATTTTGAAGCTTAAAAGGACTTAAGGTAACCTCTCTAACCCTTTCCCTATTGTCTAATCTTCCTCTTGGGTTGGTTTATTTAAGGAGAATGTTAGGGTTTCTAATTAGTAGGAAGGGGTTTAAGCTATTGTTTAGCATTATTTGGATTGTTTGGTGTTAGATAAGTATTTAAAAGGGTTGTGTGGTAGTATAATGTTGAATGGAGTATATGTAACCAAAACCTTAGGTTGATGGTGGGGTTTTGGGTAGAAATTGAGGATAAAAGGTTATAAATGTAAGTTTGAATGTGGGTAGAATCTTGTGAATTGGGTGCTTGGATATAGGAAAACAAGAAGGGAAGTGAAACTAATGTTATGGATTTCAAAACTTGAAACTAATGCTATGTAGTATAGAAATTATGTAGATTATGTTGTTGGAGAAGGTTGTGGTGAGAAGAAATTTGCCCAAGAAGTTTGATCGCAAAGAGTAAAGGTAACATTTACTAATTTGTTTTTCTATGTGCGTGTGGTTAATTGTGTGTATTTTTAAGAAATTACTGTTTGGAAATATTGGCATGAAAATCTTGAATAATGTTTATGAACTATGATTGCTAAGTGGGATGGAAATACATATGTACATATATTGATATTGTAAAGGAAATTTTTTGCAAAGAATATGTATGTTTGTTTGTTGTAAAGTGTTATTTGACTTGCACGCACAACTTGTCTAGAATAAAATTTGTTAGGAGTTGTGATTTCATTGTCTTGTTACCATGTGGCATACCCCCATTAAACCCAATGGGTGGCCTATAAGGGTTTATATAGCCTATCTTTGGCCAAGTTAGTACTGAGTGGAGACATAAGTCTAAGGAGATAAGGGAGGTGTTCATGCATAACCAAGATAATCTCCCTATAGTTAATCCAAATTGACTTTAGAGTGATTTCCAAGTAAATCCAATTAATAAAGATTGATGTCAAGAGTCAAAGTGAAAATACAATATCTATCAAGACAAGTAAAGCACAAGCAATAAAATAATGGAAGTGATCAAATGGTCAATAGATTCCTAGGAATCAAGAGTCAAAGAATCATTATTCGCTCTATTCACTAAACGAAAAAAGCACTTCAAAGCGCTTATTTTTTACCTATAGGAGCACTCCTATAGCTAGCGCTCTTATATATATTGGAGCACTTTTAAAGTGCTCCTATAGAGGTGCCTTAAGGGAGTGCTTTTTCTAAAAGGAATCCTATAGGGATGCACAAAAAGACCTATAGGAGTGCTTTTATTTGAGAGCGCTACAAAAAAGGCACCCTACCAGAGCGCTTCTTAATAAAGTGCTCCCTTATGTATAATTTATTTTAAAAAAATAAAAATTTAATTTTTCATCGCATTCATAATCTTCACAAGATATTATATCATCACTGCTAGTCCCACTTACATTATCAAGCATTCATCCATATGAAGATACCATGTTCACCCATGTGTATAAATCTATCACTTCTTGTGCAACTATTTTACTGAGAAAATCAAAATAAATACAAAAATACCAAAAAAAAACTTTTACCAAGAAAATAGTAACTGTACAAGCCAAGATCCATGGAAGAAAGTTTCCAATAAAAAGGTTTTAATTTCTTGATCCATTCTAGAGTATCACTCAAAACCAATACTATCATAAACATTATTGTTATAAATGCCACCACAATCAAAGATCTTGGTCACTGGTTTAATCTTGCAAAAAGCATTTTATTGAGCATGTTACAAACTGTATACAATACTTAGAACCAAATGATAAAAAAAAAGGATCAATGATGTCCTTCAAAATTTTATTTTGTAAAGTTAATCTAAAAATAATTTTCTAGATTCAAAAGGACTCAAAGAGCTTAAACACAAGTATGATAAAAAGAAAAAGAAAAACTTTCACAAGTTTAACATATAGAGAAAATGTAGTGACCACCCTTGATGTATTTCTCTATTGAGATGCAAGAGCTTGTATGTAAACCAATAAAGAGATTACCTGTTTTAATCACAATGCACTTATGAGAAATACAATTCACATCTAAAGGACTCATTTATTTGCTTTTGAGAGACCACAAGAGATTCATGCTCAAGTGATCGAAGCAAAAATGGTGCATTTGATCAAAGTATAGTTACCTGTACACTCATTAAATGGTGCATTTATTTAAAAATCTTATCTTTCAAGTGATCAAAGCAAAAATCCAGAGTTAGGTTATAGGAATAATCTTATCAATTTATCTCTCCTAATCGCTCAATCCCACCTCCCCTTATCCTTATCACTTCATAAACAAATGAATACACAATTATGCCTAACCAAGCTTTACCTACCATACTTGTGGCTTTTTTAGGTTTCAAAAGTGAAAACACTCTACAATAAGAAAATGGAGATTTAAGGTGGACCAAAAAATTGTATTAATTGCAAAGACTTGTAAAATTTGGTAATAAATAGGTGATTAGTGCATTAGCTTCATGCAAATACAATAACATGACTATAACAAGAGGCTGTGACATTGAGGTTAAACAAACTAATTCACCTTCTAAGTAAAAAATATAAGTGACTCCAATTCTCTACTTGGCTGTTCATTTATCAACCTAGTAACACTATGTTTTCCAATTCCCACCATAATACCTTGCAAATCTCTTTTTAAACCATTATTGCTAGTGAGTGTAATTAATCAGACAAAAAGTTACAAATTTACAATATACCAATGATAATTTATAGAGTTACAAAGGTAGCATACCCAAGAATTATAGCATGTCCAGTTTCTGGCAAACCCAAGAGAGCATCTTCTCCTAGGTCATGAAAGGAAGAAAACTATAAGTGACAATGAGTTGCAGTCGATTTCAAGTACTCAAACCAATTAACAACAAATTAATATTAAGGAAATAATCTTTAGATATAAAAGTACTGCAAATATGAAAATTACATGCCAAGGCAAGTTCAAGTCCGCCACTCAATACCTTCAACTGCAACAATAGTTGGTATAGGAAGTGCCTATATAAAGAGATTAATTTTTTATGTGGAAGTTCACAATGTACTTCTTTAAGTTCTATAGAAACTTATGACAAAAGGCCTAAAGAAAGATTTAAAAAAAAAGTGATACATTAGCTTAAATAAACAAATAAAAATAAAAAAAAGGTTAAAAAGACATCACTTTATCTCATAAAAACAGCAATAGCAAATAAAATATCCTTTCAAAATGCTGCAATTTTAACTTCAACCATTTGCATCAAATAACTTAATGCTTAGCAAATCTCCATATAGATGTGAATGAAGAAATAAAGCCTAAGTCTAAATGCAAAATCATAATAAAGTGATAAATACAAACATATGTATAAAGAAGTTTTTCCAAAAATGGAAGTTAGTATGGCATGCTATAGAATGCATTGTAGAACAAAACTCAAACTTTCCTAACTTGGCATGACCATTTACCATTTATGAGTACATCCTGTAGAAGCATAGTAGCAAGTTCCTTCTCAACTCATTTTTTAGTTAGTACAACTTGTGTAGTATTAAGTCAACCCTAAAGAATAATCATATTAGCAAGAAACCTCAAAATTCTTATGGACTACAGAAACAACGTTTTAAATTCAAGAACCACTTACAAAGTGTCAAATGACTACCATACAAAACAGAATTGCTGTAAGTTCCACCAATCCACACTATGAGCTTCTTGAAGCTCCAAATCTATCATTTTTATTTCCATCACCCCTACATACATCTCACATACATGTAGAAATTTCTCAATAAAATACACAAAATTAATCGGCTCCAAAATAATAAATCTAAGCCCCTTATATAGTCAATACTTGAATTTGCATAAGCATTTTCATATTGAAAACTTAAAAGGCCATTTCGAAAATCAATGATTGATTTTTCCAATCGATTAATTTTCTCAAACAAGTAAGGGATCATTTTTTTAAGAAAAATTATTAATCTGTCTAATTAATTTAATAATAAATTTAAAGATTTGACATAAAAAAGGAAAAAGATTTGTTGCCTAAATCAACTCTTCCATCAGTTATCTTTACAGAAAATAAAATATTCAAAATTATTTGATAAACGTATGCAACTTTACCTCCATGAGTTGAATATGGATCTTGCTCGAGAACAATAAATAAATTCACCTACATAGATAGTTACTGTGCGAAAATATTATTTGTAGTGTAGAAATGTAGATCTAAGACGAGAGAGAACCTCGAATGACAGATCTAAGGTTGGAAGAAGAGAAGACTCATGTGAGGAAGATGTCATGGAAATTTGCCATTAACAGAGGTGGAAAGCTTCAAATGGTGGATAACAACTATTGAAAGGTAAATCTAAAAAATGAGCTTCAAATAAAGACTGAGATTAAAATGACGGCAGTTGCACGGTATCAAAATGATGGATTTACCACTTTGAGATGCCTTATGGTTGAGCGTCGAAGATAGGACTGCATCTAGAGCAAGAAAAACTAAGACTGGAATAATCTATTAGGCTCAATTTATGGTTTTAATATCACCTCCATGAGTGTAATTAATAAATTTTTAAAATAAAAAATTTAAAAATTTACACCTAAGCGCTCCGGAAGGGTCTTTTTTATTTTTTTATTTATAATATTTTAGAGGGCTTATGAGAAAAGTGCTTCGAAAATGAGACCTATCATATCACTTTCTCTTAAGAGCTCTAAAAGGTAATTTTTTTACAAAAATTAATCTTTTTTTTTGACAATTTACTGGAATGCTTCTGGTTTAAGCGCTCCAGTACTTTATAATTTTTTTTAATTTTTTTCCCAATATACTGGAGCGCTTCCTCAACAAAATGCTCTTATATATTGTGTTTTTCAGAGCCCTTATTTTTGTAGCGCTCCAAAAAGTTTCGCATCAACATTTCAGAGTACTTTTCCATAAGCGCTCTAAAATAGGCGCTATTATAAGATGTTTTTGTAGTAGTGATTGATCAATCTATGTCAAAGAAGTGATTGCCAAGTTACAATATTGATTGATATAAGAGGAATAACTTCTAATGAAGTTGTTGTTCCATTGATTAGGCTTTGTTCTTTCTTTCATTACTTGTGCCAAAAAGTATTTGAGGTGAAAAGTTTAGATCAAATGGAAAGAGAGATTGCAGAAACACAATGCCAACTTGAAATAATACTTCCTTTAAGTATTTTTTTTTGACATAATGGTTCACTTGCATATTCACTTTATAAATGAGGTTAAGTTAGGTAGGCTAGTTCAATTTCGATGGATGTACTCTATGGAAAGATATTTGGGTGATTTAAAATCTTTTGTTCATAACAAAAGTTTCTTAGAAGGTTTTATTGCTAAGGCTTATTTGGTTAAAGGATGAATAGCGTGACAAGAAATGGCAATGATATTCCTAATAATGGTCATGTTATTGGGGTTGAGAAACTCATTTCCCTTCATCATAATTTACAAAGCCAAGCCTATGGGTACATCTTATTCAATTGTGATGAACCGCAAAACTATATTAGGTACTATCACTAATTTCCTAATATTTTATCTTTATAATGAGACTTTTTTATTTTATTTTGAATTGAACAATGGTTTTTTTATTTTGTAGAGAGCATGAAGTTGAAGTTCATACTCATTAAAAAAGAAGTGGAGTAAAGCTAAAAATCAAAGAGGAGATTTCATTCAATGTTTGAAACACGTGTTAGGAATGAAGAAAGATCTAATTGGATGAACGAGTTGTCTATAGGACTAAATAATATTGCCAAAAGGTATTTAGGTTATATTATTAATGGATATAGATTTCATACAAAAAGCCGTGATGAAAGACAAAAGACCCAAATAGAGGTGTTACATTAAAGGCAGTAACTCAAAAGTTTAATTAAAAGTGCAAATGATGAAAATCCAAAAAAAAAATTGTGTGATGTGCTATAGGGCTATAACTATTATTGTAAAGATAGATTATTATGGTCATTTTAAGTATATGTTGTTCAAATGTGATTGGTTTGAGAATGAAGAAGACAAATATAGGCCGCCATGTGTTTACTTTGATAAAAAAATGTTACAAGGAAGATCCATTTGTGTTAGCATCTCAAGTACAACATGCTTTTTTATTGGAGATCCTTTTAATAGAAACAAGCATTACATTTTGAAGGCACCTCTGAGAGACTCATTTGACATGGGAGAATGTTCTAATTCAAATGCCCAAGAGTTTGATTCTTTAGAAAAATTTGAAATTTCATTAAATCTTGTTATATTAAGAGATGACTGTGAACTTGATTTGGTTAGAAATGATGTACCAAATGATATCATTGACACATCTTTATCTGAACTTCATGGCAAACAAATGGGAAATTATAGTAACAATGAGGCTAGTTTTGAAAGTGAAGATGAAAATGCAAATGACTCTATTTTTGATGATAGTACATGAGACTTCATGAAATATCTCATGCACACTAGATATTATGTTATATAATAAGGTGAAGATGAAATGAATGATTATATTATTATTGTGTTATAAAGATCATTTAATAGATTGCATTATATATATTATTTTTACTCAAGGTACTAACATATGCTATTTATGTTAAAATGTAAGTTTTAAAGTTATTTTGTCTCAGGTAGATTTTGGAAAGGTTTTGGATAAAATTTGCTACTATTCCTAGCTATTTTTGTTAAGGCTTTTATCTAATGCATTTCATAATCTCTTGCATAAGATGTTTTGGAAATTCTATTGTGGTATTTGTTTTAGTTTTGATTTTAGTAAAAATGGAGAAAGTAACAAGTGTAAAAGTCAATGGATCTATAACCAAAAGATGGTCAAAGTCCCACAAAAAAAAAGTTTGATTTGGCTTTCCAAGGAAGGTCAACGGCTGAGTTGGCAAGGAAAATTATGCAAGTTAAGAGAGAGAAAGTGAATAAAATACATGAAAATTAACAAAGGAAAAACAAAATTAACCAAGAGGTTGTTGCTTCTATAAACAAAAAGAATGCTATGAAAAAAACTCAGTGTTCTAATCAAAACCAAGATAAAGAAAACCTCTCTTTGGATATTATTATTTTCAAAGCTAAATGTTACAATGAAAAGCAAGCTTAGCCAAGAACATCAAAAAGAAAAATTATGAATGGAGATTAGTTTCCTAGCAAGTGTCATCCTAACACCAATCAATCTATACAAGCTATAGAACATCTTGCACAACATAAAGGGAATATCAATCAAGAAGCATAAGCCAAGAATACAAATGAAGAATTAATAAAAGGTAAATCAATTTCTTGTTGCATTATATATTTATAAATAAATCATAATAACAAATCTATTCCAGGAAAGCCGATCCCAAAATATAGCTCTAGACATAAAACATTATTCATCAGCTCTATGAACAGTACTTGGATTTAGCTACAATGTCGGCTTCACATGATCTAGGAGAAGATTTCTAGGTGTCTTCCATGGGCTAAGGTTATTCTATATTAAGCAATGACTAAAACTCTCTAACATCATACTTTTCTTTAAAGCTCGGTTTGTCAATCTCTACTAACCCTTCGCATGAGTCTCAACGCTCAATGAATCAAGTGTTCTTCTACTTTTGTACATCTGGTCCATCAATCTACTCCTTCATTTTCTGACTCTTTTTGGTTTTCTCATTGCCGACATTGAAGCTTATCCAATATTGTTCTCATTCAAGTAAGCTATCCTCTACTTCATCCTTTATTATTATTTTTGGGTTCTTGAGTTCCTCTTCGTGCTTAAATCCATGCAGAGGGGCTGCCATGTCCTCCATTCTTTATTTCATTAACCAACTTATAGGGAGTAGTTAGAGGTTCTGGCGAGTACATACCATCCAAACTTCCTTTTTCTCAATTTTAATGAAGTAACTAAGTTCTTTGATTCTAAGAAATGAATCAAGTATTCTTCTACTTCTATACATCTTTTTTGTTAATCTCCTCCTTTATTTTCTGTCCCTTCTGGGTTTTCTCATTGCTAACACTGAAGCTCATGCAACATTGTTCTCATTCAAGCAAGTTATCCTTTGCTTCATCCTTCATTATTATTTTTGGGTTCTTGAGTTCCTCTTCATGTTTAGATCTATGTAGAGGGGCCATCATGTCCTCCATTCTTCATGTTGTCAACCAACTTCTGGGGAGTAGATGGAATTTTTGGTGTGTACATACCATCCAATCTTCCTGTTTCTCAATCTTAATGAAGTAACTAAATTCTTTGCTTTTGAGAAATGAATCTCTACTAACCACTTTGCAAGCTTTGTTTGTGACTTGTAAATGATTTTATTGAATGAAGTTTGAGTCTTGGCCTTAGAAAGGTGGCAATTCATTGTTAATAAATGATTTTTTATTGATTTTTTATACTCTTTCTGCCATAAAAGGGCATCCCACAATTGCTCAAAATCTAGATACAAGTTCTTTAGACTGATTTTGTGTCTTATCTTTGTTTTTAAGCTTATTTATTATGCTTACTTTTTACTCTAATTTTTCTCCTTGAGTAATTCTTCTTTGCCGATGCCAATGATTTATGCAGGGTTATGTTCTCAATGTGAATATCAAAAGCTTCGTTTGAACCTATAGTGAAGATGGTTGCTTTGGTAGGTTAACCAGCTATTAGTCTTCTAAATTCTGTGTCTGATGAGGAAGTACACACCATCGAGAAATAAGAACATCGATAATGAAATTCTTCAATTGTACCTTCTTCTTTATTGGCAATACAAGAGAGTCAAAAAAAGGTAAGAAATTAGGGATTTCAAATATAGAGAATGGGAGCAATAAATTATCTAGAAAATGGGGGGAAGTCTGTGTATGTTTGGAAGTTCTAAACCTATTCTATGCTATATAGTACTGCTTGATTAATTTTGTTATTCCTTCTTTTTATTGTTTAAAGCCCATTTTGTGACAGAATAGTTGGGATATAGATTATCTTAATCTTAAAAGTATTTATGCATCTATAACATTAAGGTCCCATTTTCATTGATGATCGTGTCCTCTCAAGTTATCACATATAATTTTTTGTTTCTTTGCTTTCTTATGTACGAGGTATAAAGTCATTTACCCTTGAATTCCATTGGTAGAGTCACTCACTTGCAATCACTTATTTTAACAATTAAACTTATATTGAGTACCTTATCAAGGCCCCTATTTTCTTGGGCTTTCTTGAGTTATGGCAGCATGATGTATATATAATAAAATTAAATTATTTTATTCCAGTCTTGAATGCCAGGTTCTAAGGAGATTTTTTTTTAGCAACACACCAAGTTTTTAAAGTTGATATGTATGACAGTGATGTGTTGCAATGTTAATGTATATATTCCTACTGCATGATTGTGTTTGAGGAAATTTCTTATTATACATCCTTTATATATTTTTAATGATTGAGCATGTTTAGATGCTCTAATACTATTTTATTCTAACCTATATAAAACTTTTTGATTTATTTGGTTAAGTGGTATAAAAAATTTCTATTGCATAATTAAGGTTATTATATCTTTTTGTTCATCATTCTATTAGAATATTAATTATATTAATTACTATATCCTAAAATTGATAGGTAATATATTTTCTCAATGTTTAAGTTCTCAAAGTAAATTTTTTTCCTCACTCGGTTACCCATATACAAGCTATACTAAGTTATTAAGGCTTCATCATTCTACCAATGGAGTCAGTCATTTGCAATCACTTAACATTTAAACTTTTATTGATCACCACACCATGTCCCTTACTTTGATTTTCTTTGAATATAGCAGAATGGTGTGTAGAGTTGATGAGGTTAGTATATTGTGTTCCACAATTAAGTCCATGTTATAATGGGAAATTTTTTTTTAGCAACACACCTAGATTTTAGATTTGATACGTATCATATTGATGTGCTATAATTTTGATTTGTGCAATTCAAAAGACTTCATTCATTCACAATCCCTTAGCTTATGGTGGATGATTTCTTGAGCACCACACCATGGTTTATGTCTTGCATGCTATTAAAGGTTATAGAAATACGATAATATATCCTATAGGTTGTCATTTTTTGCTATCTTTGTTTTCTTTTCTGTTTCTAAGACATGTGTTATGTTGACTTATATACTAGGATTGTAGAATTGACAAATGACAATGACATGCAGCAAAAAAGTTATTTGCAGTAAAGCAGATAGATGTTCATTCATAATCCACCTATTTGTTTTTTTGTGTCCATGTTGCTAGTTGATGAGGAGGTCTAATTTACAATGTATTATTCACTTTGAAGGTTATTTATTCCAAAATTTCTAACTCCTATAATTTGCTTTATCAAAGAAGTTTACAGAGAATTTTTTTAGTATCTTCATACATCAATTGATGATTATGATTGAGTAGATTCCATGCAATATTATATGACTTACTCCCTATTACTTTCTTTCTTTTAATCACCAAAAAAGTAATTTTGTGTAAATTTATTCCCTTATTTGTTGACTGTTTTTATTGACTGACCTTTTTTCTACATCTATCATTTAAGTGTATTGTTTAAATTCACTTAAGTAGCATATTAGACAATGGAATTATATGCTTTGATTTTCTTTTTCTTTTTTTTTTGCATTTTTTTCATGTTTTCATTAATCATCTTTAAGTGTACATGGAAGAGTTGGTGCTACCAACTTATGCTTCCCGTGATTTAGGAGTTTATTTTCCATAGATCATAAAGTATCTTTTGAATGACAAATAATAGCATGCAGTATTAGCTTTACACCCATCAAAATTCAAATTACTAATGAAGGTTCATTTATGTATTGAGTATGATGGGATGTGTTTCTTGGGATAATAGGTATGGTAGGACACATAGAGCATTATGCAATGTAGTCTAGATCCTACTTGCTTTTTTTAGCTTTTCCTATATAAAAAATACTCAGATGGCATGTAATGCATTTAGGTTACATGGATCATTTGAGATACTTTCTATTTTGCATGAGTTGCTACCATGAATTCCACATTTGAATCACCACTACCCATGGCTACTCAATGCATTGATAAAGGTTCCTTATTTATTAAGTATGATGGGATATGGTTCATAAGATATAGGTATGGAAGGACACTTTGAGCTGTGTCCAATGAAGTCTGAAACCTACTTTATTATGTATAATCTGATGGAAGGTAAGACATTAAGGTTACATGCTTTATCTATCAGTTATTTTTTATTACACAGTAGTATTTTTCTTTTGGCTCTTAAATAACAGTTTGAATGTAAGACATTAAGGTTACATGCTTTATCTATTAGTTACTTTTTTATGATATTTAATATATGTATATGTCCTGAACTTGATGTGTTTTACAAAAAACTATGCTTTTCATTCATGGCTATTTAGATATAGATCATAACATATGTTTTGGCTGATGGATAACAATATGCAGAATAAGTTTTACAGTCTTTATCTGTGGAAATCTTTTAATAAAGGTTTGTCTATTGAGTATTATTTAACATGTTCCTTTGAAGACTAGGCATGGTAGTACACATAAAGCATTGTGCAAGGCACTATTCATCCTACAGGTTGTCTTTTTTGTTTCCCCATACAATATGACATGTAATATATTTAGGTTACATGCATTATCTAGGAGTTACTTAGTATTATGAACTTGTATCTTGCTATTAGTCATTTAGTCATCACTCAATGTATGTACCTTTCGTAACAAATTCAGTTCCACTGTACTCACACATGCCTCACGTCAGAAGTTGCTATCAGTGGTTTCTTTTTTCCTTGCTACCAAATTGAATTGTTGCAGTATCTAATGTAAACTTGCTAACATGTCCTTCTACATACCTCTATTTAATCCCCCTCAACTTATTTCATTTTCTATCACCATCACATACTTTCAAACCACAAAGTATTTGCTTCTTCACTATCCAACCATCTCCTGTTCAGCTATTGGAATGGCACCAAGAAAAGGGCATTTGATTATAGAACTTCATACCTCCAGGGAGACATGGACCATTACTGTAAGGATTGTGAGGAAATGGAACGTTACTCCTAAAACAAGCCCTTTGAGGTTTTTTGGTGTCAACATGCTTCTTATTGATGAAGAGGTATTATATTACACTTTCTAACAATTTCAAGTTGTTAATTCTGAAAATTCAAAATTAGTATATCATATCCCTTTGCCTACTTACATGTTTTGTTCAACATATCATATTCATATGATTTTCACTGTGCATTAGGGTGAGAGGATACAAGCAAGTGTTACACAAAAGCCTCTTCTAGAACATTTCAAAGAAAGGCCTACTGAGGGAAGTATTGCATTCATAGCTAATTTCAATGTAGTAGAACATAACCAGTACAAAGCAACAAATCATGCTTATAAGATTATTTTTAATACAAACACCTCATAGATGAAGAGAAAGCAAACATACCATGGAACTCTTTCCTTTATGCCTATTGTTGTTTTCCTTAAGTAGGAGATTGCACCTGAATATTTGATTGGTAATTTGTTTTAACCATGTTTTCTAGGAATTTATTTTTCAAAATGACATTATGCTAGTGCCTAACATTTCTCTTATTTTCAACCTTCATTTTAGGATTATTCTTTTTAAATATGACATTACTTTCTCCTCTATACTTCTCTACTTTATACAGATGTTATTAGAGTGTTGAAGTTCAAAGGCAAGCTTGAAGAGTACAAGACTGAAAATGGATTCCAGAACAAGCTCACTTTACATTGGTTGATGAAAAGTAAGTTGAATTTTTTTAACTATGCATGTCTATTATTCTCCATTACTTGAGAAGTTATTCCACACTTATTCCTTTTGCAATGGCACAAGTATTTTCTATGTACTTTTTAGAGAGTGTTCTTTAAATACCTATTATAACTACCTTGATAATGAAAAGGTTCCATTAGTGATTGTCATTCTGCTCTGTCAAGTTACTATTGATAACAGTAAGGAATTTCAATATACTTTGGCTTTGTTTTTTTGACATGAGAAACCAATATATTATTTTATGTGCAAAAGAGGTCTAAATTGGTTTATCCTTTAATACAACAAAAGTGTGGTTGAATCTAAATATTAAGGAAGTTAAGGATTTAGTTGACAGGTGTGAACACCGTATTTTGTCCAGCATTTTTTTAATTTAATAATAAATAATCAAAAAATATAAAAAATGTTAAAATAAAATTTAATCCTTTTTAGGATTATATTTTCAAAAAAAATCTTTAATTAATAGGGTTTCATTTTATTTTAGATAACCTTTTGTAGGTTAGAATTTTATTTCTCTTAGTTCATTAAAATAATCAAAAATATAAAAATACAAAAAATGAAATTTAATCCCTTTCTAAGATTATATTTTTTAAAAAAAATAATAATCTAACAAAATTAACAAAAATATAACCTTGCTTAAAATCTTTGCGAAATTATCCTAAACATTCAAGATATTAAGAATAAATTTTTAAAAGCCAACTCTTTTTGAATTTTTCCTTTAGATGTTGTTGTCTTCCAAAAAATAAAGGATATGCTTCTTTGATTCAAAATCAGATTCTTTTTTAAAAAAAACAAATAAAATAATACTATGAACCGATGGGTTAAATCTTAACCCATCAGTTCAAAATCATTCACTTGGTTAGACGCCACACACGCAGAAACGCCAGAGAAAAGGGAGAGCAAACTCCAGACGCGTGCGAAGGAGAAGAGCAGAGCAGAGCTGCCAGACACGCGAGCCAAAGAACGAAGAACTGAGTAGATTTTCGGACACACGCAAGGTAATTTGTTTTCTTTTTCTTTCTTTTGGTCTTCAATAAAAGGAAAACCGAGAAAGAGACTGGGGAAGCAGGGGCTGAATCAGGGCTTTAGGAGAGGCTTTGAGCATGAGAGATTGAGCGATCTGGGAGCGTGGGAGAGACCAGAACGTGAGAAGGAGGGATTTTTTCTGAGAAAAGGGAAGATTTTTCTGGAAAGAGGAAGAACAGAGGAGATGGAGATCAGGAGGAGAGATTTGTAAAAAAAAATAGAGGAGACCGAGAGAGATTTTACTTCTATTTGGGAAGAGAATGCGAGTAAGATTTGGAGGAAGAGAAAGCAGAGGCTGGTGGTGGCAGGAGACGAAATCAGATGCCACGATAAGGCCGAATCTAGTGGATAGAATTTGACAGTAAGGAGTTTTGGCCTGGGAAATGATCGGTTAGATCTCGGTTATCTTCTTTCGTGTCTGGGCTTCGTCTCTAGTGTCCATTTCTCTGGGTGAGTCATCATCATCAGCGAGGTATAAAGACAGAGCCGGAGAAGGCGAGTTCAACTCTGGCTGGGGAAGAAGTGAAATGGGTAATATTGAATCTTTATTCTTCAAGGCTTAATATAATATTAATTTCAAAATTTGCGGGATGAATTGCTACTGATGATGACTCGAATCTTGTAATTTGTTTCCCTTTCGTCTGGGATAATTTCAAAATTTTATTTATTGCACAAACATGTTGGTTGGATGTTTGATCAAGTGTTTGAGTGATAGAATATTGTTTTGAAAGGAGTTCTTAGTGCATGGCTTGTTAGTTTTGTGCTGTTCGAGACTTCTTTTATGTCAGCTCTTTCCTTAAGATGATGTTGCATTAATAGTTAATTTTCTCCTCTCGAGTTGGTTCAATCAAGAGGAGATAATAGGCTAAGGGTGTATCATTTACTCCAAATAAAGTACTTCATTTTCAAAATCACTCGTTCTCCTCGTTTATTTCATCTTTTAAAATTCAAGTTTGAATTGATTATAGTTTATTGCAAGTGAACTTCCCTCAAAGGTGTTATAGGATTAGTACAAGTTTTAAAATTTATGAATTTGGGATGAATTGTTTTGGACGAGCGTGATAGAAAGTAATGCACTTCCCCCAATTTAAGCTCATTGAAATCTACTGTTGCATCATGAAGTCTGCCACTCTTGTCCCAAGCTTGGTGGTCTCTTTATGATGTAATATAATTATAGCCAAGTACATACGTTCCTCTTGCTACGTTTTGAATGTTTTCTTTTTATCAAATTATAAAAAATGTCTTCCTTGGTGAATGAATTAAATGATCAATAAATGAAATTTGCAGCATTGTGCGCACATGTTTATATACCAAATTCTAACCCTTGACCCTCATTGTGATCCCATTTATCTCAAAGTTAAATAAATGTTAATTCAATTTTTATTTTCGAAGCAACACAAGTAGCAAGTATTTTATTTAGAGCAATATCTTGCAATAACAAGCATAATCTTATCGTTGGACAGTGTTGTGAATAACAATTTGGTAAAAGATAGAAGGAGCAAACAACAATTGGCAAAAGATTTTGTTAGTTGAGTAGTTAATTAAACCTAAGTTATATGATAATCATAATGATGATAACAATGATAAAAGAACATATTCATGTTTATTTATTTTTCATGTGGGGTTTTAAGAATCTCCATAGGAAGTTAAATGATCTTGTATCGTGTAAATCAATAAGATTTCGTAGATACGGGAGTAAAACTCATATGGGTTCTAAAGGCCTATCATTAAAATTAACTCTCTTTTTATAACTCATATTAATAATTTATTTAAGTCTCGTGTGAGATTTCAAGAATCTTCGTAGGGACTTAAATTAATCACCTCATTGTGTGGGATAATAAGTCCTCAAAGATGCGGTGGTTCTCAATATATATAACAAACAATTTTTTTAAATAATCACATAACACACAATTTAGGAGATTAATTAACTGAATTAATGCATTTAAAATGCAATCATATTTACTAATTATATCTTTTAGTCATGTGAGATTTGAATCTCCGTAGACTTTTAAGATAATCGTATTATCGTATGAGTCAATAAGACTCTGCAGATATAACGATTAAGTTTTTTAAAAAATATATATATATATATAATTAATTAAATCAATTCATTAAATTTAATTCCTTTATCGTGTGAGATTTTAGAATCTCTGCAGATATTTAGGATAAATCATATTATTGTATAAGTCAATAAGGCTATACAGGTATGATGATTAAAATTCTTTAAAAACATATATACATACTTAAGCAAACTATTATTAACACTTAAAAATAAATAAATTAAATTGCTAAATTCTTTTATCGTGTGAGGTTTCGGAATCTCTGCAGATACTTAGAATAATTGCATTACCGTATGAACCAATAAGGCTCTGCAGGTATAGCAGTTAAAATTCTCAATCATAAAACAAACAAAAATATAATAATTTTAAACCTTTTTCTTTCTTTATTCCAAAAATTTAAAAATGGAGAAAATAATTAAAATTAAATTACCTCTTACAATTTAAAACACACATATCAAAATTTCAGAAATTATTTTATTTTCAAAATGGTGAATTATTTCTAATTAATTTCTTTTCAAAAAAATATTTTCACTAACAAACTTTTAAGCCCGAACTACGTGGACTTTGATCCCCATCACAGGGTACGTAGGCCTCAGAGTCAGATTCTGAGTCAAGTCCGTCCTCCCTCATAAATAAATAAACATTTGTCACTTAATTCTTATCATTTTTTTAAAACACATGAATATAAAAGGGATAATTAAAATAATTAAAAAATCATATTAATATAGCATAACAAACTTCAGGTAACCGTTCTGACGAACGGGTGTTGTGGGGTGCCTAATACCTTCCCCATACTCAACCGACTCCCGAACCTATTCTCTATTTCCGCAGACCACCCTTATCCTCCATTAATCGGTTTCTCGAGATTTCCCTCAAAATCTTGGTGGCGACTCCTCGTTCGATCCGGTTTCCCGCCGCGAAGGCCGGGACCTCCGCTCGCGTGCCGTCCGCATCGTATTTTTCTAGGTACGACAACAGGTTTGTCAAAATATGACCAATAGACCAAATATGCTGCATTAACTCTTTTTTCCAGTATTTGCATTAACTCTTTTTTTTAGCTCTAAGAAAAACTCCTTTCCAAACAATTCTTGCTTAAATCAGGTTGTACCAATTCAAACTACACAACTCTCTGCAGACTCTATGTTGAGATCTACCAAGAAGATTATGATTTTTGAAATTGAGGGAATAGAAGTGGTGAGGTCATTAACCTATTGCAACAGTCCAGCATAAACTTTTAATAGTTCTTACATGTCTCATTTTTTTATTATTCTTAGGGTAATCCATTTATCATAGAGTGTGTAATAGAGAAATTAAAGACTAACCTAGGCTGGATATATGAGGGCTGCATTAGATGTGGAACCAAACATAGGCCTAATTGAAAAGGAATTAAGGTTTGCTATTCATGCCCTAATGATATGACCCAAACTGAATTTAAGTAAATCTACTAACTTTTCCTATTTTTAACACTTTATAGTTTACATCTTAGTATATACTCATTACATGCCTATGGAAAACTTTCCATTTAGGCTCAAAGAACACTATACCATGTCTGATGATTCTAGAAGCACCTCTAATGTCTTTTTTTGACAAGCAAGCACATGAATTCACTTTAAAGATTGCAAATGAGATAAAACAACAGCTGCATCAAGTATCTCTTAACACCTAACTCATAATATGTTTTTCAAAATTTAACTAGATATTGTCTAACTCCTCTAATGCTAGGCAAATCATTCTTATTCCTTCCCAAATGAGCTTGAAGAACTGGTAGGGAGGAAAATGTTACTGAAGCTAAAGCACACAAGCTACAATGTTAAACATCCTAACTCTAGCATTGGTGTGGTCCAATACACATAATGTCAAGACCTTCTTGAGCTATTTAAAGAGGCTTTGTTAGATGTGAAACAATTCATACTAATTGGTTCTTAAAAGTATATTCAATGACCAACATTTTATACTAAATTAATCCATGTTCTGTGTTATTAAAATTTTAACATTCTAGGAGGGTAGCAGTTCAACTTTGGCTATCACAGTTTTAGAGGGTATTGTAGTTGACGATGCATTGAAGGAGGTATCATGAAATAAGAGTTGATATTTTATATAAATTATTCTTTACTAAAAGTTATGTTATGCAGTCACTAATTTTGGAGTACCTTTAAATGTCTCTGATTATTGCAGGTGGTTCAAATAGCTATAGAGTTGGAGAATAGCCATGATGAAACAACCATCGGTTCATCTCTTCCAAAGTTAAACCAGTAATGTCTTAGGACATTGCTATTGATGAAATGACTATATCTTAGCTATATCCTCCTCCAATGCCAAGGGGAAAGTGGAAGCAATCTTTAAAAAAGAGTGCAACATATCAATAAATTACACCTATCTTACCTTCCTCTTCAATACCCAATCTTATTCCCACTTAGAGAAGACGAGTATAGAGATGATATATACCATCGAGAAAAGACTCTAAGATCTATAAAGAAAAAGAAAACCATTAGCATGAGAGAATTTTTTGCTTATAGACTCATGACAAGAGACAATGAAATTTTAACTATGCTTTATGCAAGTAGGCTTCTTCAACAATTTATTTTTGATGGTTACACTATGATGGAGTCACAAAGACTTCATTAGATTAAAACACACCAGAACTCAGGGGTGACTTGTATCAAGATCTATCAGATGCAATTCTATCAAAGGAAACACAAGCATCTTTAACTAGTAAATTTATCATTTTACCATCTACATTTACTGGAGGAGCAAGATATATGATCTAAAACTATCAAGATGCAATGGCAATATGTAGATGGGCTAGTTACCTAGATCTCTTTATTACTTTTACATGCAACCTGCATAGCCAGAAATCAGATGGCATTGCTAAAAACATAATCTGTCCCCATCAGATAAGCTTGATATTCTATGTAGAATCTTCAAGATGAAACTACAATCACTATTAAAGAAAATCAAGGAGAAGAAAATTGTTGGCATTATACGTGCAGGTACGAACAATATTCCTTACATAAGTTAAATATATTACCT
Source organism: Prosopis cineraria (assembly GCF_029017545.1). Lineage (NCBI taxonomy): Eukaryota > Viridiplantae > Streptophyta > Magnoliopsida > Fabales > Fabaceae > Prosopis > Prosopis cineraria. The sequence continues at coordinate 25,277,297 of NW_026555344.1, read as the reverse complement.
TATATTAATAGAACTATTAAATTATATTAACAACATTATTTTATAATATCTTGAGTTTATATGCATCCAATTTACTAATCATAGCTCACTAGAAATATTTGTTGATATTACTTCATGTATAGAATAAGTGGCATTTAATTCATTTTATGCCATTACAATTTCCTTTTGTAATTATTGTTTATTACAAACATACATTGTAATTACTATTTCTATTTACAATTATTTTTCTATATTTATCATAATTTATAGATCGTCCAATTTACAAATAACAGCTCATTAGAAATATATGTTGATATTACTTCATGTATAGAATAACTAGGATTTAATTCATTTCATTCCATTACAATCTCCCTTTAGAATTAGTGTTTCTTAGTAATATATATTGTTAGTAGAATTTTATTTTAGAATTATTTTTATATATTTTGCATAATTTATATTGCAAGCTAAATTTCATAAAATTAAATTATTTCTTAAAGGGAGGAATACAAAAAATTCTTGACCTCAGTGAAATTACATTTCACATTAACAAAATTTTAAAAAATTAACAATTAAATAAACTCTATTTGTTAATATCATTATTTCTAAAATAATAATAAATTATAACCAAAATATGATTTTATAGTCTCTTACCTTTCTATACCTTCAATTTATTAATTATATATTATTGTGAATAATAATGCATTTCTTACTCAATTTCTTAAAATTACATGAAACTAAAATTACAAAAAATAATTATATCTTATTTTAATAAATTTCAATGAAACTAACAATTGAAAAAAATGGCGTTTGTTAATACTAATATTCTTTTTAAATATTAAATTATATTAAATCTAAAAGGGTTATTTCACATTAAATAAATTTTAAATATTTAAACATTTGTTGATATTATTTTTAAGAGTACATTTGATAGCCAGAACACAGTTATATCTTAGTAAAAATTAAAATGGGTCTTTTCTTCCAACATCGATATTAATTTAGTTCTTTGTCAAATCATAGATTTTAAAATTTTAAATATATGTAAGATTTAATTTTCTTACAAGTAAAATTCTACTTCTCATTGCCATTGTAATTATTTATTTATATATTTATTCATCTTGATAGAGATCTATAGAATTAAGTTCTAAAAGAAGGGCCTTTCACATGCACACATCCTTTTATTTTTACAACAAAATGACAAAATCAAGAGCCCCAAAGAAATTGACAACATCATTTCTGCTGAGATTCCAGATAAGGATTCATTTCGTTGTTATATAATTTGGTTAAGACATACATGATGCATGGTCCTTGTGGTCATAACAACAAAATCTCCCCCTGCATGAAGGATGGAAAATGAAGCAAATACTTTCTCAAAAAATTTAATTACAAAATAGTAGTTGGTAAATATGGCTACCCCACGTATAGAAGGAGGGATGATGGTAGAACAATTGAAAAAAAATTGTGTTCCTTTAGATAATCATTTTATTGTGCCATATAATTCTTATCTTCTTTACAAGTTCCAAGCTCATATCAATAATGAGAAAACAAATCAATCAAGTTCTATCAAATATTTATTCAAATACACAAACAAAGAAAATGATAGAGTTATTGCTTCACATTATTCAAGTTTAGGTGAAGGGGGCTAATCTATTATTGGTGAGATCAAGTAGTATTATGATTGTAGGTACATCCCCTCCTGTGAAGGGTGTTGGTGAATATTTGCATTTGATATCCACCATAGGTACCCCTCTGTTGAGAGGTTAAGTTTTCACCTTCCTAATAAGCAATACATTGTCTACTCAGACTATCAAGATGTCTATTTAGTGCTTAATAAACTAAGAGTTTGTGAGTCCACGTTTCTTGCTTAGATGATTCGTAATCAGGATAAGAAAGACAAATTTGCAAGAACACTTACATATGGAGAATTCTCTCAATATTATGTATGGCAGCAAAATAATTGATTGTGGAAAAAAAGGAGAAGGGTTTCATAATGGGTTGGATAGGTCATGTATCACCAGCATTTGGGGAGAGATGTTACCTTTAAATTATGTTGACAAAGGTTAAAAGGCCCTGTTCTTATGATGAGATCAAAACTATTAATAATATTGTGTATCCCACTTTTAAAGAAGCATGTTATGCACGTGGACTTCTAGATGATGATAAAGAATATATAGATGTAGTTAAAGAAGCATCCATTTAGGCAACAGGCACAACATTGAGAAAAATGTTTTTGAGTATGTTGTTGTGTTGTTGCCTTAGTCACCCTAACATTATTTGGAAAGAAAATTCCAGGATATTTTCAAGGGACTTGTTTTACATTCCACACAATGATGAAACATACTCAAGTAAGTATTAAAGAGAATGACAAATAAGGACCTTATAAGAATATTAATGTCAAATTAAGACTTTTTAACACTAATGTTTTCAAATTTCAATACTCCTTCTATCATGTTTCAATACTAAAGTTTCTAATTTGGCATTACTATTCTTACAAGGTCCTTTCTTGTCATTCTCCCTAAGTATTACTCTGAAAAAAATCAATTTTATTTAATTTACTTATATATCTCACTTATTTTTTTATGACTATTCTTATTATTAGTTTGTTATAGGTCTCCAAATTTCACAATAAGATAAAGAAGAAGCTACTCCCAAAGAGATTGAATCACTCTTACAAGGTAATAAAAAAAGTCTTTCTCATTATCCTTCTCTCCCTAAGCCCAAGAATTCTCCAATTATAGATATGGAAAATCATCTAATCATGTAAGAATTAAATTATGACAAAGTTTCATTGCAAGATCAATCTAAAAGGCTAATATAATCATTGACAGAGGAGCAACGAGAAATCTTCCAAATTAGCATTGCTTCTACATCTTCAAATGTTAGTAAATTCTTCTTTGTATAGGGTTATAGAGGCATTGAAAAAACATTTTTGTGGAACACTCTAACTATAACATTGCATTCCAAAGGGAAGATAGTTCTTGCTGCTACATCAAGTGCAATTGTAGCTACTTTGTTACCATCAGGTAGAATTGCACACTTAAGATTTGCTATCCCAATTGACATAAATGAAAATTTTGTCCGTAATATTAGCCAAAGATATCTACTTGCACATTTGTTGCAACAAACAAAATTAATCATTTAGGATGAAGGTCTAATGATATGTCACCATTTCATAGAAGCATTTGATCACTTACTTAAAGATATAATGCATTCTAATCTACCAATTTGAAGGAAGTATATAGTCATGGGAGGTAATTTTCATCAAATTCTACCTGTAATCTCAAAAGGTAACAAGGCAGATATAGTCAATGCATCCATAAGTTCTTCATACTTGTGGAATTATTGCAAAATATACAAATTAACAAAGAACATGCAGCTAACATCATCTTCATCTTCTTTAGAACATGAAAAAGTAGAGAAATTCTCACAATGGTTATTAGATGTTGGAGATGGCAAGGTTGGACAATTAGATGATGGCATTATAGATATTGAAATCCTAACAAAGATATTGATTACTTCATATAAGGATCCTTTGGCTGTAATTGTCCCTTCGACATACCCAGAGTTATTAGATAATTTCTCAAACATAACATACTCTAATGATCGAGTAATCCTTGCACCACCTATGGAGTTTTTTAACTAGATAAATGAATTCATGTGTGATAATTTACTCGGTGAAGCAAAAGAATATTTTAGTTATGATTCTATTTACAGATCATCACAAGACAGTGACTCATTTGAGGATCTTTACACACTGAGTTACTTAACACAATTAATAGTTCTGGTCTTCCTCCTCATAAACTTACACTCAAGGTTGGTGCACTGGTAATGCTTTTAAGAATTGTTGACCAAGCATCAGGATTTTATAATGGTATAAGATTGCAAATCACAAAGCTTGGCAAATTTGTAATTGAAGTAGTGATTCTCAATGGCTCAAGCCTAAATCAAAAGGTTCTTATACACAGAATGGATATGAATCCTTCTGAAAGTATATGGCCTTTCTGTAACATCCTAAATTTTAAATCCTATACTAATGATTGACTAGGAATGGATTAGTGATTTAATATGGGATTAGGGTTCTGAGTGATAAAGTGTTATTTTGACCCATTGGAATGCTATATGAACAGATATGAGTGGAAGAGCGGAACCCCGAAGCAGATGTGTGTGTATAGTGAGGAAAATCCTCACTGTGCCATGTGTTGCGACGGGGGATGGATGCACCGCAGCGCATGATGTAGAATTTTGATTAATAGGGATGTACCTATAACCTCCTCCTATATCTACTCAATATAAGAGAAGATTATAGTGTTACTACTTCCTCACATCAAGTACAATAATCAAATTTCATTTCAAAAGTTTCGGCCAAAGACTTATTTTATAAAATCAATCAATTCAATACAATCAAAGAAATACATGGCGAAAGTAAATCATACACTTCTTAAATACATAGTAGACATAACCCACCAGTATTCTTATCCCAATTGCATTCATTTCATCACAAAATAAAACTGAAATTTAGGTCGTGTACGTAGCATGCAGTTCGTGTGCCATAGCATGTGGCACAGAGCCACACGCTTGCCCTTTCTGTGCCGTGCGCCGCAGCATGTGTCACCATGTGCGGTGGTATGCCTATCTGAATTTCTATTGTCATTTTGACAGTAAAAATGACAAACTTTTGGCATGCACCATTTTCACATACGGCATCCGATTAGAGGGATTCAAGTGTCCCCACGAAGCTTAGCTCGTATACTAACTAATGAGATAAGTTTGGACATGATCTAATGGATTGATCAAAAGTTAGACATCCAGGTGCACAAAGTTACTTTTTCTAAAAATTTTGCGCACTCGAGCACTCAAATTGATCCCTTTCTCTCATTAGACCACACTAGGCCTTGAACCCAATCTAAAAGGATCTAATACACCTGATTGACCACAATTAGTTACAATCATACTCATATATAAAAATTTAACCCTTTTATGGCCAATTTTCACAATTCATTAACTTCACATACTTTGCCATTTCTTGGCATAACTTAGCCCACTTGGCTATTTCTCAACCCATACATATACGATATATTCACAATACAATCTTAGCCCCAAATTACTCATTTCATCATAATTTGTCCCTTAGCTTAAGATTCATTAACACAACTAACTATATCAACACAAACATATTCAAATCATAGTCCTTTTATCTCAAACAATACATATACATATAAGCGAGCTTGATTTTACCAAATCTCAATTTAATACATGTATGCAACCCTATAGCAACTTATATATACAATCTCAGTTCAGTTTATTATACAACCTCAAAGTACATGACTTCACACTCAAGTCAGTCTAGACCCTCTTTTCTTGCCTTGATCACTTCCTGATCCTATAAACATGTAATCACGAGGGTGAGATAAAAATCTCAGTAATAGAATAACTCATTTTTATTGACTATCACATGAAACAATATGAAAGTAAACATAGTATATCATTAAAACCTCATAAAATAGTATTTATATCACATATTTCATTTTATTCTCAACTTTTCATCATATCACAAATGATTCCATGTTATCTCAAGATATTTCATCATATCACATAACATACTAACATGATCTCTACCAACCAAACCTCCAAATCACCCCGGCATGAAACTATAAGCTCATCTTATATCAATGTACACTCTTATTAGTCTTGAGCTCACCTGTAGTGGTAGAATCACCCAGCCAAAGATGTTCTAACTCACAATACAGACTATAGTTCCCCCAATACACATAATGGAGCATTGTTGACTCCAACACCATATCACAAGGACACTAAGGAGTCTCTTATCTCTAACACTATACCTCAATAAGCACTAAGGAGATCTTCTCTAACACTACACCTTTCAAGTTACTAAGGAGAATTATTTCCAACACCGCACTCTATTGAGTTCTAAGGAAACCTTACCATATGATCTTTATCATCTCCTATACTCGAGTGAACTCCCACCCCTATGATCATACTTTCTTAAACCATTTAAGGTTCCCATTTACCATTTCAAACTTTCTTACATAATATACATAAATAATACTTTACATTACAAAACACATTTCCATGCTTATTTCAACCAAAAGTCATTTCACACACAACAATCACTTAATGTTGTAAAACATGCTTAGTTCAAAATCATTTCATGCACTACATAACATACTAACATACAGTTACAATAAACAATCAAACAAAGGAAGTTATTCAGTTATTTCAACCCTTCTATTACTCAAAAGGTTACCCGTGAATTTCAACTATCACATTAGCTTATCTCAAGCTTCCTTTCTCTACTCACACATCCAATATGCCAATCTGAATACATTTTAACCATTTAGTCCATTTTGACCCAAAACTCATTTTTTACTACTTAGGGCTATATTCATCCGTAAACTCCTTTTCATTTATCTATTTTAAGTCCATAACTACCCAATTACAACTTTACATCACCTCAATCGATCTTACTTTGCTAAAATCAAATTTTTGCCCTAACTTTATCTCTCTAAAGGCCAAAATTGAGCCTATAGGTTCAAAGCTCTATCGTTTAGCTTTAAACTAGTCACAAAACTCTAATTTAACTTCTGAGAACTTTTTTATTACTATTGAAAAAGAATCAAACCCCTCAAATTCCACCGATTCAATTTTCTATAACTCATTTTTAGATAAATTTGTGTAAAATGAAAGGTAAGAGTTATATGTAGCTTACCTGGCAAGTTACTGATCTGAATCACCTTTCACTGCTCCAAAGTAACTTGTCTTAGCTCTTCAGCCCTTCTCCTCTCTCTATCTCACATGTTTCTCAATTTCTCTCCTTTAAAATTTCTAAAATTTCATGACTTATGAAGAAATTTCTGGTCTATGCGCCATAACGCATGCAACACAAGCCACAATGTGTGGCACAGTAAGATTTATTCTCACCACGCACACTTGTTTCGACCCGAAATGCATTCTTATCACCCATATCTATTCATACAACACACAAACAAGTCAAAATATTAATTAATCATCTGAATCTCTAATCCCATACTAACTTTTACTTTACCCTCAATTAACCTCTAAACTTAGGATTAAGAAGTTCAGGATATTACAGTACCAACTCGTGAAAACAAAAAGGGAAAATATGAAAGGAGAGGTCTAGTGTGGAGAAGAGCAACGGTAAGTGATGTGCTAGGGCAAGCATGCACAGGAGAAAATACGATGTTTTTGACCTGTTAACTTATTAAATAAGTCACGTACTGTCTTAACCTTTGATTCTACCCTATTTTCACTTAGTTTTAACTAGTGAGAAATTGAATTTAGGAGTTTTACAAAGTTAATTTCTTACCTTATAGTAATAAAAAGATTCTTCAGAACTAAACTAATGCTTTCTGACTGGTTGGAGTCAAAATGATAAAGCTTTAAAGCTGAAGGCAAGATTTTTCCTAATCTAGAGAGAGAGTAGTGAGAGAAAATTGCTAAAAAATGTTAAAGCTTAAAATGAGAGGTAATCAATGGTAAAGCATGTAATCGTGTGTGAAATATGGATGTGATAAAGATTGGGCAATTAAATATGACAATTGACACTTTTATTAATAGTGAAAATTGACTTTGGGTTGCCAATTTCGTATAGATTTTAGTACGTGGCGCATGAATTATAAGAAAGGAGCTTGAATAGGGTTGTTTAGAACACTAGTAACCCTTTCTAGTAACTAAAAGGGTTGACGTAACTATATAGTTTATTGTGTTTATTAACTATTATAACTATGTAGAAGTAAATACAAATTGATAAATTTATTGTTTTAAGAGTTTTGTGCATGATTTGTTATTGAAATGGTTTTAGCATGTACAATGGTTTGTGAAATGAGATTTATAAGGTTAGTTGATTTCAAATGGTGTGTGTGTGTGTGTTATGACATTACACATTATGGCAATATGAAAGAAAATAGTAGAAATTGTGAAAAAGCATGATCATAGAGGGTGGAAGTTCACCCAGGATATGTGTGGATGTGTGTATGTGGAGATAAGAGAGTGAAAAATTCATATAGGTGGGCTGACACCATGTGACATCCGATGCATCATTATATAGGATGTTACTATGGGTAATCTGATACAGCATATTATAGGACTATTACCATGGGATATCCTAGAAGTCTGGAAACTCCCTAGTTCCTGATAGGGTGCGATTAGGAGTCAATGATGCCTCTATCACAAGTGTGTAAAGAGGGAAATCATAGTCTATAGGTAGGTTAGATTACCTTTGGCTGGGTGTTTCTACCGTTAAAAGCGTACTTGGGTCAACAAGTGGCTGATCCAGGAGAGCCTATGGTTTCATGTCGGGGAGCATTAGAGATTCGGTGGCTAGATGATTATGCTAGTGTGTATTTGTGTGGAATGACTTTAAAAAGATTATATTTCTTCATATTGTGATATATATGTGATATTACTTTATTTTCGTTATTTAAGCATGGTTACATTATGGTAATAGGTATTAAATGAGCTATATTAGTTACTGAGATTTTTATCTCACCCGTGGTTATTTACATTTTTCAGGCTCTAGTACTAATGGATTAAAGGGAAAGGATATAGGTTGAGTTGGCATCTCACCTAAGTCTTTGTAAGAATTGGTGTAATAAATTTGGTTGTCAGTAGTTGTAAATATGTAAAGTTGCCATAGGATTCAATCATGTGCATGAAGTTGCATTTATGTTATGTTTTGGATGAATTTGGATATTATGTTTGTGTAAAAGACAAAATGAGTAGATAGACTAGTGGATAAATGCATTTGTGTGTGAATATGAGTTGGTTGAAGAGTATATGTAGTGAATTGGCTTTGTGTAGGATTAAAGAAGTGAAAATGTGATTTTGGCCCAGAGTGTGAAATGGGCTGTTTACAAGCCAAATATGTGTATGTGTGATATATTTTGCATGTATATGGTCAATTAGGTGTGTATTATCCACTTAGATATGATCAAGGCTCAAAAAGTAGCTAATGATAATTGGTTTCGAATTAAGACACTTAAGTGGCAAGATGTTGGTAGAAAATAGTCAAATTGCACTTTAGTGTCCAATTTTTAATAGAGATATTAGATTGAAATAAAACCAATGTCATTAGTTATATTTTGAAATAATCTTCGTGTGGGCACTTAAACCATCCCAATCGAACATCATATGAGGAAATGGCATGTATCTAAATTTTATATTAGAAATTATCATTTAACAGCAAATTTAGGTGTGTACACCATAGTGCATGTACCTGTATGCCACAGTGCATGGTACAGAGCGAGTGACTGTGGCCTCTGTGCCACGTGCCACTGTGCATGTGGCATAAGGCACAGCGCACGATGCCAGATTTTACTTAAATTTACTGAGATGCACATGTTTTCTTAATCTTTAATGCACCAAGTCTAAATGCTTTCGCTGTGTATGTAATTGTGTGTGGGATTTTATAACCCAACTAATCTATAAAATGGTTTGAACTTTTTTTTATTGTGATCATAAGGCATTCAATGTTTTTAAACCAAGTATATTCGAAGGGGTTAGATTGATTGTAATGGAGCGTATGGTAATGTCAGTGAGGGCATTACATATTCCCATGTAAAGAAGACACTTCCCAATCATTCTTTCTTTTGCAATGACCATAAACAAAAGCCAAGGCCAATCATTATACATGGCCAACTGCATGTTGCACTTTCTAAAGTTAGAAGCATGGATGGCTTGAGAATATTGATTCATGACACTGATAATCAAGGCAAGACAACTATTACCAATGTGGTCTTTTATGAGATTTTTCAAAATCTCCAAGCTGTGAATGTATGATTTATTTATGAACAATTTTTTTCAGCTATGATATGTAGTAAACAATGACTTCGTTATTAAAGAATTTTCTTGACAAATACATGAGCTTTTGGAAAGTACTATCTCATTTCATTTCTTAACACATGGCATATATTATAGTTATACTTATATGACTTATACTATTATTTCTTAAATTTGATTATTTTTATTTTGGTCAACTCATACAATGCACGAGGTTATGGCTAGTGGTTATATATAACGACTATGATGATAACATTATACTGAAAATAGGAACATTAAAAAGAGGAAACCCTTATGCCCATAATGTCTACTGATGACTTTATTGCAGTTAAGATTCTCAAGAAGGAGAAATGAATTTTATTCAACATCAAGAACCAAGAGAGGCTATAATTAAGTTGTTGAATAGAGAAAATCAACAATCTATTTCTAGAAAAAATAGAAAGGAACAAGAAGAGCAAGATGAAGAAGATATTAATCAAGACGAGTGAGAAATAAATGCAAACCAAGAAACTATTAGTGGTAAATTATTTTCTTAAGTTCTATATTGATATATATATATATATATATATTACAAATACCTTTTTTTTTATTGCATTGTTGACTCTACATTGGATATAGGAACATCAATTGAAAAAAAAACTCACAATGAAACATTATGCGAAAGGATTCATGCAAGAAGTATGGAAGAGAGAGAAAAAGTGACCTTCAATAAGGACAATTAGCTTATTGGGCCTCATAATAGAGTAGAATCCAACTTAAGTCTTCTCTTGGAAACATTGGCAAGAAACAATGCATTTTGTCCTCTAGACTACACAAGTTGGAGAGCTATGCCAGATGATAAAAAGATAAATGTTTAGACATATATTAATGTTTGTAGAAATATACATGTTTAATTTATTTATTTAGGATATGATGTAATTGAATGCTTAATCTTTTTTTTTAATTATGGTCTTTGTAGAAAAAAATTATTTTGCTAAATAAAGCAAGGGGTTGGGTGGATGCTATTGTGAGAGATGCTTGGAGATGACATAAGCACCAAATTAGGAAAAATCCATTTTTCAAGGTATTTCACCATGACAAAAAGGCTTAAACATTGCCCCTTAAGTGTGCCAAAATCTCAATTTAGAAGGCTTTATGAATATTAGAGTTTAGAAGCTATATAAGTAAGACTTATGGTATTATTGCATTTTACTATAATTTAAACAATTTATTTTTTTTTCATATATAGGAAAATTAATATGCATTCAATTAGTAAAACGAGTACTCGAAATAGAGCTTGACAAAAGTGGAGGCACCAAATGGGCCTAAAAAGTTTTGCTACAATTCATGAAGAAATTGTATTTTTAATACATTATTTCAATATTACATGATTATCACACATCTTTATATGATTGTTATATAGTGACGGAACCATATTGTTTTTAATTAATTTATTTGCTGTGATATATTTTCAAAATTTCATTTGACACTATTGTTATTGTTTGTAGCGTATAAATGTGATAGAAAGCTTACCCAAGTAGAACTTTTTCTTATAACTTGAAAAGATGACAAAGGAAAACAACTAGATGTAGGAACTGATAGTGTAATTGTAAGGCTAAAGCTATATACACTTAATGTATTCAAAGTATATTGTTCAAGTCACTATGTAACAATTAATTTAATTATTTATAGTTCTAACTTCAAGGTATGATTAATAGCAATGAAGAAAGTAATATGGAAGATTTTCAAGCTGTGTTTGGGAAGGAGCACCTTGGATCAATGTGCTATTATGGGAGAGGAGTCACACAAACTACCTTAAAGCAAAATGCACAAATTAATGTTCTTAAAAAAGCACATGCAGAAAAGGTGACTTCATTGAAAGAACAAATGCAAAGCATGATAAAGAAGGAGGATAGATTACAAGATGCATTTAGAACCTTCTTGCTGCAACATGGACATCTTGGAGTCAATAAAGAAGCATTTAAAGATTAATTAGAACTATCTCCAGGAAGTTCCAATAATATGGAAAATATGATTGGACAACCACATGCATGTTCTTCTACATTGAAAAGCCTAAGTCTATCAAACTTCTAAAAGAAACTAAAGTGTAGCAGTTTAAGCACCCTAAGTCATTCTATCTTCAAGGAGCAAGCATTTTGCAACCAAATCAAGCTAATGACCATGACAAATTAAAATTACAAAATTGAATTGAAGATTTCAAAACAAAATTTAGATGTTTATGTTTGATTTTAATGTGAAGAAAATATGTAGGAATCAACCAAGTATCAAAGTAGCTTCTCAAGATTTATTCTTCTTCTCCTAGTTTTAGATTCAATTACCTTCTTTAATGGGTGTGTGAAGGTGTCTTAATGACTATCAAGACTAGGTCATAATAATTAAAACCTAGTAACTACTTAGAATTCAATGCACAAACTACCAAAGATAGATACACATATATCTGATTCAATCATTGAAACTAGACCTAGCTCTTACTTTAATCATGTTTAATACCTTAAACCAACCAAGATTATGATATAACAAAAGCTTAAGACCTAAACTATGGCTAATTGCACAACAAAATAGCCATATATTGAAAAGAAATCATGTATCCATCCACCAAAACCTTAAAGCAAAAACACAAATACTTGGAGTGCATAACTAGTTCAAGAATCAAATACACATCCTCTCCTCCTTGGAATATGAAATTCAGCCATAATAATTAATCTAAGACCTAGAATCAATTATCAAGTGCATGAATTACAGAATTAAAGAAGGAGAAGAGAAGAATTCAAAGCAATTGAAAGCAAGAGAAAAGGTTTAGGAGAACTCAAGATGTGGCTTCATCTTCCTTGAAAAGCTTTAAGAATCTAACCTCTCATGGTGAATTCTCCTTGAATCCAAGTTTGAATCCTCCTTGAGATGACTTCCATGGCTTTAATACATGCTTGATAAGAAGGATTATAGCTAAGAAAGTGTGGCAAAGTAGAGGAAAATGAGAGAAAATTTGGATGAAATGGTGCTGGAAATTTTAGAAAAGTGAGAGAGAATAGGTGTTAATTGTAATGTGTAAAATTGGAGAATGAGTGTGTGCATGACCTGAAACCCCTATATTCAGCTTGTGATGTTGTAAAATGAGTAGAATAGGATGGGTTTTAATTGATCAAAGCCATAAAATATTTAAAACTACTTAATAAACTTGGTTAGGAGGTTCAAAAATGAATGTGGCTATCATTCAAGTTAGGTTAACTTTGATGCACATGTAGCTCTTGTAAGATTCTCCACACTTAATTAAAACTCACTAAAAACTTTTAAAAATATTATCAAAGAGTGATTAAGGGCTGAATGCTTGATATCCTCAATGCTTAAAGTCACTAGAAGCTCATTGAATCAACCCTTGCATATGAGTTACTCTAGGGTCTTCTTGCTTTGTAGTTTGTCTCGTAATTCTATCTCTTAGCCATTTAATCTTCATCAAAATCCTTGTTTTCACCTATAGTTATACATTTAAGACTGATCAAAGCATGTGTGGAAAATTTCACATCAAAACTCAAAGCTAATTGCAAGATAAAATGCCATTTCTAAGCTCTTAAGTTATAAAACATGACACCAAAATATTATTGCCTTTGCCTTGAAACATCCTATAACTTATGCATTTTGTAACACTTGCCCCGAGTGTTATCCAAAAATCACACAAGTCAAATAAACTAAGTGTAGTTAAGGAGTTAATCCTAAAACCAACTTAGGAAACAAACATTTAAATCACTAAGCAAATATACAATGGAAAATTAAACATTTAAAGCCTTTAAAAAAAATTTTTAGGTTCTACCTATAGCGCACGGAAGCAAGTTAGACAAAAGAAGGGTAAAAATATGCTGTCATGACAGCATGACAGCCCTCCCGGGTCAACTTCTGGGAGGCGCCGTTCTGCCTTTCGATCTCCGATCGAAGAAATTTTAAAGCTCACAAGTCACATTCAAAGGGTACTATAAGTGTACCAAATTTCAAAAAGATCCAACGGTCAGATTAAAAATTGGACATGTTACAAATTTAGTCAATTTTGCTGTCATGACAGCATGAAAAGCTGTCATGACAGCACTTCCGGACCAACTTCCGGAGTGCACCATTTCATCATCCGACGTCTGATCGGAGTGATTTCAAAGCCCACATGTCACTTTTTAAGAATACTATTAGCATACCAAATTTTGAAATGATCCAACGGACGGATTGAATTTTGTGTAGGTTACAATATAACTACTGTAGCTATCATAACAGCATTAAAATGCTGTCATGACAGCACCTCCAGACCAAATTTCGGAGTGCGTCGTTTCTCTGTCCGATATCCGATCAATGTGATTCCAAAGCCCACACGAAGCTTATAAAAGGTTTTACTTATGACCCAAATTTTAGAGAAATCCAACGATCGGATTAAGATTTGGACACCCGGATGCAAAAGTGCAGCTTTTTGGTAAAAACCATTTTCAAAATTGTCCAAATTTCATCCTAATGGTCATAAACCTGTGGGAACACTTTGGACACGTCAAATAAGACTAAAAACACCTGATAGAATATTCAAATGATGGAAAAACCTCATATATCAAAATTTGACCACCCGGGTGCCATTTCCCAAAATGGACCCTAAACCCCCAAAATGCACAAATCATACAAGAGTGGTCACAAATCAATCCAAATATCATATATTTATATAAATACATATGCTAAACATTTTTACTTGTCTCAGAGCTCCTTGTGGGGCCCACGCACCCACTCTCTCTATCCAAGGTGTATGTTTGCCCATACACATCATTTACAATGCAACCACTTTGCATTTGCTTATAAAATCACATATATATCAAAATAAATATCTGCTTGTAATAGAAACTTGGTCTACTAAGTAAATCCATCAAAACCACACACCATAACCAAGTTTCCTAGCCACAAGTCTGCAAACAGACAAAAATTCATACACAAGCACACAATCCACACATATTCACACACACATACATAATCATATCTTATTGGCACCCTAATCTTAAATACATTACAATATATTTGCTCAAAAGAAAGGGGTTGCAGTTCTTTACAAATCACAAGCAAACCCCTAGCTTTGCTCCTTTCCCCGTCCACCACTGGATCCTTCGCCTGGACCTAGAATATTGAAAAGAAAGGGGTGAGACAACCACAGTCTCAGTAACAGTGAAATTTACATTGATTATTACAAAGTAAGCCATAATCAAATAAACGAATAATAAATTCAACATAGTATATAATTTAGCCATTTAAAATGCATGAATGCATGACCTAGGCCGGTATAGCCTTTCATGACCAATAGAATGCCCCCTGGCACTCTTTAACTCACAGGTAAACCTTATACCTACTTGTACCTTCACAGGCACAAAACATAATCTAAGGCATGATCTAATCCACCGAACCGCCTATGCCCCTTCGACGTGAATCCTGAGCAGTCAAAGCTAACTCCCTCCCAGAGCCAGCCAGACTTACTCTCCATGTGAGGGCTACCTTGGCCTAGGCACTCAACCTCACACTTCATATGTCGGATTCCCTCCCCCACTGAGAGGTGTCGAACACTCAATACACTAACCACTTTAGTGCACTGAGTCCACAATACGTAAGACAACACTGAGTACTGACAGTATGCCATAGAATATCAAAAATCCACACCTTCTCATTGGTGAACTCCCACCGAGATCATGCCTTTTACTCTTGTCTACCTTTCCTGAGTATTGACCATTCAACACTCTAAAGTAGTATAATATTTATAAATCTCATTTCCATAAAAACATTGTTATTAAACAATTAGAAAACATATTTGCACTATAATCAAAGTAGTACCCCATAACCCCTTATAAAGCACATTTAATCTTTTAAAACATGTAATGCATGATAACTAGTAATATTTATTCAAAAATAGCTAAAACAAAGTAATAAGAAATATAAATTCTCCTGTTACCTCAACCCTTTGGTACCAAAAGGGTTCCCCTTATACAAAATAGGGCTCGGCTTGTTCCTTACTTCTCCATAAGTTCCACCAACAATTTTCTACAACATATAAGTGATCCACATCACTTATCATGACAAATAGCATTAATGAAGACTATAACTCATACCACACAACTTAGGTCAATGAGTCATAATCCACCCTAATGGTCCATATATTAAACCAACCATTCACATAGTATCACTTAACCACCAAAACCATTTATTAGCCATCACTAGGCTAATTTTCAATTTATATAATTTTTTAATCAATTAAAAACCTTTACATAGTGCCTCCAACTTTTACCATTAGCCCTTATAATGAAAACCAAACCTTAATTTAAATCTTATTGGGCTCAAATAGCAAAATTATAACTAAATCAATAGGCTTAAACCATTGAGGAGCAAAAACCCAATTTCTCAAGGTTTATTTTGTGCCCAAAACACCTCTTTTCATCTAATTATTCACTCAAAACATTAGATCACTATATAGAAACTCAAAACATGCTCTCTAGAATCCAAAGAAACAAAAGCTTACAAGAATAAAGCCTTTGGGATCAAAATCCAAAAATTTTTTCTTCCAAAAATTGAAGAAAATCAAGAGAAAGAGAAGAGGATTGAAGTAGAGAGTTTACCTATCGTGTAGCCGAGCTCGCAACAGTCGCAAAGACTCCTAGATCCAAGCCTAACTCCCTCCCTTTCTCTTCTCTTCTTCCTCTCTCCCTCTCATACGTTTCCTTTCCTTTCCTTTCCAATTCAGTTTCTGCGTTTCTGCATCAGTTTTGGTCTTTAAATTGCTGGTCAAAAAGTTTGGAAAATTACAAGAAAGGGCCCAACATTTTTTATTATTGCACAAAAGCCCAGGTCAACTTTGGTAATTTTTCCCATAGTTAAAAATCAAATAAAATCAAACTTTTGCTTAGTAAAATTCAAACTCTGGGCCTCTATCAAATTATTCTAAATTTTAATTTAATTATAGATATTTTATTTTATTTTTTATAAATCCGATTCTTAAAATTTCGGGATGTTACACATTTTAATGTCTATTTACAACCTAGAATGAGTTTGAATCTTAAACTTGTTTCATTGATTTTAGGAAGACAAAAGACACAAAATAAGCTCATGTCCCAAAATTGCCTAAAAATTGTCAAAATAATCAAAATACCCTTAAACTATGAATAACCCTAATTGATTCCAAAGGCCTAAAAATGTCTAAATATGTAAGAATTAAGTTCCCAAGGATGAAAAAATGCAAGAAAATCATCATAAAATTTTTGCAAATAATGCGATATGTCATATATCAACACTTGTCCCAATTCTTGAAAAGGTAATTTTATATTTTCAAATCAAATTGTCTTGCTTCCAATAAAAGTTTGATAGAACATAAACACCACATTGAATAGTCATTTTGTTAACTTATTTATTTCACTTTTTTAGTTTTAAGCTTTTATTGCTAATGTAATCAAAAAAATTCTATCATCAAAAGAAAAAAGAATTCAAGACACACACATGTATGGCTTTTCAAAATTTGTATGCTAATGTTACCATATCCCTATATACATGTGTGTGTGTGTGTGTGTGAATCACATAATTCTCAAATGCAAAGATAGATGCTAAATTGAAGATTGCTTCTCTTTTGCCTACGTTCACATTTAGATATGAATCTAATTATATTTATTTCTTTATTTGATATGCATTTTCTTCCTAATTATTTTTTCTCCCATGATTTTGACTTGAAATATTGACTTCCTACATTGACACTTGGTTGCTTCATATTTTGTTGTTATATCAAGCTTCTTTTGTATTGTTTATGCTAGTGTTTGGATCATTGCACCTAAAGTTATATATATTATTATATATGTGTAGATATTGATTGAAGTTGATACCTTTATTTTACATTTCTATACACAAAGGTGATCTTAATAGAGAACAGGAAAACAAGAACTTTTAGGAAAGCTTTGCTATATTATTTTTTTTTGTTATAACTACATGAGTTTATTATGACAGTGATGTAACTTAACTATATTTGGTTGGTTATTGTATAGCTATGAATTTGTGACCTAACTTAACTATGTACTCATTTTGAAATGTATATTATGTCATATTTGTTAAATTGGTATTGTTCATGAACTATGTTTACTATTATTTATCATATAAAACTAATCAAATTAACTTAAAAAATTATATTTCTAAATTTAATATTATAACTAAAAAATAAGATTACAATTCTAAGATTTATTTAGCACTTTAAGCAACAAATAACAATTATATTAATATAAACATAAATTTGTTGCCAATACTTTGGTTAAAATTGTTGTTTATTTTAAGCTTACACAACATTTATTTAGAGTTGCCATTGTCTTTTTGCATACATTTAATAAGTGTTGCATGCCTTTAATTTAGGCAACAGTTTTAAACTGTACTTAAAATATAATACTTTTAAACTATTCCCATAGATTTATCATAGAACTTTTCCTATAATATGTGAATAGGTAACAATTATTATAAAGTGTTGCCTAAAGATAAGAAGAATTGTTGCCTTCGATAATAAGTAATGTTAGAATAGGAAACGGTTGTAAAATCTTGCCTAAATGTTTAGGCAATGGTTTTCATATATACGGCAACACTTTTAAACTGTTGTTATAAGGCAAAAATGTTGTAACGAGAGAAAGGATTTGAAATTCTTATTCTAGTGTAGCCCTTGAACTCAAGCTTTCCATCTTGCTCCGTGAAACCAATCTACCTAGCCTTCCATCTTCATCTTCAAAGCTTTCATGGAGTTCCTTAAGAACACAAACAAGAGAGCCATATCAATGAAGAAGCCATAGCTTCAAGTAAATTTTAAGGGAATAGGTTGGTTTTGTAAAGAACAGTAGTGATCTTGTGTGAATTGGTGGAGAGATAAGAGAGATATGGTAATAGGAAAGAGTAGAAAAATGAAGAGAAAATGTGATTAAGTGATAAGAAAAGGGGGAAAATGAAATTAGTTAGAAAGTAGAAGATGAAGTGGATATGTGAATGAGAATAACAATATATGAGTCTTAATGTGAGCTAGCTTGTCAAAGACAAAATTGCAATGCATTTGGGTGAAATTCACATGGTGGGTAGCTAGGAATTAGGTATTTTGGAGAGACATAGTAATTACTTTAATGTGTAAGTGGCTAGGCAAGTTGCAAGTTAGATTCCTCTCTTGATTCTTCTACAACTTTCCTATCTACTACTCTTCCATTTGTGATATAGTGTATCTCTTCCTTCTAGGTATATTTTATGCCTTCTTGAAATGAATGTGATGTCTTCAATTCTCCTTCAAGTGATCAATTAATATTCACATTGCATATTATTTATTCTCTTTTATGATGTAACCTGCAATCTAAGAGAATAAAATATTCAATAGAATCATCAATTTTAAATCTTGAAAAGGTGTGGATCTAAGCTAATAAATAGTGCTCATTTTGTATTTACTTTCACTGTTATAGTGAATAGTCTAGTTCAAAATGAATATTTTCAACTTGCTTTAGGCTTCATACTATTAATTTAAAATTTTTATCTCCTTTCTAAATTCAAATTCAAATGATTCAATTTGCTATCTATTTTTCATCTCCCTTTTAAATTCAAATATTCATGTCATATTTGCTCTCTATGTGCTTTGTTCATCCAAAATATGAATTAGCTAGGTCTTATTTAATCTCTATTTTCTATCTCCCCCTATGGAGTCTCAAAATGAATAGTGCTAGCTCTTTATTTCCTATGTACTTCCAATAATCCATAATTGATATTGCCCTCATTATTTCCTATGTTTCTTCCATTACTTTGCTTCTCACAATCACATTTCACATCTACAAGATAGGAACTTGGATAATAACTTTAAACTTTTCCAAGATAGTTTTCATCTATGGAACCATTAAGAATGGCATTGATGAGTCTAACTTGATCATAAAGTTTTGAGCAAGTGGACCATAGTACTAGCAATGATTATTTTTAAGGACAGGTTAGAGCATTTCCTTCTTCTACTTTATTTTTTATTCTTTTTACCATAGATTTTTACTATACAAATATTATAGAGGATTCTAAGTAATATTTAAATAGGTATACTTTGAATGTTCTTTGGATACTCTATTCTTGGGTTCTTCCCTAGCTAAGAATTATGTTTTTGTAAATTCTTGTGAGAAAACAAGTGATTGAAATTCCTCTAAGTGGGTCATCAAGCATATAAAATTCGATGATTGGCCTTTAATAGGTTGATACTAAATGGGAGTTTTAGACAAGCTGGTACAAATATTTTATGTGTTTTAAACCCTCACATTTTCGTGTACTTTTTGCTTATAAGTCCATATGGTTAATCAAATTTGGGGCTTTAATATTCTATACAAATGGACTTGCTTCATTTTTTGTAGTGTTTCTTTTATTTTTGCCATTTCTAATACTTTGCCTCTGTAATCAAATCTAGCATGACATCATATGCAAGCGATCTAATTTGAGTTTCAAGAGGTAGAGACAAGCAGAGATTGAAAGGTCATTGTAGATGATGTTGTCTTTAGATAAAACTATAGTTTGGCGAATTGAGGGAGAGATGGGTTAGTTGGTGACTTGAAGGAGTATTCCACTCTGCCATCCTTATAGACTTATGCATTTTTCAATTTCTATTCATGATTTGAGATAGTTCTATGTCAACCACTTTTCAGTTGCTCTCCATGTTTATTACTAACCTAAGATGGAAACTAGGTGTAGATCCTTATCTCTGAATCATGGCTTTGCTTAGAGCTCTTTTTGAAACATCCTTTCCACTCTCATTCTTCCTTTATGTAACATCCTAATTTTAAGCTAGAAATTAATCAAGGAAATATATGTAATTGAGGATTTAGTTGAGAAAAACATGTGTATTTAAAGATTGAATTGAGGAATTATAATTATTGATGAGTAATTGTGAAATTTGTTAGAAACAGCAACAACATCCAAAATGGGGTAAATTGGGTATTGAGAATTTTTTAACTTATTAAAGATTTTCACAATAAGTTCAGTGAAAACACAAATAGTAATATCAAAAATATAATATTCACAATTTTATGTTAAAGAACCAAGAGAGACAGAGTGTACTATAAATGTGCAAAATGTAAAGAGTTGAGGGAAAAAGATAATGCACAGAAAAATTATCCTAGTTCACCCAACCACTTAACCTATGTCTAGTCTCCATTAGAGCTGGGAATAAGGCCAAGCTTGGAGGGCCAAGCCTAGAGGCCCTATTTAAATAAGGGCTTTTTAAAATAACCCAGCTTGAAGGCCTAGCCCTGATAAGCCTTGTAAAAAAAGGCTCAAGCCTAAGCAGCCCTTCAAGCCCAGTTAATCTTTTTTAGTGAAATAGAAGTGCAGAACATGAAGTTTTTTATTTTGGTCAAAGCCTCATGTGAAGTTTGAAGTCTACATTTTCCAGTATTAATCAAAAAAGAAAAACAAATTGTAGTCTCATATCGTGAACCTTAATTCTCAAATCAGACAATCAATCCTCAGTCTTCACTCTTCACCTAGCTCACCGACACATCGTGAACCTTAAGTCTTACACCATGAACCTTGAGTCACGCTAAACCTGCGAGCTTGACGCTTCTCCCTCAGCCTCATGCCATTGTCGTAGTCCCTCTACCTCACACCAATGTCGGATCCCTCACCCTCATCATCACTTCTCTGCCTCATACCTCTTATTCTCATCCACCTGATTCTACTTAGCTCTCCTTCTCTCCATTTTCTCTATCGCAACTCGTCACCTTGGACCTATAATTGCTTCTCCCTTTTGCTTGTCCATAGACTAACTTCCTGCCTCATCAGCCACATCTTCATGCCATCGTCCATCCCTCTCACCCCTAAGACTCTACTCTGCTCTCCTTCAGACCTTTATGCCTTACATCTCTGCCTTTTGTCTCTCCCAATCTCTCCTCTCAACTTTCACCAAGTTAGTCAATTTCTAACATATCATAGATTTTTTTTTATTTTGATTACATACACGTAATTATTCACCCACCTAATTAACTTTGTTTAATTTTTTAAATTTGGATTATACACCCCTGATCATAGAAAATAACTTGTTCACCTAATTAAATAACAATGTTGTCTATCTTTGCTTTAATGTTGTATCTATTTTTATATGATGCTGTTGGCTTCAGTTTTAATATGTGGTTTTTAATTTTGATTATGTGGTTTATGCTTATTTGCATAATATGTCATCCTCTAGTGCCAAGAGTAATGAAACTAGTATGAAGTTAGATGAGGGGGATGGAAAAAGAGAATTAACTTCTACCCAGTTTACTACATGTAGCCTAAAATCACCTAAGAAAGCAAAAAGTTTGACCTTAAATTTTTGGAAATCTTTCTCTAAAGTAGTTAATGAAGACGGGGTAACAAAGGCAAGTGTAATGGTTGTGGCACTTTCTTAGCATGTGGTGGAAATTATGGCACTTCATATCTAAGTCATTATATTAAGCACTATGTAGATCTTCCAAAGGTCCACAATGTAGACTTGATGATATTAGATAATTAGGGTAATGTAAGATCTAGACAAATCAATAATCCATGTATAAGGAAGTTGTTAGGGATGTTGATTGTTGCACATGATTTTCCATATTCCTTTGTTAAATTTCCTCTTCTTAGAGAGTTGTTCAAGGAATGTAATCCCAATGTTAAGCTTATAAATAGAAAGACTATTGTGTCAAATATTAGAAGATTGTATGAAGTATAAAAAGACAAGTTAAAAGTGATGTTATCAAAGAGTCCTAGTAGAATATATTTAACCTCTAATTATTAAACTGCTGTAACATCTGAAGGTTATATCTACTTAATAGCACATTTTGTGGATAAAAATTGGAAGCTTAATAGTAGAATACTTTCTTTTTGTAAAATGGAGCCTCCAAATTTTAGACATGAATTAGTTAACAAAGTTTTTGAGAGCTTAAGTGATTGGGGGATTGAAAAGAAAAATTTTACAATTACTTTAGACAATGCATCTACAAATGATTATATGGCTAAGATCTTGAAAGACAGGTTTATTTTGCAAAAAAACTTGATTTATGATGGGGAATTCTTTCATGTGAGGTGTTGTGCACATATCTTAGACTTGATAGTTCAAGAAGGTGTGAAAGTGACAAATGTTGTAGTAAATAAAATTTGAGACAATATTAAATATGTTAAGATGTCTGAGTCTAGGATGAAAGTTTTCAAGTAGTGTGCTAAGCAAGTTGGTGGTATTGAAACCTCAATGGGATTGCGATTAGAGATGCCTACTAGATGAAATTCCACTTATGACATGCTTGAAAGTAGAATTAGATATAAAAGAGCTTTTGTTTGCATGTCTTATGGTAACATTAATTTTAAGCATTCCTTATCAAATGAAAAGTGTAAGAGAACAGAGGAAATGTGCATTTTCTTACAATGATTTGCCATGATTACAACTTTGATTTATGACATATCCTATCCAACCTCAAATATGTATTTTGGATAAATAGCAAAAGTTGAGATTTTATTGAATGATGTCATTAGCAATCATGATCTTGTGATTTATGGTATGAAAATTATAATGAAAGATAAATTTGATAAGTATTGGAGTGATTATAGTGTGATCCTTTCAATTGGAAGTGTTCTTGATCCACGACCAAAGCTTAAAGCAATCAAGTTTTTTTTTCTCTTTAATTGATCCTGTGGATTACTACATGAAAGTTAATAATATCAAGCAAAAGTTGTATTATATCTTTGATCAATACAAAGATTTGGGTGGATCTTCTATTAATGTCACATGAAGTTCAACTCTAATACAAAGTCAACCAAGCTCAAGCACAAGTGGAAGGATGGCAGAGAAGAAAGAACTAACCGTGTCTTGGACTCAAATTTATGGTGTAAGTTTTATTTATCTAATGCACATTATCTCATTACTGTTGGTTTATAATTCCTTATTTGATACTTTTCACTTTATTTTTAAATGTAGGATTTTCTTAATTTTAAGAGTAAAGATGTTTCTTCAGTTGGGAAAGTCGAACTAGGTTATTATTTGGAAGAAGTTTCTCTTGATGGTCACCAATTTCTAGTGTTGGATGTGTTGCATTGGTGGAAGACTAATCAATAATGATTTCCCAATCTTTCAAAGATAGCATACAATATTTTAAGTATTCCGATCACTACAATAACTAGTGAATTGGCTTTTAGTATTGGCTCCTGTGTTTTAACAAAGTACCGTTCTAGCCTCCTTCTAGATAATGTACAAGCATTGATTTGTACCAAAAATTTGTTACATGGTTTTATGCCACCATTATGTGGTAATTTTTGTTTTATGAAATATTTTGTCTTGTGATATATGTGAGTGTGTGTATTTAATAATGATAAAATTTTGTTAATTTTTATTGTAGGTGAGGAAGAAGTAGTTGAAGAGTATATTGACATTGAAGCTCCTCCATCTTCAACAAGTGGACCTACTTTTGAGGGTTCTAATGTTTTATTTATAGATTATGAGGATGAGCAGGATTTAGGTTTTGATTGATGAATATGTGTTGTTTAGATTTCTAAATATGTTCTTTAATTTCTAAAAGATTGTGAGGATTTTAATTTTTTTAATTTTAAAATATTTTAATTAATTTATTATGTTTATTTTTTTAATTTTTTAGAACAAGGCTTCTAAGTCCGGCCCTGAACCCTTTACATAAGGGCTGAGCCTCAAAAAAAGAGTTAAAAATAGAGAATCGGGCTTAAGGGCTGGGCTCACCTATTTTCCCAACTTTAGTCCCTATGCTCACACTTGAGAATTTTTGCCATATTCATAATCTTTAATGGATTTTTGCCACCATAGAACAATACAAAAGTTTGACAGGGCACTTGTGAGCCGTTTACAAATATCTTACAACACTTATGAGTCTCTCAAACTCAAGAGATCACTATGTTAGCATTAGGCTAGGAGATGAATGGAAATGATAGGAAGAAAAATAAAAATAAATAATTAAAGATATTGTAGATTTAAAAAGATTGGAAGATCAAAGATATTTTATTAGGATATTTTATTAATCAAGAATATTTTGTTTTAATTATTGTAATATTTGAATTATGATTATCTTTTCATTAAATTTTAGGATTTCAAGAATTTCTTGCATTTAATTCTAAGATTAAGGTTGGGGCTTATAAATAGCTCCTTAGCTCATTTGTTTAGTAGACATACATTTGATTGAATAAGAATTACCATTATTTTGCCTCTCCTTTAAATTTTCTCTTTTCTCTATTCTCACTACTAATCTCGTTATCTCTTTTCTCTTTTCTATATTCTCTTCCCCTTTCTCCTTCCCTATTCTGCATCAATTGGCATTAGAGCCAAGGTTCCCATTCTACTTTTATTATCAAACCCACTCTAAAATACCTTTTTAGTACCAAAAATCAACATATAGAAATGCTTTAGGAGATAAGTTTATAACTTAAAGCTCATTAAGTTACTCAATAAGGTTCTTCAACCCTAAATTCTAGGTTCTTTGCTCTTTATCTCTTTTCCTAATTCTTTTTTCCTATTATTCTTGTTTATTTTCACTTTTCTTCACTTTAAGCCATTTTACCATATTTCCATCTTTTTGATATTATTTTGTTTTCCATATGTTGTTTCCTTACTTTTTTATTTAATTATTACTCCATTTTTTCCTTTCATTCATGCAATTTTTCCTTTGATTTACCTTAAAAGAATTTATTTTATAAATATTTTGGCCCCATACCTGAGTTAAAATCTACCTTAGGCAAGTTGAAGTTTCTATCTGTTTTCCTAAGGGGTTTCCAAGCCCCCAAAGGTCACTACGAAAACTTTACTCAGGTTGTTACTTATTTAGAATGTTTAATCCTTAAGGAACTTCTGAGTTCTTAAAGGGTTAGACTTATTGAATAAGGTCTTCACCTTTTCGGTGAAGGCAACTTGGGAACCTTTTCTTAAATAGGATATTAGAGTCTCTTAGTAAAAAAAAACCTACCTTCAATCATGATGTTATAGCCTTATTCAATCACCAATATGATTATATTAATAGTCAATATAATTATATTGATTATTATCCGTGTAATTATCATTATCAATATAATTATGTTGATTTACACCTCTATGATTATGTCAATCATCATCAATGTCAAAATAAATATGATTTAGTTGACCAATCAAACTTAGATTTCATATATTCACGTCTTGAACTTATGAGAGATAAAATTGATTAACACCAAAGCTCCCTTCGATCAACATTAAAAGAAGAGAATTGCCATCACGTTAAGAAAGAGAATTCATATCACGAGGAAGAAACTTCTAATCCTATCGATAATATCTTAAAATCACACAAAAACCTTAATATTTTGACTTCTAAAGGGGATGATATTCCCAACAAAGACCTTTTGCCTAAAGTAATAACATTGATGATTTTGTGATCAAGGTATGTGACAATCTAGACATGAGGAAGGTTTCAAACCATATTGAATATTTTACACCCATTACAAAGATATGTGAAACTGAGAAATAAGTAAAAGCCAATGATATGGTAGAGAAATTGCATATACAAATTCTACCCATGATGGTTATTCCTTTTGAAAATATTAATGATGGTATGCAATTTGATCCTATTCTTATTTTACCTTGTTGTCTGCTACACCACATAGTGCTAAGGTTATTGCAGCTCTAAAAGAATAAATTATTCTTAAACCACACGGTTCCCTCCAATATTATCTCGTTCATTGGAAAAGATTTCCATACTTGTATTCTGTGATTCTACATGCTCAAATTGTTTGTTATTGATTGGATGCCATTTATTAGTATCTGATTTGCTGGAAGGGATTCCCAAATATAGCAACAACCTAGAATCTCTCTATCCCATCATATTTTTAGAGTATATCCACAATTTTACTCTCTAGAGGAGAGTTCTTCAAGCAAGGTAGAAATGATGAGAAAAAAAATAAATAAATAATTAAAGATATTGAAGATTTGATAAGATTGGAAGATCAAAGATATTTTATTAGTATATTTAATTAATTAGGAATATTTTGTTTTAATTATCATGATATTTGAATTATTATTATCTTGTCTTTTAATTTTAGGATTTTAGAAATTTCTCACATTTAGTTCTAAGGTTAAGGTTAAAGCTTATAAATAGTGCCTTAACTTATTTGTTTGGTAGACGCACATTTGATTGAATTAGAATTATCGTTATATTGCCTCTCCTTTTAGTTTTCTCTTCTCTCTATTCTCTCTACCGAACCATTTATCTCTTTTCTATATTCTCTTTCCCTTTTCCTTCCCCATTTTGCATCAATCTCTCTTAATAGCAAGGCAATCTCTCCTTACTAAATTCACCTTTACAAAGAAAATTCTCTCCTCTATACAACACAAGAGATAACATCCCTTGATTCACTTATGAATAAGTAAAAGGTATTTCCTAATGAATTCTCACTCAAAGAAATGATAGGAATGATGTTTGGTTTACTCAAATAAATCTCTCAAAAGAGTAGATTGTAAAGTCCCAACTCAATCAAGACTTTACTATTTCAAATCACACAATCAATAAATAAAATTAAATCAATAGCCCTTTATTTGTTTTCAAATCACGGGATCTCAACTTCTTAAAATATATATTCAAATAAAAGAGCTAGCCAAAGTGCAAACACATTCATAAGACTCAACAAGACATAACATCTCAACCCTAAAAAAAGGCCATATGCTATGGCTTGTACCACATGTATCGCAGCATCTAGTATAAAGCAATGTGCTCTGTTTCTTTCTATGTCATGCACCGTAACGCATATGATAACTCAGAAGATGAACTTCCACCACACACCATTTCCACATACAAGATTCGATTAGAGTGATTCAAGCGCCCACACGAAGCTTACAACATATACTAGCTAATAAAATAAGTTTGGACTCGATCTGATGGTCCAATCTAAAATTGGATACCGGAGTGTAAAAAGTCATTTTTTTCTTTCAAAACTTACACCCTAATTGCTCAATTCTTATTTCTTGTCCTATTAGATCACTTCAGGCCTTGAACTAAATCCAAGAAAACCATATACTCTTGATTGACACTACTAATCACATATATTATGCCATTTACTCAAATTAACCTCTCAATGTCACATTACATACTTGTGGACTTATATGAGGCATACCACATAAACACATATACACAATTAGACTTGTTTCACTTTCAACCCTCTGACTCTTATATAAGGGGCTTCGCCTCACTATATAGTTGGGAATCACAATATACTCAACTCTTTCAAATGAGCCTTTGCCTCACCATTCGTGTGAAGTTCTCACATATGTATACACAATTCACATTTAACACTAATCACCACATCAATTCACATATAAATAAGTGAAACAAGTTACATATAACATACACTTACTTGAATGGCATCTAGGCCTACCCACGTACCCTCTACCAGGGCACCTTAGCGAGATGCAACACCATATACATATACAAGCAAGGTTTCACAATACAATTCATACACATACTTACTCATACATCCTAGTTGGTAACTCAAACTCTGTATAACTTTATACATTCATTTATACATATGGTAGTCATACTACTAACAAATAAAGCTACTCTTTCCTCGTTTCCTTTCCTGACCTTATTGTGCTCTCTTCACCTATGTTCAAAAGTAACGGAGTGAGACATTCATCCGAATAACTTGGAGGTAACCCCAATTACCAATTAGTAAGCAAAATTATAAATAAGAGATAAAATAACATGTTTTTCAATCAAAATAATATCATATGCATATACAAAAATTCATTCTCATCAATCTTATCATGCTTGTGCAATGCATTCCTAGTTCCACCTAGCGGAGTAATCTCTATACTCAGACTAGGACTTCCAATCACATAGAATAGGGCCCACCATACCACTACTCAGACCAGATAATCCTCTTCACATATGGTTGGTCTCCTAGGTCCATCATAGTAGAGTTAAATTCTATACTTTAGATCATCAAGAGTTCCTAGCCTTATACAGAGTAGGACTATGGCCCCTTACCCTAGTTTAAGGTAACCTCTTGAGCATTGTATATCTGAGATCTATCGTGACAGAGTCAAGCTTTACGCTCTAGATTATCAAGATTCTTCTTTTAGGTCCATCCTAGTGAAGTCAAGCTCTACACTCTAGATCATTAAGACTTCTTGGACCTCCTCACGGTAGGGCCACGTCCCCCTGCTATAATCCATAGTATACTTGCGAATGTGATACATGTCAATACACATGCCACTTCAAATTCATTTTAATCAATACTCACACACCCTTATACATATACTTTCACAATACTACTACTCTATCAATTCACAACATAATGCACGTAGTTATATGAAAGTACTTATAAACAATTTCATAAACAAATAATTAAAAGAGTTACTCTAGTTGCCTTTAAACCTTGCTACTAAGGTTTACTAACCACTAAGCTCTTAGAGGCTTAGATTCTTACAAGCAATGTCACAGGTGTTTAATGTACGCAACACAATACCCCTTAGTCAATTATCAACACTTAGCATAAGTATTGATTTGGCTAAACTAAATCTCTTAACACACAAAATAATTCAATGAGAACCTCTTTGAATCCATTTATCCATTATTTATAGTTATTAGCCCTATAGGCTATTCAAACAACCATAATAATCTCTTAACACATTACTCAACCATAATTTTGCCATTTAATCTTACTTTTTGGCTATTTTAAGCCAAAAATCCTTAAAGCTTAACCATTCAACTTCATACTAGTCATAAAACTATAGTTCCATATTTGATAGCCTATTTTTGACACTTCTTTTAAATTATAACACCTCAAAACTTTGTGATTCAATTTCTTAACTAATAAAATTTAATGAAAACAAGGTAGAATTAAAACTTAGGATTGTGTGATACTTACCCAGCAAGTTAGTAATCAAAGGAAACTCCTGAACTCTAAATATTGCTTGCCCTAGCAGAGCTGACCTCCTCTTCCTCTCCAGATGTGTTCCCAATACTTCCTCTTCTAATTTCGTGAGCTGATCACATCAAATTTAAGTGATTCTTGCACAATGTGTCATGGCAAAAATGCACTGTGATACATGAAGCTTCCATCGTGGTACGTGGCACAATGAGATCAATCTTACTTGTGCTTGCGCGTTATGCCTCGAACAACTATTCTACCCTTCAATCTTATCAATGCAACACCTAAACAACACAAAACATCAACTCAACACCCAAACCACAATCAACCTACTAATTACTAATTTACTCCTGATTAGCAACTAATTCTTGAGATTGAAATTCAAGATGTTACATAGACCTTATAAACTTAATGAGAGCTTTTCATAAATCTATTATAGATTTGATAAAAGAATGAATGCATATGAATTCGATGTACAAAATGATGTTTTCAAGAATTCTAAAACTAAGAATGATGATAGAATAATCACATTGTGAGCTCTTCCACGTCCATTAGCTTGAATCAGGTCATATATATAGTTTAATAAAGTTTTAGACCATTAGAACAATGAATATAGTCATTAGTGACATTTCAAGTATGAAACTTACCTCAATCACATGTGAAATAGAGCATGGCTAAGTTTCTTATTTTCATATATAACATTTCAAGCGTGGACACAACCATTTTCATGTGGGATTTGTGAGATGTAAACTTCAAACAATTTTGTATAACAAATTAAGCATGGATGCATCTCACTCTCTATAATGTGAAATGGTAGAAACTCTAAGCCATTTGAGATAAGAAATCACACATGATCGTGTTCCAAATCAAGCTTGAATTGGCTTGATTGGTTTTAGGCTCTTTTATATTAGATTTTGGTTCAAGTAATCATGTGACAAATCAAGCATGAAAATTCTCCTTCCAAGATTGAAACTTCACTTCTATAAAATTCAATCCGATACTAGATGAAATTCAAATGTGGATTTATTTAACATTTAAGCATTGAATTGCAGTACAGAAGCTTCACAAGAAATTTCATATGCATAAGTAACAAATTAAGTGTTGATCATTTTTTATTCAAGCAAGAAATGATAGGAGTGATTTTGGTTAATTCAAATCAAATGTGAATTATAGTACTTGACTTCTATTATCCAATTAAAGCATGACTCACCTCATTTTCAAGCTGGAATTGATTATGTCAAGTCCTATTATTCACAATAATGATCATTTCAAGTGTGAATCATCCCAAATCAAGCTTGAAATAGATAATTGAATGCTAATGCACTCTAAATGTATGATATTTAAAATCAAAGGACTTATGAGCCTAAAGTCAATTCTAAAATGATGCGTTCTAATAAAATCATTGACAATTGATAAGCTCTCATATTTTTTACATTGAATCTAAAAGAAATAAATTAACCTATTAAACTTAATCTTCTCTTAATTCTTCATGTTCTTGGAGGTTTTATCACTTCAAAATACATGGTTCAATAGAGTTATGTTTGATAAAGTCTATTGAGGTTGATTAATTATTTAATTAAAATTAGGCATATGATTATGTATGAGGGTTATTTGGAGCTCAAAATAGGTATTGGGTTAGATTGCACCTAAATTATTAGGCTTCAATGAGATTTTCCAGCACTATACCATGTACTACAGCACATGGCACATTTTTAGCATTTATATTCTATTTGAAAAATCTAAAAGAGAGGGAAAGAAATAGAATAATGGGAGGCAAAATTAAATGGCTCTGATAGGCTTTGGTCTAAGGCTTTAATCATGCATGGATTTGAGCTCCCAAATAGCTAAGGTAACTTATTTAACCACTCTCTTACTATATAATCTTCCTTTTGATTTAGATATTACAATGGATTTATCTAGGGTTTTGTTTTCAATGATACCCAGCCCTTAATTCCAAATTAATTGGGTGTTTTTAGGATATATAAGTGTTGTTTAGATAGTTTTGATTCTGTCTATGGCAAGGGGATGATTATATCCAAAAATCCTAGGTTGTTAAGAGATAATTAGTGATGATTTGAGTGTTTAGAGGTTAAGTTTAGTGATTAAAGTGTATAGGAATGCATTAGGGTTGTGAGATTAATTAATCTAACCTAGGTTGCAATTAGTGTTTAAACACTTTGATTTCTCCAATTAGTAGTGTATTATTGATGATAAATACTATATTATGTGTAAATTTTTGTACTATTGCCATATAAGGTAGTAATATGCTTGTCCAGGAAACTTTACTTGCAAGGAGTAAAGGTGACCTTAATGTGTGGTGATATGTGTTTTGTGATGCATTGTTGTATTTTGTCATTAGAAATATCATTTGGAAAATATATTATTTAAAAAAGGAATGTTTATTGTTTGGAAAATTGTTATTTCCAAGTGGGTCTTTGAATATTGTTTATGATTATGTTAACATTTAAATAATTGTTTAGAAGTATGTTTACACTTATTCATATTTGTTGTTTGGAAAATACCATTCACATGACTTTGTTTAGGTTTGAAACATATTTGGGAATTCTTATTGGGTTTGTTGGAATACCATATGGTATACACTCATGGCTTTTAGCTTGAACAAGCGTGCCTTTAACTGGATGAGCTAACCATAGGCATGGACTTTAATCCCAAAGTAAAGAGGGCTATAAGGTGTAGTCATGTATTTTTGTTTTAATTATTTGGATATTTTGTTTTTTGGAAACATGTTGTGTTTGCCTACTTAACAATTGCATGATTAGTTTCATCATATGCATCATTGCATATTAATATTGGTTACAACCTTTATATCATATTCCTCATAGTTAACAATTTTTCAGAAGAGTCTAGCAAGAGAAGTACTAAAGGCATGGTGTTGGTGTGAGGACACCAAGTAGTAATGTTAGACCTCATTTTGTTTAATTATGTATATTTAACCTTAGGGTATACTTTTGTGTATTAAGCATGTGACTTGGTATTTTTGGATTAAACTTTTACATGGTAGCCATGAGACATGTTTTTAACACTCAATCTTATTTTGATATGAATATTATGTTTGGAGTATGAAATTATGTTATGGTAAATTATGTTTAATTTTTATTATAATTGTGTTGGGTGGCCATAACCCAACTGGTGAAATTAATTTCATATGATTGTTATGATGATCTACTCAAGTCATTTTATGCATTTATGATATTGTCAACTATAACATTCATTTAATCTAAACTCAATTAATTAAGTTAATGATGATAATTAGTGAATTGATAAGGTGTGTGGCTAGAGGGGTCTAATGACTATATTTGATTGTGATTTTAGCCCTAAATTGGGTTTGAAGTAAAGTCGAGCCATCCGAGTAAGGAAAGAAGAGGAAAAGTTGAAGAAAAGTCCTCTATGCCATATGCCATGAAGCGAGGAATGCCCACCATGGCGCATAGAGGCAAATCAGCATGAACTAAAGTTCTCTATGCCACATGCCATGGTGAAAAGCTGAGAGCACTATGGTACATGACTATAATTTTGCTTAAACTGGTTTGGATCTGTGCGAGAAAATAGAGAGGAGGAAAGGAAGAGAATGAAAAGAACAACTTGACTCTGATAAGGCACGCATATTAGGACCATTAAGGATATTTAGAAGCTTCCTAACATCTAAGTTAAGGTTTGAGTGTTAATAGTGATTTTCAATTTATACGAGCTATAGGTCCTAACCCATTAGTTAAAATAGATATAATGGAAATTATTTAGAATATTTAAACCTAACGTTAATGGTTTTAGGAGTAGCTAGTTAGAGGAAGCCATTAATATCCTAAATTTGCAATATATGAGGTTATTTGGAGTATTTGATACTCGTTAGTTGTGGTTTAATAACTCATTAATGATAATATGGATCATTGAAACTTAGTAAACCTATTGGTTATTATGGGTAGTGAATTTAAGGTGTTGATGGAATGAGAATATGGAGTTAATTATTGAGAAATTTAGTCGTAAAGGGATATTGACCCACCTTGTGAAATGATTGTAGACTACTATTTTGGCACCATTTGAGCTTGAAAAGAAGCTTTTGAAGTTAGTTATTGTGAAGGGTAAACCTTTAACCTCTCAAAAGTTTGAAGTAACTAGGAAAAATCTATTTTGTATGGTTGCATGTTAACTAGATAATTGTTGAAATTAATGATTTAAAACTTATTTGATTTGTAAAAATTATTGATGCAATTATGGCGATGAGGTTATAGCGTAAAATGAATCTTGCTTGTAGGTATGAATAAACGGTATGCATGTTTGGGATAATTATTATTGATGTTGATGCTAAGAACATGCTTATATGTGAATGATAGAATGATTTTTGATATAGATTGCAAAGTAAAAAGAGCATTCCTGTGAATGAGATGAATGGTTAACTAAATTGCGTAATATGTGTAAGTTGTGCATATCATGATCATTGGTGAGAGTTTTCTTAGGAAGAGGAGTAGATTGATAAACCCACATGGTACTAATGGCTTACCATTGGAATTGAAAGCTTGTCTTAGCACCGACTGTTGGAATCAGGAGGTAGCCCTTGTTCCATGGTTGATTTGGGACTGTCCCACTTATTCTATGAGGGACTCGAACCTAAGTAGTCTTCACCAGTTCATGAGAAAGCTAGATTAGGTGTACAATACCTCATGGTTGTTAGTATTATGGAAAATTATGATACTTAAGTAAGTGAGTTAACCCTAGCCTAGTAACTCCTCACAAGTGAAAGGCTAAGTTAGTCCGTCGTATGGACGTAGCCACTTAATAGCCACTAGTTTCATGTCGGAGGTAACATAAGGGTATAGAGTTGGCATGTGATCATACATTTAGATCCGACCATATGGTTGGTATTATTATGGTCTGGCATGTATTAGGGTGCATGATTGTTAATTTTGTGATACCACATTGTGCATAATTGATATGACATGTGATAAGTGTTTATGCCCGATCATATGGTTGTTATTGTTGTGATGGTGGTTATATTTGTTATATGTGTGTTATATTTGTGATTATTGCCATTTTATCTATTTTTAATTGATATGTAACTGTATAGTTTAGGTGAAATTTGGTTATTGAGTGGTTGTACTTACTCTTCAATCTTTAATATTTTTAGGGCTTAGCTTATCGAACTAAAATTAGAGGAAACACGCTAAGGCTTATGATTGTAGAGTAAATCCTACTTATATGCCTCATTATGTTATTTATGTGTATTAATGTTGTTAATCTACCAACTAGGAATCACATGATTGTTTTGAGCTACTTGCATTATTATTAAGTACAACTTGTGTATTTTATACCCTGGGTTGGTGAGTTTTGGTTGTAAATCTTATATAGGGCCAAAATACTTGTGCAAGTAGTGTTATGTGTATTTTGGGATGTTTTGAAATGAAAATGAATTATTTGTGTAAGATTTTCCTCCCCCTTGTGTCTTGTGAAATTTAGGTTAAGCAGTGAATTTGTGCTATATGAGTAATTTTGAGGTTGTAGTATGTTACACGAGTCCTATATGGTCTATTGAGTATTGTCAAATGGCCAGTGTAGGCTTTTGGCACTTATGTGTGAAGTTGGACACCATTATTATGAGTTATTGTGAAAAAGAAGTGAAAATAGATTTGGGTGTCCAGCTCTTTTTAGAAAATGAATTTGAGTGTAAAACCAATGCCATTAGCTAGAGCTAAAAAAGCTCTCTATAGACACTAAAATCACCTCAATCGGATGACGGACAGAGTTTTAGGACGCATCGGAAGTTCATCCCTGTGCTATCATTTTATAGAAGAGTTTTGGCACAAAGGCTTACAAGCCGCAGTGCATGTGTCATTTTTACATAATTCACAACTTTGAGTTTTAAATCAAATGATTTAGGTCTTGAATCCTAAGGTTCTGCATTATTTTAAAACTCTAGTTTGAACATAATAAGAGTGTAAAAGGGTATTTTAGGTGTTGAAAACATTGGGATCCCATTGTAATTGTTTAAAATTATTTCCTCCTTTTATAAACAGTGAAAATAGGGTAATCCTTATTGGATTTAGATCCTTGATTACCTCGGAGTTGATAATTACGGTGTTTAAGTAAGCAGATATTACATTAAGTGGTTTATACTTTATTATTAACTTTGATTTTTGTTTGGTGAGATAAATTATTTGGGAAATATGTTTTGTGACCCTTAATGGGTTTTTATGGTAAAATTTTTATTTAAGGGTATTTTCATACCAAACCAAAACCAATAGCTAGATTGTGTTATAAGCTTTGTGTGGATACTTGACTCACTTAATTTGAATGTGTGTGCACAAAGTTAGGGCATTTATTGTTCATGCTGTCACATTACTAATTCGACTCTATAACACATGACACAAAGGATGGGCTTCTCTCTCTATGTCATATATTGTGGTAAACAACACATATGTTATAGCACATGATGTAAATTTCCAGAACTGGCCATTTAAGCCTTTAACTTTTAGAGTGGTCCCTTTAGACCCTTTTATGACTTGTTTTTAAAAGAAATAGCCCCATGCTTTAACATTATTTTAGTTTTATTTTAATTTTTTAGATTTGAAATTCTCATTTTGAATGGGACCCCATTTGGTACACCTTTTTTGATCTAGAAAATTCCTAATTACCATGGTAGTTTTATTTTAACATGTTGATTTCTTTCTACCATAGTAGTCAACTTTTGAATTATTCTTTATTTATGAAAAATCCTTTTCTACCATGATAAACCCTTATAAAATTGATTTGAATCTTAAAGTCTACCATAGTAGACTCTTTTTTACCATGGTAGAATTTTAAAATAATAATTTGTCTTCTTTCTACTATGGTAAACCCTTTATTACCATAGTTGAATTATGCAATATGTCTTTAATTTCTTTTACCATTTTAGACATTATTCTGCTATGGTAAGTGTTTAAAAGTTAAGTTTTTGGGTAATCATCTTAACTGATAAAATAAATCAATTTAAAAATTTAGGGTGTTACACTTTAGGATGAATGCATGATTGGAATAAAAGGCTAAACAAGGAGTAAAGGTATATTCTTTCCAAATTTGGTGGAGATGCATTATCATCTAAGGTAGATCAAGGGACATTCAGTTGAGTTTTCCTTATTAGTTTTTACATGTTGATTTTATATAATATAAACCATTGTTGATCTTACTGTTAGCATTTGAATAATTTCAATTTATTCTTGAAGCTCATGGTTCAATATTACAATCATAATTACAGTCTTCCATGCCTATCATTTCATTTTTCTTTCACTATACAATAGTTCTAACTGTATAGTTATCTTCAATTATCATTATCTTTTTGTGATATATTGTTATTTTCTTTTATGAATATTAATATCCATTGTTATTACTACATTTTTCTAAATATACTATGTAAATTTATTTAATTGCCATTATCTACTATGTTATTTCTTTGTATTAAAGTCTTTTTTAGACATGTATATGAGAATTTAGCTACTAGGTTTTTTCTCTTTTTTCATTCTATATCATTGAGTTTAATGGCCCCATTAGTGTTTGTCAATTTTGTTGGATACCTCGTCAATATATCCTTGCTTGTGTTTTATTTTTATTTACAAGAGTTCTTTTACTTGTACACACTTTACATTGTTGCATTTCACTCCTTTTCTTTTTCAGTGCTACTGCTTTTATGTATGTCACTTTAGTAATGCTTTTTACTTTAGGAAGTGGATAGTATTTATTAAACATCTCTTGAGCAATTTGAGCAATATATCAATATTTATGAATCAATGCATCCACATAATTTCTAGCTAACCCTTTGGTGTCCTAGCATGGTCAATGCTATTTACTAAGGCATATTTGTGCTATTATGTTCTATTAATGTTAGTTCTGTATTAATTTCAGTGTTCTTAGAAAAATGGAGCAAAGTATATAAGAATGTGTTTTTATAATATTGATGGTGTAATATCTCAAAACAATTTTAAATGGGTTTGAATGACTTTCAAATTCTGGTAAATAGCGGAATCCATTCATTGATGTCATGTTATTCTTTGGTAAAATATCAAGAAAATTTTATTTGAATGTAAGTGGAAAAGATCTTTAAGTATGGGTTTTAGTTTGTAGTTGTATTACTGTTCCATATTTTGTATTGTATTGGATTTTCTATTAAGTTCATCTAAGCTGCATAATTTAAGTACTATGCCTTCTAAAAGTAATTTGAACATTATTTACCGTCATGGAGAAGTACATGGAAGAGAGAAGCCTTCTTAGGATGCAATTCACATGTATTATTTAAATATTTTATGGGGTTAATCCACCCTTAGTGGATTGGGCAAGGAAAGTAATAAAATTGAGTCTCTGTGTCCAATATTTTCATTGTTCAAAATCAAACTTTGGTGAGAACAATTTTATAACCTTCCCATGCACGTCTAAGAGAAATATACAAGGAGTGCATATATGATACAGGGATTGATCACATTTTCAAAAAAAAAAACTCTTGTTCCTTCCTTTTTTTTCCTTTCTCTCTTCTCTTTGTGCATTTGTTGTGAGCCCCAAACTAAGTTTGACTCTATGACACCATTCCTATATTCATTCTTCTATCTGGTGCAACATCATTTAGAAGTATGTCTTCCTCCTCCATTTCTAACATATTTGTAGTCTACTATTGATAACCTTGATGAACCTATGACATTATTGTGTTGAAAAATTGCACACTTTTTATGTTTATAAGGTTACTTTAGTATATAATTTCATGCCTTAATGTCCTAATTAAATGTACTTGTAATATTCTAAATTTTAACTTCTTAAGTAATTAAGTTAATTAGGGGATAATCGAGTTAAAATTAACTAAAACTAAGATAGAGGATAATTAGAGAGGACAAGTAGACCACTCAGGCTTGGGTATAGCCTTAAGATGGGACTGGAATGCCATATAGGCCCAAAAGAGAGAGGAAAACAGTGAAGATTGGCTCTATGCCACACACCACGTTATGTGTATCATCCGCCGCGGCACAAAATGCTGAGCATGATTTCTTATGCCATCTATCATAGTGCATGGTCATAACAGGTGTGGAATCACTCTATGCCACACACCATAGCTAATGTGACATGGGCCACAGTCCATGGCTTGACTCTTTAAAAATAAGACCCAAAAATAAACATGAAAATAGAAGAAAAGAGAGAGAAAACATAAGAGGAAGCTTGGAGCTTTGTTAGGGCTTGCTTTTAGGGAGAGTTTATAATATTTTGGAGCTATAAACACTAGAGGTAAGTTTCATAATCCTTCTCCTTTCTTTCTCTTCTATTTTTTAAATGTTTTTAGGTTAGGGTTTGTTGATAACAATTATTTTTTAAACCATAAGGTGCTATAGGTCTGAATCAATTGACTTAAATGGAGTTAATGGGAGTTATTTGAGTTGTTTGAACTAAGAATTGAAGGTTTTACACATTCATGGTGGTGGTTGAGCATTTATGTCTGAAAATTCAGCATTAAATGTGAATATTGGAGGTTTTTAGGTGACATTAATGATCCTAGGAGAATTTAATGAAGTTAGTTAAGGTTAATGAAAGATAATGAGCTTAATAGGTGTGCTTGATTGCAATAAACATAGACTTTAGGTTGTTAAGTGTCAGAATAGAGTTGGGATTTTTGTGAATGATGATCTTGATGATTATATTATGATTAATTACAAATTAATTATCTATACACGTATTTGGCTTGAGAGTAAGCTTTGGAAGCATTGATTTGAGGGGTAAACCTTTGACCACTTAAAGGTTTAAGGTAAGCACATGAAATATTTTTCACATGATTGTTTGTTAATTGATTTATGCCTTCATAAATGAATTATTTGATATGAATGAATGAATTGTATAATTGCAAATATGTGCAAATAGATGACTAACCTATTTGGTGATAAATGTGATGTTTGAATTTGAAATATTTGAAATACCACGTTTATGTTTTAAAATAAGAACTCAGTAAGTTGAGAAGATGATTGTATTGTTGCATTATCTTTGAGCACAATATATGAGTAAAATGGAGAACATACAAATGTGATATGAGTATATGAAAATGAGAATAAGAGTTGTGTGTGATAAGTAAAGATAATTGTGATGCTCACATGTGATAGCTTATTGTGTAAATTCAATAAGCTTGTAATTTTATATTTGAATATGTAAAATGAGTGAGCATAATCCATAATATGATCATTTTTTACGAGAGTTTGCCTAGCGAGAGGAGTAGATAACATCCATGTGATAATGTCTACCAATCATTAGAATCAAGTAACAAGCCCCATCTTTAGAACCGAGTCAACAACTCTCGCTATCAAATCTTGACTCTCACCCCATCATCAACCTCGCCCTTAATGAAGCCAACGAAGTTGACGCTTGCTTGAATCTAGTTAAAGTCTGAAGCATGTCGCTCTTGAGGGAGAAAATGACAGAGGGAGCTTGTAAGAAATTCATCATCATCCCTGACAAGTCCAAACTAATGAAGTATCTGGGAAGTGATGAATTGGATATACCAATAGAAATCGTACCATTTTGCTAGAAATCTCACTACTTCAAGGCTTCAAAACCGTCAAGGATTCAAGTTGTGTGGCAAAGTTGAGAACTTTTATTGTGGGAAAATGAAGAACCCTTTTGATTTGTTATGGGAATTACATTGTGGATTTATATTTCAAGAGCAATGTTGGTAATCTCAAGGCTGCAAGTGACACAATTCTGCAACTTGTGTTTTGGAAAAAGCACGAATAAATCACCAACCAATCAAGGGAAAAGAAGATGAAGAAATAGGCATCTAAGGAAGGATGGGATAATTTGCAGGAAACAATCAAGGGCATAAAAGTCCTTTTGCTTAATCCTCTTTTTTTTTTTTCACTAACTTTAATTGCAATTGGGTCTCCAAAGATTTGGTTGTATTTTTTAAATTTCATAAAACTTTTTATGTATAAATCCCTTCCATAGGATCTATATGCAATTTTTCCTTTTATTTATATGTATTATGCATGTCAAATCAAGAAATTCTAAACAACCTTGTGTTTTTTTATTTTTAAATTTTAAGTTTGAATCATACCTTTGATAATTTATTGATTTGTATTTCTAAAGTTCAACTCTTATTTATATGGCCTAGAGCTAGACCCATGAAGTCTATTTATATTAATTTTATTTTTTGAATTTTTTAAATTTAAAATTTGTTATTATAATATTTCATGTTTTTTTAAATACATATTATACTGTTCAAAATAGTGTTTTAAAAACCAAATCAAGATATAATAGTGTTTTATTATAACATCTTGATTGAGCCAATCAAGATGTTGGTTCATGATTTAATAGTAGAACTATGATCCAATCATGGTCAAATTGATTGTAATAAAATTTACTCTCTCAGTTCAAAATATAATGTATTTTTTATCGAATTTCACCTCAAAATAAAATAGTTACTTACTTTCAAACTAATCCTATCTTTTCATATTTACCCCTATTAAATACTCTATAATAAATATAAAGTCATTTATTATTATGGAAACTTTAAAAAAAAAAGGCAATGATTACACCTAAAAAATTAAAAATGCCTTATATTTTAATATCCAACTCCTCAAAAAATACTTTACATTTTTTAACGGAAGGAGTATAATTTTGTTGAATTTTATTTATTATAAATAAAAAATAGGGAACAATGACAATAAAATCTCCTTGAATTATATAAATAACAATCTGATCCCTTGAAATATCATAATTTCACTTAAATTTTTAGGGATTACTATGTCAATAAATTTTAAAGTGAAAAAATTATTTTACCCTTATTGAAAATAACAAGTCCCAATCATAACTTTTATTTGAGGAATAATAATTTTTGTTTTATAAACAGCAAGAATTGAACAAAAATTTATAACTTATCAAGTATAATTTTTATCTCAAAATAACAAGCTCTAATCACAGTTTTTTCTTAAGAAATAATAATTTTTGTTCTATAAATTACAAGAGTTGAACAAAAAATTACAACTTGTTAAATATAATTATTGTTATTAAAAAATAAATTCTCGAAATAACTAGCCCCAGTTACAATTTTTATTTAAAGAATGATAACTTTTATTTAAATAATTACAAGAATTGAACAAGAGAAATCACAACTTATCAATAATGGTAAAATAATTTTTTAATTTAAAATTTATTGACACAAAAATTCCTAAAAACTTCAATAAAATTATGATATTTTGAAAGATTAAATTATTATTTATATAATTTGAGAAATTTTTATTATTATTTTTTCTCAAAATATGTGAAGTTAACATATTCATAAAAAAATATAAAATATTAGAGTACAAAAATAATGCAAAATATGTTATTAAAAAATAATAAAAGGAGTGCCCGATCATCTTAGAGCCTATATTTAAATGTCCATAATTTTCATTCCACTGCACGTCTTGAAGATTTGACTTTCTGATTTTATTTCCCTTTTACCCTAGTCATGATCTGGAAAAAGTTGAAATCTCTCTCCGAAAAGTCAGGTACAAACTTTTGTTACATTCTCCTCTCTAAGATTTGCCTTCCTCTGTTTCTTTCTTTTTTCTTCTTGAGAAACTTGTCTGCTTCTTCCTCATCTTCCTCTTCTCTTTCCTCCTCCTCTTCCTCTTCTTCTTCCATGTCGGTCAAACTGTTGAAGTTAGGATAGGAGAGAGGCTGAAGTTGAGACTCGTTCACCGAAAGTTTGGATATGGAAATGACGTGCAAGGAATGAGTTTTTTTAGGCCGACCAATTTTACGAAAATCACTCTGCTCTTTCCGATCCAAATGCCAGTATGAGAGGGCAAAATGGCTCCTTGACTAAAGCCAAACCAGAAAACTCATCGGCTAACAGTGCGACAGTTGGATTGTCGAGTCTGATTCGATTTTGTAATCATTAGTTAAAAGATTAAAAATAAATAACATAAATTTTAATTTTAAAGTATAAATATATATATATATATATATTTTAAAATTTAATTTTAATTTAAGAATTAAAAATATTTTTTGGAGGTAAAATTAAAAATAACAAAAAGAGTTATCCTAACTCATTTTATTAGAGTTGGACTTTAAAATTTAATTTCTTTAAAAAATATCATTTTTTTAAGTTTAAACTTTTATAAAAACAAATTTGAACAGGTGATCTGTTAGATCTAACCTTGTCTCGTCTTGATTATGAATCATAAAGATTGGATTTTTCTCAAATTTGTGCCAACACTCATCAAATGTGAGATTTATCTGATCCAAAGAGGACATGTCTACAATCTCCAGGGCAATCAAAATGGTTATCCTTGTGGAGACATTACAATGTCACTTTATTGAGATTGCACCTACACTCTAAAGGACATAATTAGCTAAAGAGGACACAAGTCAACGGAAAAGTGGGTAGAGATAAGGTTGAAGCAATTTTAATTTTCAATTTTGAGAAATCATGGCATACACCAGTCTAGGTGATGTAATCATTCGATTTCCTAATAAAACCAAATATATTTTCACTCAACGAAATTAATAACTTTTTTTTCCATTTCCTTTCGAATTAATTAATACATTCTAACTCCTTTTCAACTTGAAAACGAAAAAAATATAATCACCATGATCTTATCCATTAGAGTGTGACTGATTTTTATTTTTAAAAAATATTTTTACCCTTAAAATAAAAAAATAATTGAATAAATATTTTGAATTTAAATATTTTTTTCCTATTGATATACGATGGAAAAAGAAAGAGAAAAAATAATGTATAAAAGTGATAGAAAAATAATAGAGGCAGGAGAACTAGAGATAAAAAAAATTTCAAAAAGCAAGATAAGTTGATATCAATTCTTAATCAAAAATTAACATTTTCCCTCCTGTATTATATATAGGATGTCTTTTAAAAATAATTTTTAATTTAAAATATAAGATATTTTATAATGATTAAACTATTTTTTTATTTTTTTTAATTAACGTGAAGGTAGTTGTATTATTATTTAAAGTGAATGATAAAAATAAAAATATATATCTTTTTTTATAATATAAAAAATTAAATTCATGAAACAATTGTCTTATAATAAGGAGGACTGGAGGGAGGATACCAAGGCAGGACTATTTCAACCTGTCAGCTACTAACTTGCTAAATTTGGCAGTTTAGGTTCAGTGATGGATCTTGAAAAATTTAGTAATGAAAGTAATATTTATACCAAATATAAATATAAATATTTTTTAAAAATATAATTTTAGGTAATAATTAAAGTAATATATAAATAAATTAAATGAAAAGTTTAAAAATACTCTTTCTGTTAAAAGATATAAGATATTTTTAACCGAATCTCACCTCCCAATAAAATAGTTATTTACTTTTCAACTAACTTTATTTTTTTATATTTACCTCTATTAAATATCCTATAATAAAGATAAAATTATTATCAATAGGAGCATTTAAAAAAAAAATAATGATTACAGCTCGAAAGATTAAAACTGCCTTATATTTTTAAACATTTAATTTTTTAAAAAATACCTTACATTCTTCAATGAAGAGAGTATATTTTAATTTCATTTACATCATAATTTATTTTTATTATAAATAAAAGTGTAAATAATATTTTTAAATATGTAAATTTGATAGTTTAAAAAAAAAACGGGATGCAATTGATTTTTTACGGGAGCAATTGTAATTTTAAAGAGGGAGTAAGTATAATTTAAATAAAAAAATAAGTGTAGTTTTTATAAATTTTATAGGGGCAAATGGCAATTGGCCCTCTTCCCGCAACGTGGATGCGTCCCTGCAACGTGGATGCGTCCCTGTTTAGGTTAGATAGAGGGGGGAAAAAAGGAGCCAAATTCGTGGTCACTCTTCTCAAGTCTCCCGTCGTCTTCGTCTTCGCTCCCTCCCTTCCTTCAACAGTTCAACCTCCGACGATCCTCGACGGCTCAACCTCTTCTCGTCCTGGACCAGGTGTTTCTTCAGTCTTTATCCTCGCGTTCTTCACTTGCCTAATCAGAGACTCTATACAGGAAGAGAAAAGCCTCACTGACCAGACACAAGAGCAACTCTACAGGATCACTGACGTCGCCTAAACGGTGGGAGCATTTGGATTTGCTGCGGCGGAGCAACATCGACGGGAAGGACTGTTTAGTCGTTTGTGTTCCTGACTTCAACCTCTC
This sequence comes from Prosopis cineraria, assembly GCF_029017545.1. NCBI lineage: Eukaryota > Viridiplantae > Streptophyta > Magnoliopsida > Fabales > Fabaceae > Prosopis > Prosopis cineraria. Next base: position 25,232,504 of record NW_026555344.1, on the reverse strand, counting down.
GAACTCTCAGCTTCCCTCGACCTATTCTTGTCCTGTTCCGGTCACTCTCTCCGATTCTGCCTCTCTAGCCACCGCCTCTCTCCGATTCCCCCCCCCCCAAATCCAAGGTTTTTGCCTCTTTTTTGACTTGCTTCGTTTCTATTCTTCTGCTTGATTCCATTGATTAAGCAGAACGATTCAGTTCCTTGCCAATGAAAAAGAGAGATGCGGTAAGGGTTTTCTTGTGCCATTGTGGATTGTGGGAGTGGTACAAGTTTTTATGTAATGTGTTCTGAAATCTGACTGAATGGAATGTAGAATATTTATTGCTGTAAAAAAATATAAAGGACATGGATGTATTTTGCCGGCTGGCCCACCAATGCGTTGGGTTGGGATTTCTCAACCCGTTTGTCAGGCAGGAACCCGCAAAACACCAGCACTTTGTTGGGACTCTTTAATAATTTGAATGCTTCAGAGGGACTCAGTGGTAATTTTGCGTAGAAATTAGAAATTAATTATTACTATTAATATTAATAATAATTATTTTTTTAAGCGTATTGATAAAACCCCTTGCTGGCGACGGCGGCTTAGGATCGTTGAAGCTCTGGCTGAGAAATCCAAATCGGAGCTCCTCGTTACAGCAACAGTTCTCAAGCATCTGCTCATTTAGGTATTTCGTAGCATCTCATATGTTGGATTTTAAGGTTTTTTATCTGATAAAGATATCCAACAAATTTCATAATTCTGTAGTTTAATGATTTGATTTAATTGATCTGCCAGAGATGGAAGATTCTTCCTCGCTATCCTTTTTCAAGAGGCACTGGGAAGGGTTCCAAGAATTTTGGTCAGAAAGATTCTCATTTCTCGACAACTATACCAGGTTCAAGAACCTCCCCCTTGGTCTAGCTCTGATGTTGAGGAGTTCATTGCTTCTGATCCTGTTCATGGACCAGTGGTAAGAATTTTATCACCCAATTTCCCTTGTTAATATGGTTCGTTATCTATGACTGATGTAATCTTGTCTTGAACGTTTGATTGACTTTTTGGCATGCCTTGTGCTTGTAATTTCTCCACACCTTCTGCTATTATTGCATCGTTTTTTCACTTGCTGGAATGTTGGTCTGTCTATATCCTAGTACTGAAATTTCATATGTCATGTATCCTTTTTTGCCGCTGTCAGGCAAAGACTTTTCTGTTTTGCTGAGGAAGAAGATAGTTTATAAAGGAGGAGAATGAGACATCTCTGAAAGGAATGTCAAAAATAAAGAGAAACAAGCGAAGAAGAAGAAAAATCTTTTATTTTCTCTTTCTTTCTTTTTTTTTTTTTTTAATGCGACAAAGCAGTCCAATCTCTTTCTAAATTTGAGGTGGCAACCCTCTTAAAATCTCTTTCCACTCCACTGAGGAATAAAATGCTTTTCCTTCCCACAATGCCAGAACTCCGGGGCCAAAGAAAGATCTTTAAAAATTCAAGCCTTCCTATCCAGCCAAATAGATCCTTACACTACAAATACGGCAAATTGCTACTGTGCTTTAGCTTCTTTTTTCCCTATGAACTTAAAGCCTTCCAATGTTTGAGGACAGACCCAATGTTTCTGAAGTCTACAGGCAATTCACTCCACTGAAAAGGTACTGGACAGTGAGAAAAGTTGCAGCTGTTTTTTTTTTTTACATTTAAAGAAATGAAAGAAATAGTGAGAAAGAGGGCTTCTTAGACATGATTAATATTAATCCTGTTCAGTTTCTGTCAAAACATCTTAACCTTCGGCAGAGCTTTGACATAATAAATTAGTTTATATACAATCAATTAGTCTTCAAAAGGAGAATGGGTTAAGAAATTGTCTGAAATGTTTAATTGGACAAACACATGAAGAGCCAAGAGCCAATATTCTCTTATCTGGATGTGGAAAAAAACAGTGGTTTCTATTTTGTAGGGTTAGCTCTGCCATTCACCTGTGGGTGAAGGTGAATGATCAAATGCAAGAATTTCCATCTAGGTGTTTAAAAACATTGAGTATAAACCAACAATTCAATTAGTTGAATAAATTAATTGTTTTAAGATACACCTACACGTTATGAGTTATGACCATCAGCTATATGCAATACTTTGGAATTTTGACACTATTCCTTAATTGAAATTGCTTACAACTAAGAGGCTAAAGGTTCATCTCCTTATTATTATGATATGTAGCATTTTATTGATAGTAAGCCTCATCCTCTTTAATATATATTGGTCCTAGAAGTTAAGCTCCTGACTTGTTAAGAATTTGAAGTCACTAATCCATAACTTGATGTGCAGAATGATGCACGATTAATGATAATATGACTTTAGCTGTTTGGTATAGACAGATTAAGCAGCATTCTTAGAATGGTTGTTAAGTTCTTGTGTCATGTCTGAATTTGGATCATTTTCATAGTTTAGGTTAAAAGATTTCAACTCACGCTTACAAATGGAATGGAACACTTGCAATTGGTCATCTTGTTTTGGTTTTTAAAAATCTCTTTTCAATATGTGGCTATGGAATTTAATTATCAATGATATTGTTCTATGCAGCATTTGTTGAATATATTTCGCTGGTTAAGGACAATTGCCTGCTGGACAATTTGTTCAATTTCTTGTTCATGAAGAAAATTGAGTTTAAACCTTTTTTTCTTTCTGTTTTTCCCCCCATCATTTTAGCTGAAAACTACAAGAGTAGCGGCAACATATGGCCTCACAGGAAGTATTGTTGGAGCAGTATCTACTGCAGGTGTTGCTTACAAATATTCCAGGAGCTTGCATGGTACCATACTGCTTTTCTACTTAACACCTTTTTGTAACATTTAGCCTTTAGATTATAGCAATTTTTTGTAGGGAAAATGACAGTTGAGAACCCTTGATGACTTCTATAAATATTTGTTAAGAACCATAAAATGGAAAATTTCTCACTAGGACTTTTGAAATAAGCTATTACTTAAGCTGATTGGAGGTACTACTTTATCTTTCCGATGTTATAAGGACCTCTCGAGGACCACAGAAATAAGGTACTATTAGTAGTCTCTTAAATTACTACTTGAGCTTACTAAATTTATAACTTGATCTTCTAGTATTTTAATCAAAAAGTATCAACATATTTGAAATATCCTTATAATATTGAAAAAAAATAACATTGTAGCTTTAGGGAGTACAAGTGGTCAAGGGTCTTTAACTCTCTATTCCCCCGTTTTTTTTTTTTTTTTTTACACCGTTCATTTTGGCAGTTGAAATTTTAAACTCTAAACTATATAATATGGAATGAAATAAGAGGAAACTTTCTAATTAGATTTCAATCAGTTGGGTGTCATACTTGCATTCACAAATGCTGACACTTTTACTGATCTTTCTTCTACCATAACCAACAGGTGCAGGACTGTCTTTTCTTGCTGGGGGCGTGTTTGGATGGACATTTGGCCATGAAATTGCAAATCACACACTTCAACTTTACAGGTTGGATACCGCTACTGCACAAGTTAAGTTCATGGAATGGTGGGAAAAGAAATCTCAAGGACGATCTTAAAGTCATCTCCTACTGTGAGCGATTACAACCTTTTTGTATTATCTATCTCCGAGTATTTGCTTGTGTGATGGCTCATTGAATAAGTAGTACTTTGTCTTGAATCTTGTTGTATTGTGTTATACTTTTAGGCTAATTCCAGGCATTATTAGCCATTTAAATTTGGAAAATGGTGGGTTATTTACTGCAACTTTTTATTCTCTCTCGTTTTTATATGATTATCTGATTAAGTCAAATTCAAACATTATCAAACCCAATTAAGAGTAGTTCTCTTGAAGGCATTTTCTACGAATCTGTAGCTATAACCCCTTCTTGCTTAGGCGTTTTATTTTCTTATCCGTATACGTCTTGTTTGCATTTAACTGTGTTTGTGTGTCCCCCAACCCCCAAATTTGGAATTGGTTTCGTAGCCTCGGCTACAGATTATGAGAGCATTGTCAAATCGCTCGATTGTATGGACACCACGTGGATCCCTTTGATCCATGTTTGGAAAACACCTAGATGGTTCATATTTTAATACTTTTTTATTTTAAAAATATAAACAGTCTACATTTGACTTGTACTATCATATCTATATCAAATCTATACCGAGCTGTATTGTTTGGAAGCTATAAATGGTGTGACACGGTGAAACTATACTTTATTCTTTTAATCTATGTTCATGCATTTTATTGGATGATATTTACTTCTATTTGTTTTGCTTTAACATATAATACAATATTAGAAAAATATAATTTGGGAAAATGGGTAAAAAGGACCTTATTAGAAGGGAAATTAGTTCCAAGGATTAAATACAGTTGAAAGATCAAGGCTAATATTTTATTTATTAAACAATTTGAACAAATGATTAAAATTTTTTTCTCTTTAAACCAATGAAATTGAAAAAAGAAAAAAAAACAAAGGTTGTTTGTTTACACACATGCATCCTAAGTCGGAAGTTTTACACTTCAAGTCAGAAGTCTTGCACTCCAATTAATAGCTTTGTATCTCAAGCAAAAAGCCTTGTATTCAAGTCAATAGTTTTATACCTTGAGTCAAAAGTCTTGCATCAAATGGTGTTAGAAGCCCTACATCTCGAGCTAAAAGCCTTGCACCTAAGTAATTTAGGGGTGTAAGGCTTTTAGTTGTGGTACAAGGCTTCTCACTTGTAGTGCAAAGCTATTAGCTTGAAGTGTAAGGTTTTTAGTTTGGAGTACATATGTTGAACAAAAACCTTTGTGTTTTTTTTTTTTTGGCAATTTCATTGGTTTAAAGAGAGGGGTATTTGGTCATTTGATTAAATGGTTTAATGAATAAAATATTAGCCTTAGTCTTTCAATTGCATTTAGTCTTTGGGATTAATTTTTCTTCTAACAACGTCCTTTTCACCAATTTTTTCATATAATTTTTAGTTTTGATTTTTTTTTCAATTATTGATTTAGTTTTAAACTTTAATTTAGAACAACTTAATTCTTGTAATTTATTAAAGTATGAAATTATTGTAATTGAGTTGTTTGAAGTCAAGCTTTAGAAACTAAATTGATAAGTAAGGAAAAGGTTGGGATCAAACGCTACATTTTTTCTGTAATATTTGAATATTTTTTGGTTATTATCTCTCCAAAAGATATCAGGAGACGAGATATATAAATAAAGGTGAATTCCCTCTCTAGCTGTTAACACGAAAAGGGAGTGCAATTTGGATTCTCAAAATATTGATTGATTTGAATTAATTATATAATTAGAGAAACCAATTTAATTAGTGTTTTTTTAATTTTTAGCTAAATAATTCAACAAGATTGTTGATACTTTAGCCAATTCAACATGACTTTATTGGTTTGGAATATAATAGATAGCTAATGTTTTTTGACCGAAAAAGGTTCACTAAAACTTTGAAGCTTAAAGACTGATGTTGGCAAGAGAAAATGCTCAAGCTCGATGACCATTTCAAAGCAGCATTTTCAATAATAAAATTCTCTATTAAAGCGACTCTTTATTCTACCTCTGGAATTATAAATGAACTAGGTATGTGGTGCTTTTTCGTTCCTAGTTAGAGAGATTAACAAGTCTTGATGCAAAATCCATCCATATAAGCTTGATAGAAATAGAGAACCATCGTTAAGCCATTTTATCAAATGATGAAAGCTTACAAATTTCCATCTAGGGTTAACAAGAACCTGATATGAAAGACAAGAGGACACTGATTCTATCTCATCATATCAGGCTATGTGTACGGAATCATACTGATAATGATAGAGACCAAAACCTGTTTTGACAGAAATTACCTTTGGGTTACTTTTGCCAAAATTTGATGTAATTCTAAAGTCACCCTTAATCTCATTTAGTCAGTCTAGATCCTTTAAATATCATTACAGTGTTTGATACTTGGAAGTGTGTATGGAGTGTTATTTAAGAGAAGATAACTCACTGAATAATACTCAAATTTAAGAGATTAGTTTTACAACAGTCGAGGGAGGATGAACATATTTTGGAAAACCCAAAAAAAAAAAAAATCAAGTCAAGTCATATAAAAAACAAGCTAAAAATAAGTTGTTTTAAATAGTCTAAAATATTGCTTTTAAATTTTTATACAATGGTGATTATTTTAATTAGTTTAAATTTTTTTTATTACCATAGTATATTTGATTAAGTTTCATTAAGGGTAAGGGGTTATACTTTGAGTTTAATTTTTATCAATTTAGTCATTAAATTTATTTTGATTATTAATTTAATCCTTATTTTTTTAAACAAAAAGGTTATACTGTTAAAATTTATTGACATAGATGGTAGAATATTGATGGCAACCATATATTAATGAAACAAATATAATTTGGGTAAGAAAAAAGAAACTCTAAAATTTTGAAAAACAAGAGAACAAAACATGATATAAGGGATTATATTGATAAAAGCTAAACTAATTTGAGAATTAATTTGTTCTCAATTAACTTATACATGCCATGTCATCATTCATCAATATACTTTACGCAATATTTGCCTTGACATTACCAGAATACAATACACAACTCCATTATAATAATCAAGATTAATTGATTTCTTATATTAGGTTATCATAACACAATGGTTTGAAATTAAGTTTAAAGTTTGGGATTTTAAGAAACCCTTTGACATGACATTTAAACTCAAACAATAGTTTAAATCAAGTAAGAAGTAATGTAAGCATGGAAACTTATATTAATACATATACTAAACAAAAGAGGGCAATTTGGACACATTTTAAATTGCATCGTTTGTCGCAATACGTGTGTCATTGACCGCAATGGATGGCACAGAGAGATCAATCTCTCACCGTGTGATGTGCTGTGGTCACCCTTATTGTCATAATGGCAAACTGAGACCAACTTTCGGAGCATGCCATTTTGCCATCCAACGTTCGATTTGAACAGTTCAAATGTCTACACATAACTCTTTAAGCCACTTAGTTATTGACACTAGTCTCACAACCAAATACTTTATCATTTAAAAATTGGACACCCTGGCACAAAATTATCTTTTTTCCCTTCAAAACAAACTCAGGGGTGTCCAAACCCACCAACCAAATACCAATAGCCCTAGAACTACTTAAAAAATTAAATTGGGCCATGTTGTGCCTAATTGAATAGTCATATAACATCATATACAATCCAAACATAATTTGGCTATTAAAACCCCGATTTTACAATAATTCAAGGGGTGGCAATATACCACATATAACAATTCCTTGGCCATTCAAATATGTGAACACTACCAAAACACCACTTGCATTTGTATCTTGACTCCGTACAACAATTTCATTGCAGTTACATTCTCTTAGGTTGAAATACCCACAAATAATGTACTTCTCATACAAGTGACTCCAAAACAATATATGATCCTAAATTGGCATATTTAATACAATTCATTCGTTACAAAATACCAAAAGAGAGGGAAGAGCTATACAAACTAAAGCTCTTCAAGCCCCAGTAGAATCTTCTTCCCTTTACCCCTATTAATAGCACGCTTGTCATATTACAACTCATATAATGCATGATCCATATACTCCACCTTATATTCTCCCTATTTTCTCCAACTGAATCCATGAGCTAACAACACAATAGGACTTAAGTCCATGTAATTGGATTGGCTTAAGCTCATCAATCATGAGAGGCAGCCTCGGCCAAAGGCACCTTCACCCATTATGGATCACAATTTTCCCCTTTCCTTGAATATTCAGGGTGTTGTATGCCCAATCTATCTTAAATAAATATTGGGACTTTTAAACAAGAAATAGACTATACATCATGGCCTACATAAGGCAAGTATACCATATTGATTTCATACAAATATCCCCTGATAACTCTAAGTTGAATTCCCACGCTCTCATAATGATATGCTCATAACATTTCAACAATATGCATATCACTTATCATACATATTCATATATCAAATACTAATATTTCACATTGAATTCGATTTCATGACCATTCACAAATAAACATAAAAATGGGTTTTAAGCATAGGAAAATCTTTAATTCAGTACCACATCACACAGATTTCTAAAATATCAACCATTCAAATATAAATTATGATTTTCATAATAAAATATAGATATACATATTCACTTTTGCAAACCTCATAAGCATTCAAATACACAAGTAAAAGGATTAGATTATCCAGTTACCTCAACCCTTTTGTCATAAAAAGGGTTACTGTGGCAATTTGGTTACTCCACAAGGTCTACTAGCTCAATGGGTCTCGATTAATATTTAATCATTAATCAATAATTATAACTATAATTAAACCCTCTTTTTACCCTAACTTTGAGTACCCACTATGCTCAAATCTCCTCTTTAATATAATTAGCACTTCCAACACACTCTATTAATCACATTTGACACCCAAACACATAAATGACATCAAACCTTCACCCACATTGCTCCCAATCTTTTAAATTTTTAATTGGGGTTTATCTAAACCCTAACCAAAAATCTCAAATAACTATAAAATTCTCAAACCAAGTTTTAGAAATTTGATTTAACCTTTCAAGGCCCTACTAAGCTAGTTGGTTTGATATAAACCAAAGGGGAACTAAAATCAACACCTAACAACATCCAAACTCATATAATTTTTCACATAGAGAGGAGGGAGAGTGGATAGAAAGCTTATCCCAAGGTGTTGTTAGCTTAAATTGCTTCCCAAGAGTTCAAAAGATGAAGCCTTAGCAGAGAAATTCTCCTCATTCGTCATCCTTTGTGTTTCTCTTCTTTCCTTCTTCTATCTCAAACACACGCTCTGATTAAATTAGATTTTCATGCATTCGTCGCAATGCATGATGCGTTAGCTGTGGTAGATGGCATAATGAGGCTCAAAATGATCTTGGGCCTCACTTTGATACTTGATCTGCATGAACTCCAATCTAGCCTTCTTTTAAGGCCACCCAATGATCCAATAATCTCATTAGCTATCTGAAAACATTATTAACTCATTAATATAGCAATCTTACCAATTTACCCCTTTTAAACACAAAAATTCAAAGGTAAAAATTGAGGATGTTAACTTTACATGTTAGATTATTTTGAGAGTCAATTTGTATTTTAAAACTTAAAAGACTCACATAATTTAAGAAAATATAAAGGATCAAATTGATAAAAATTAAACCTAAGAGACCAAACCAATAACTTAGGCAAACTTTGGGGCTAAAAATTTCACTCTCTTGATATGAATCATTACTCCTTGAAAATCATGAAATAATTAACTTTGTGTTACTCCTTTAGTCCTAGTTTATAAGATATAATATACTTTTGAAGGCGACCATATGTTTCAAAATATAAGACACCTTAACAAAAATAAAGTTTCATTAATTATACTTGTTGTAACATTACATTTCCTTCCATATTACATTTTTTCTCTCTTTATTTAATGCTTCACAAATAAAGTTATATTAAATCAACAATATTTTTGAAAATTTGTATTTGTACTTAAAAAAAGACTGTTATGTGTATTTAATAAATTTTATGAAACTTAATAATTTTATCAAAAAGTGAAGGGGAGTATATAATAAAGATGGAATTATGGAAAGGAGTACGTAATTAAATTTAGGAAAAATTACTGAAAAATTCCTCCTTAGAAAGGAAATTGTTGTGAGGGGCCAAGGAAAGTTTAAAGACCAAATGCATTATAATATTCATAAAAGCCTCTCATGAAATGACCCAAATGCCCCTTTGCTTTGAAAAAAAGGATAATTAATGCAAAAGAGAAAAGGTGGTCGAACATTAATTGAGCAATGTTGTTCAAGCACGATCTCTCTAATGATCATTGTCGAGAGCATTTTTACTAAACTATTGCTAGTAAGTGTTTTGATAATCCATCAGTTATTGAAGAATGTTTGGTGGGTGATTCAGGTCATATGGTTTAACCTCTTTGTTCTTCATATCGTCTATACTTTTATCATGTAGAGCCAGATATATTCAAATCTTTATATGAAATGCACCAAAAAAAATTCAATAAGGAGGCCTACAGGTTCCATATCTATGTTCTCATTTATAATTTATTTATCGAATAAGTGAGCACTTATGATGAAATTCTTCAATTTTGTCTCTGCAGTGGCTATAACGACACCATCAAGCCAATTTATGGCTCTAATTTAAAGGAATTGCACAAATTTCAATAACTCAACAAGGACTCTTCTAATTATATTTTGGACTTGTGCATTATTAGTGCTCAAGGTCATTTTTATACAATTACAAGATATTCTTTTAATAGTGAGTAAAAAATATTATAAATAGTAGTTACACAATCGCTCTTGTTACAAGTAATGTTAAAAGTCTGTGACTTTCAACATCAGTTGTCTAGTTGCTATTGTAAAAAAAAAAACTTTTAATAATAGTTTCAAGTCTGCTATTGAAAGTTGGAAATTGTTTGAATTTTTGAAAAAAAAAATAAAACTTTCAACAATAGTTATTGTAACAACTAATGTTTAAAGTAACAATTGATGTTTAAAGTGTGACTTTTAACATCAGTTATAGTTATAACCTCTGTTAAAAGTTAACTTTTAACAAAGATTATGACTATAACTATTGTCAAAAGCTTTTTAAAAAAAATCATCCGTTTCTACTTATTCCCCCAATTCCTGCAAATGAAAATGTTTTATACAACTAATTGCCAGCCAGCTAGTTCCATACATATAAACAATCCAAAATCCAATATAAAATTTTATAGAAATTACATAAAACTCAAATGGTCTATATAATTTCTTAAAAAACTACCTAAACCTCACATACTATCTATAAAATGTTGTGCCTAATGTGTAAAGATGTCATAACCTCTTTCTCAAAGAATGGATCTACAATGTCAAATATCTAAATTAAAGTATAAAATTACAATTAAAAAATTAAATAACTAATTCAAATAACAATAAAATTAGGTTTTCAAAAATATATTTACCTCATTAGTAAATTCAGTCATTTCTAATGCGATGATGTTGAGCATGTACCTCATCACATATACACCACACAAACTAGTCTTTTATGGTTGCCTACGACTCTGTATAAAAATATATATTAGCAATTGGAAATAAATCTTAATAATTGAACAAGTTAATAAAGTATTAGTTTCACTTACTTTTGGCTCAATCCACGTAGGATCCTTGAGTTCATGGGCGTACTTTTTCAAGACCTTTGTTTGATATGTCTTCTTTAATCTTTCATTGCTTGATGATCGACATGTTTTAGCATATCAAGCCAATCTTCAAACAAGATACTAGGCTTGTTATGTGATAGGAGCCTAAGGTAGTTAACAAACTTGTCCTTATTTAGGCCTTGCAGTTTCCACTATTGATCAAACTGGATTAGTAATTTGTGCCCAGTATTCCTACTCAAGGTTAGCTCTCTTAGTGGCATGCCCTGTCTACCCCTATTCATTAAGTAGCTTTGACTAGAATCATTATCACCGCTCTGAGCAACCTCTACAATCGGCTGCTTTGAGTAACCTCTACAGTTAGCTAGCTCGAAGTAACCTCTGTCGTTGGCTAGCTCTACTTGGGCTGGCTCTGAGTACCGTTAGTAGGTCTACTTTGATTCTTCTTTATGTTCCTAAAAATAAAACATGATTCAAACAATACAACAATAAATAAAAAAAAGAATTGTAAATAAAACATAATTCAAGCAATACAAAAATAAATAAAACACAAAAAATTGTAAATAAAACATAATTCAAAATTAAAAAACTGACATTAATTTTAAGATTAAATTCATATAAGGATATGTCCCATATCCTTTCATGGTGATCACTTTGTGTGGCATGTTCGTTATCTATCTCATCTATATTCAAATTGGGTAGTGTTGATGAGAAGGTAGGAGTTTCAGAAATATTGAAGCCTATTTCATTCTTGTCATCACCATTAATCACCCTTTTTCCTTTGAGAGTTAGTGATCAACTTTTATTTGTCGGATTAGTGATATAGAAAATTTTTTTTGCTTGGTCTGCCATAATAAATGATTCCTCCTTATAAGTAAGTCTTTTAAGATTAAACAATGTAAATCCTAACTATCCTCTTGAATACCATTAATATCAACCTACTTGCATTTGAAAATAGACACTCTGAATTTTGTATAGTCAACCTCCCAAATCTCTTCAATAATCTCAAAATAAGGCATGGATGCCAATTTTAGATTCTTATCTTTCTTACTTGAGAAGTGTATAGCTTGAGCCACTATCGTAAGTTTATTATTTTACATAGTACTCTTCTCATCAAGAGACTTCATATAGAAGAAATACCTATTAATATCATATGCACTCTAACATATCTATCCAAATTAGGACCCTCTGCTAACCTTTTAATTGTATTAGAAACATTATTTTCATTTAAGACTTTTTGTTTGAACCAATCTACAAAAGTCTTATTGTGCTCTTTCAAGAATATTTGTTCAGTTATTCTCAGCCAATTGCATTCTACCCTTAGAGGTTCTTTATGTATACCTATGTAACTGTGAACTTTGTCAATATTATTTAAGATATATAAATATACTTCTTGCACTTCATCATGATTCATGCTCTTTATTGATACCCTATGTGTGCCTTGACCTAATTGCCTCCTGTTTTGACAAGACTTAGGAAGCTTAATTGGTTCTATATTTGACAAGTAATCAAAACAAAATTTCATAGCTTCTTTGGCAACATATTTTTGAACAATAGATGCTTTAGGGCATTAAGGATTCTTTATATATCCTTTCAATATTTTCTATCTCTCAATTGGCTACATCCATCATAAGTAGATAAGGCCACACATTTTTACCTCTCTCACTATATGAACTATTATATCTATTATAATGTCAAAATATGAAGGAGGAAAGTGTATATGAAGTTGACATAAGATAATACAAGCTTCTTATTTCAACTCATCTAATTTAAGGAGATCAATAACTTTATTGCATATCATATTAAAGAAAAAGAAAATTTTAGTTATTATGTGCCTCAAATCTTCTTTTAGTATATCTTGAATGGCCACTAGTAATAATTATTTCTTTGAGACATGATAATCAGACTTTAAGCCTATTAGTTTCAACTCTTTCATGGACACAAGCTTATTAATATTTGAAGAATACCTTGATAGAATTTTGATCACATGTAAACACTCATAAAAACTTGTTTTCTCCACCTTAGAAAATGTATGAGAGGCTGGGGGATAGTAAATTCATTTGACTTTTGATCTTGAGTGTAAGTCCTCTTGCATTCCCATTTCTTTTGAATATAATTTTGCATTCACCCTATCCTTGATCTTGCCTGGCATGTTCAAAAGTGTTCTAATAATATTATCACACACATTTTTCTTCACGTGCATAACATCAATACAATGCCTCACTTCAAGATGGTACTAATATGAAAGATTAAAGAAGATAAAACCTTTTTTCATATATTTTTTGGAACTTGTATTCTTTTGAGTCTTACCAAGGACAACATTGATATCTTTCACTCATTCATGGATTTACTCCCCAATCAAAGCATCCAGAGCATGAAGGTGCTCTTGGTAGCCATGAAAAGCTTTTTTTAATTTATGATAAGGGTGATCTCATCTAAGAAATCTTTAATGACTAAGATAGATCGCCTTCCTTCCATATTGAAATTGATCGTAGCATGTGCCTTCTTTACAAATTGAACATGCATTGTGATCCTTGACACTATACTTGGAAAATTCCCATATGCAAAAAAGTTGTTTATAGTGAAAAAGATCATAACTTAAAATTCTCCTTTTAATTTGTATCAAACATATCCACACCTACCTCTCACAACTCTTTTCAAGTCTTCAATCAAATGTCTTAAGTAAATATCAATATCATTTCTAGCTTGGTAGTTCACCTATGAAAGGTTAGGTAATAACTAATTTCTTGGGGGATAGTTAGAGTCACCTATGAATTTAGTCAGGGATGCACGAAGGATGGATGGATTAAGATGATCATATGTGTGAGAATGATTTGATGAAAATGGATATACACATAATTATATATACACACTTTGAAATTGAGAAAGAAAATTATAATTACTTGTTTATGGTTACTCTTTTTAATAAATAGCATTGAGTTGTCTTAGTTACTGAGATTTTTATTTCACTATATGGTTTATGTTTTCAAGTCCCAAGACTGAAAGCTGTAAAGGTAAAGTAATGGGCTAGGTGTAGTAAAACTACGATCACCTTGGATTCTTGTGATGGATGCACTTATGTGTGCATCATAGCCCTAGAATGTGTAAACGTGTAATGATTGTGCAGAATTTGGCAATATGTGTGAAAAAGTGAGGAAAATAGCCTTGTTTATGTGTAAAGGCATATTTATAGCCAAATTTGGATATATGAGTAAATATGTGTAAATTGAGGCCAAGAGGGCTAAAATACTTGTGCAAGTACATGATTGTATGTTTTTAATGTTTATATGAATTTTTGGCCAAGTGGATATGTATATGTGCATAAATGTGCAAAAGGCCCTATCGCGTGAGAAAGGCAATTAATTGGCCAAAATCATGTGTAGTGTCATTATTGATTATGTGTGGTCATCAGGTAAAAAGTATCCTATTAGATGTGGTTGAACCTTTAAAAGTGGTTAATGACATAAACTTTGAGTTTGGGATGCTCGAGTGAATGAAAATGACGTGAAATGGTCATTTTGCATTCAGGTGTCAAATTTTTAAATCAAAAATCGAATTGAGATGAAACCTATATCATTAGTTAAATTTTGAAATAAGCTTCTTGTAGGCAGTTGATCTACCCCAAACGAACATTATATGTGGAAACAATGCATATTGGAAATTCACATCAGTAAACTGTCATAACAGTAGAAAAATATCATGTGCATTGCGGCACATGGGGAACATACTGCGATGCATGACACAAAACCATAATAATTGCTCTACACCATATGTTGCGGCATATGGTTCAGTTTGCTCAAAATTATAGTTTTGTCCCTATTAATAATTCTCATTTATTACACTTTTTTCTTATTATTTTTGACCAAAAATCATGTTGTATTTACCCAAATTGCACACTTATTGCATTGATTGTAAAAAATTGCCTTAGTGTAGGATTCTGTGTATCAGGGGAATTTTGATCATAAAATTAGACTTTTAAGAAAATTAGTTAAAATTCATTTTTAGTCTAGAAGAACAATGATCCAATTAGATTTCTCAAATTCATTTTAGGTTGAGAGTAACTAATTTTATAAGTTAACTATTTTGGAACTTTAAAGTTTCAATTTGACTTATTATCTTGTATTTGAGCTAAGTCATTTTAGTGCATGTGTGGACTTACATTTTTTTATGCTAAAAGGCATGCCCCTAACCTCTTTTGTGATGTCAAAATTGGTTTTTATTATTTAATTGCATTGTGCCACATATTTAGGAACTAATTTTATTTGAAAATGTAAGTTATTATTCATATGCTTTGAACTTTGATATTGTGTGTCATATTTATTTGTGCAGGTTTACATACCTTGGATTTAGCATATGAGAACCATTGGATTGGAATACTAGATGAGTCAAGAGGCAAAACATTTTTTTGGGGTGCAAGTACAAGTCTTGTATGGTCTTGCACATATTGTACCACACTTTGATTCTACTCACTGTCTCTCTCTCTCTCTCAATTTCTTATTGTCTTTAACTTTATTTAATTCAATTTGTAAACCAATTCACTCTAAATTTTCATCCATTTTACCCTAGTAAAAAAGAAAATTATCCTAATTTATTTTTCACCCATTCACTTAACACTTAAGTTGGGTCCATTTACCCTAAACTTTAATTAAACTATCCTAATTTCATTTTCAACATTCATTCTTCCATTCATCATCATTTTGGCAGCCACCCTTCTTTATTCTCTCTTCATTATTCTTCATTTTTTTCATCTCCATCTCACCTTCTCTCCTTCATAACTCATGATCCAACTATCAAAATCCTAATCCAACTCTATCATTCTTCTTCTCTCACCTCACACTTCAAACCTTTGTGCTTTATTTCTTAGATTGGCTTCAAAATTTTCAAGGTATTTATGAGCATGGTTCAGTTAGAGTTGAAGGATTATGCTCAAGTGGATTCCAAGATGACTAGAGGCTAAATAAATAAGGAGCGCCAAGAGGGAAAGAAGCTAGAGGAGTTTTGAAGTGTCTCAAGAAAAGTGAATGGTCATGGCTACTCTCCATTAAACCTAGGTTGATGTAATCTTATTCTTAAAATTGGGAACATTATTATATCTTATTTTTATTGACCAAAATTAGTATTTAACTTGATGGTTTATTATTTTTCCACTTGATTATCCTTTGTGTAGTTGTTGAAAATTCTTTTCAATACATTGTAATTCATATAAATATATGCTTTATGTGTTGAATGTGTCTTTCATTAGTCACGCATAAATATGTTTGGTTGGTGTTTGATAAATTATCTTGTGTGCAAAATTATGCACTAGACATACATTAGACCGAGCTGTACATAAAGGAACTTAACGGAAAATTTTGACCACTTTGCACCTGGCTAAGGAATTGATTAAGGACTTGTACAAAATTGTGCAAGAACTTGGTTATTTGAATTGGTTAGCAAGGCATACTTATACAAAATTGTGTAAGGGGTTTAATTTAGTCAAGAGAGTAGAAATTAACCTAAGCCTAATTAAAAGGAATAGACAAGGAATCTAGCATCCTATAACTCTTAGGATTCAACTTTAGAAAGGTTTAAACACTCACTTTTCCATTTCACTAATTAATTAGGCTTTTAATCAAATCTATCCATTTAATTTAATTGGTTAAAATTACTCAACTTTTGTTTAGTTTAGTTCACTATTTTATGTTGGATCATGCATTTTGATGATTACAAAATCAAGAGAAGAGGTATTTGTTATGTGTGTAGATATAAGGAATCATGGATGAAGACAAAACCTTAAGAGCATGAAGAATTAAGAGAAGATGAAAAAGTTTAAGATAAGTAATTTAAATTCTCTTAGACTTAATGTGAAAATTTAGAGAGCTTAATCACTTTTCTTAATCACTAAATGAATGCATTATATCTCTCTTTTATATGCATTAAGACTCATCTAAGTATATTAAAGCTTGCAAATAATGTCCTTCTTGCGTATAGTTTTTCATAGAAAATGTTTACATGGTGAGAGGTAGAATCATAGTTGATTTTGCAGGTCACAAGTTTTTGCATGTTAGGCACACTAACAACTAAATCATGTGAATGTGAAGAAGTACTTCACGCGTAATTAAGTACTTATGTTGTATGTTGCTTTAAAGCTTTGTCTTTGCATGCAAAACCACACGTGACAAGCTTTATTGACCATGCAAGTTTTAGCATATGTGCTTCATTTTATTGTGACAAAGTCCAAAACCATGTATGAGACTGTTCGTAGCCACGCTTGATTTGTTACTCTTTGATTAATCACACTTTGTTTTGTTGAATCTTAAATCTTCTCAAGTTAAGCTACAATTATTCACATATATGATCATTGATTCACAAATCTATATCTCTTGATCATGCAAAATCTTACTTGAGTTATACATTGTTCACGTGTGAATATGCATTAGACAAGTTTATACTTTAATGCTTGTAATTTCACTCATGATATCATTCTAGTTCCACTGAGTTTCAATCACATAGAATGGCTTTAGCATTCTGCCAGCCATTTCACCCATGAGAAAGAGAGATTCCACATGTGATTTGTCACATAGAATTAATGATAGTTCATTATATGTAAAACCATGTGTGAGAGCAAATGGTGCACTCGCAAGTTTTAGCACTCTAATATGTTAATATATTCATAAGTGCAAAACCACTATGATACCATGTGAGTTTTAGCACCCAAAAATGAATGTATACTCTTAAGTGCTAAACCACTTGAGAGAGCAATGAGGTACCACATGAGTTTTGGTACACAGAATTGAATGATTTTTTAGAAGTGCAAAACCACGCATGAGAGGACAAGGTGTTCACATGTGATTTATTACATCTAGTTTTTTAAAACTTCTTCAGTGCAAAATCACGTGTGATTATGCCAGTCACTCACAAGAAATACACCAACGAATAGAATCACTATTCTAACAGTCTGTCAACTTTTAAAAACTATATAAGTAATTCATTTTGGACTAGAACAAAAACTAATGATCCTTGAACGAACAATTATCATTTGTGCATTTAAAGAACTTTTAAATCATGCTTTTACTTATTGCATTCATTTATTATTCTTGAAAAGAATTGTGAAAATCTCTTAAAGGTTATAAGCTTTCATTTGTATTCTCATCTACTCTTTAAGAAAGTTTTCTATAAAAAACTTATACTATTTTCTCAGAAATCTTGAAAAGAGACTTTTCAAGTATTTGCAATAACTTGCTAGATTGTAACAAGGTTTGTTAGGTGAATCAAGATAAAGTTAGTCTTGAGAGTTGTACTACGATGGCAAGCACCCATCGAAGCTTATGATTTTAGTTGAAAATATCAAGTGTGATCTTAAATACTAGATATAGGCCAAGTTTGTCACTGAACTAGTATAAATCTAGAGTGTGTTATCTTTTTTCTTTTCTCTTTAGCTCTTTACTCTTTTAACTTTTCAAAAGTTTTTAAGTGTTACCTAATTCACCTCCTCTTGAGTGCCAAGCTATCCTAACATTTGGTATCAAAGCTTGAACTCTTAATAGAAGTCTTAATAGTCTAAGAGAATCATATGGTTGGTTTTGGTGACAACATTCTCCTTAAAGGTGCTTAAATTAATAGGCCTTCAGGATTTAATGGTGAAACTATACTTTCTGAAAAAGTAAGATGAGATTATTCTTTGAAGCCTCATACCTTAACTTATGGGAGATTATCAAGATGGTCCTTATATTCCATACAAAATTGTAAAGGACAACTCATTAGAAAGAAAGGATTGAATTTACATAAAAGGAAGAAAAATTGGTGTTGCTTAACTTCAAGGAAAAATTGATTATTGCAAGTGCCTTAAGTCAACAAGAATATTTCAAAGTAAGTAATCTGAAAACTATATAAAAGAGATGTGGAATGCTCTAGAGATTGCTCATCAAAGTACTGAAGGAGTCAAGGAGAATAAAATTAGCATGTTGACTCAACAATATGAGTTATTCAAGATGAAGCCTGGAGAAAACATTAAGGATATGCAAGTTAGATACACACACATGATGAACAAGCTTGCAACACTTGGAAAGACATATTCTCAGAAGGAACAAGTCAAAAATTATTAAAGGTCTTCCAGTTGAATGGCAACCCAAATTACTGCCATTGAAGAAGAAAAAAAGTGACTTCATGAGATCTATGGCAGCTTTGTTTGGAAGTCTTGCCAAGCATGAAGGAAGACTATCATGCTAAAGGAAGATGTTGAAAAAAAGAAGTCACTGGCTTTGAAACTGACAAAGGAAGCATCAAGGTCTGAAGCAAGTGACAATGAAACTTTGATGAAGAAATGGCTATATTGTCAAGAATTTGACAAATTCTTTGCAAAGAAAAAATTTTGGGAAGAAATTCTCAAAGAAAAAAAAGAAAAAAAGATAATCTACTACAAGTACAAGAAGCTGGACACATTAAAGTTAACTGTCCTTTGAAGCAAGAGAGTAAAAGCTACAAGTATGACAAGAAGAAATTCAAAACTTATCTCTTTTCAATCTAGGGTGATAATGATGAGGAGTCCACAGAAGAGAGAAGCAAATCTATATTTAATGGCCAAAAGCCATTTTGATCAGGTAAACGATTTAAACCCTGACTTTAAATTTGATTTTACATTTGAAGAGCTAAAAATTGCTTTTGAAGAACTACACAATAAGTCCCTTCTTCTTATGAAAAATCTTTCACAAGTTAAAAAGAAACTTGCTATTTATGAAAAAGAAAACTTGGTTCTCAAATATGAAAAATGATACCTTGAAAAAGAATGTTACTATTTTGGAAAAAGAAACCTTATGTACTAATTTTTCTCTTCATATTTTAAAAAAGGAAGATTTGAAAAATACACTTGTAAAATTTGTTAAGGGTAGAGATGATTTAAATAAAATTTTAAGTCAATAAAGAAGTGTTTTTGATAAAGCTAGCATAAGTTATAAACCAAATAAGAAGCAAAAATATTACAAGAACTTTTTATTCCTACCGCTATGACTAACTCACCCAAATTCACTTGTTCCTACTGCAACAAGAAAGGGTACTTAACAAGTCATGTATCCATAGGAAGCAAGGGTTGAATAAAAATATAAAGTGAGTTTCAAAGGGGTCTACTAACCCGCCAAGACCCAAACAGATTTGGGCACCTAAGAAAATATGACATTTGTGCATGTATCAAGGAGAGTCATAAATGAAAAGTGGTATCTAGACAGTGGCTACTCCAACACATGATTGGTTATAGCTCCATGTTTTTATATATGGTAGAAACCAAAGATAGTGGAATTGTCACCTTTGGAAATAATGAAAAGGGAAGAATTCTCAATATAGGGAAGGTTGGTAAAATGCATCCAACTCTACTTGTATTAATAATGTTTATTTAGTTAATGGCTTAGGACATAACCTCTTGAGCATAAGTCAATTATGTGACAAGAGTTATGGGTTATTTTTAATGTTGTATGCTACATTGTGAGAGATGAACAAATAGAAAAAATCATCCTAGAAGGAAAGAGAGTTCAAAATTTTTATTTAATAAATCTTTGTGATAATGACTCACTAAACACAAAATATCTCATCTCTGTGAATGATGAAAGATGGTTATGGCACAAAAGATTAGCCCATGTCAACATGAAACAATTGGATAGGCATGTAAAGAAGGAACTAGTCATTGGGCTGTTAAAGATAAAATTTGAAGCTGAACAAGCTATGTGATGCTTGTATGGAAGGTAAACAAACCAAGACTACATTTCAAAGTAAAAATGTAGTATCCACATCAAGGCCTCTTGAATTGCTTCATATAGATCTAATTGGTACTTTAAGGGTAAAAAGTCTAGGGGGTAATCTCTACACCTTTGTTATAGTTGATGATTATTCTAGGACACATGGACTATCTTCATCTCTCACAATGATCAAACCTTTGAATATTTTATGGCATTTATAGCCAAAGTACAAAATGAACAAGATTTGAAAATTGTAAAGATAAGAAGTAACCATGGTGGAGAATTTGAAAATTTTAACTTCATTGAGTTTTGTGAAGAATAGGGAATTAGTCATGAATTTTCAACTCCTAAAACACCTAAAAAAATTGGAGTTGTGGAGAGAAAGACATGACCTTGGAAAAAATGGCAAGGACTATACTGAATGAGAAGAAACTTCCTAAATATTTTTTGGTGGATGCCATGAGTACAACATGCTACATCACTAACAAAGCATATATTCGACCTATTCTGAACAAAACTCCTTATGAGCTCTACAAGGGAAGAAAGCCTAATATCTCTTATATGTATGTATTTGGCTATAAGTGTTTTGTACTCAGCAATGATAAGGATAATCTAGATAAGTTTGATTTTAAAAGTAATAAAGCTGTATTTCTTACTTATTCCAATAAAAGTAAAGCTTTTACAATCTTTAACCAAAAACCTTATCTGTTGAAGAGTCAATTCATGTTAGATTTGATGAATCTTTATCAGATGAGAACAAAGAACGACAAACTGTGAATCTTTCTCTTAATGATCTCTCACTGAGATAAAAGGAAGAAAATCAAACCAATAATGATACCATGACTAATGATCAAAGTAGAGAGACAAATGATCTTCTAAAAGGTTGGAGATATAGTAAGTCACATCCTATTGATCAAGTCATTGAAAAAGTTAGTGATAAATTTAAAACAAGAGGTTTACTTAGAGAAGTATGCCATTTCAGTGCATTTCTTTCTAATATTGAACCCTTTAATATTAAAAAAAGCCTTAACTGATAAATATTGGCTCATAGCAATGCAAGAAGAGTTAAACTAGTTTAAGAGAAGTCAAGTTTAAGACTTGGTACCAAGACCATGCGATCATCCTGTTATTAGGACGAAATGGGTCTTTAGAAACAAACTTAATGAAACTGGTATTATGGTAAGGAAAAAGGCCAGGCTAATAGCTAAAGGTTATAATCAAGAAGAAGGTATTGATTATGATGAAACCTTTGCTTCTATTGCTAGACTTGAGGCTATTAGATTTTTACTTGCTTTTACTTGCATTAAAGATCTTAAATTTTATCAAATAGATATTAAAAGTGTATTTTGAATGGACTAATCAATGAAGAAGTTTATTTAGAGCAATCTCTAGGATCTAAGGATCCATCAATGCCAAATCATGTCTACAAATTGAAGAAAGCATTGTATGGCCTGAAGTAAGCACTAAGAGCTTGGTATGATAAGTTAAGTACTTTCTTGTTAAATAATAACTTCAAAAGAGGAATGGTGGATAAAATATTGTTTTATCAAACTAAAGATAATGATATCCTTGTAATTTAATTTATATTGATGATATTATTTTTTAAGCTACTAATGAGGTTCTTTATAAGAAATTAGCTAAGATTATGCAAGGAGAATTTAAGATGTCTATGATGGGAGAGTTGAACTTCTTTCTCGAATTGCAAATCAAGCAAATGATAGATGGGATTTTCATAAGCCAAACTAAGTACACTCAATAATTGCTAAAGAAGTTTGGATTTGAAAATTTAATTCCAAGCAACATACCTATGAGTGCATCAATCAAAATGGATAAGGACGACAAAGGAAAGAAAGAGGATCAATAAAATTCAGGTAAATGATTGGATCATAACTTTACTTGACTACCAGTAGACCTGATATCATGTTTAGTGTTATATGTATGCAAGATTTCAAGCTGATCTTGAGAATCACATCTAAAGGCTATGAAAGAATCTTTAAGTATTTAAATGGAACTACACAGCTAGGACTTTGGTTTTCAAAAGGAGAAAAGCCTAATTAATTACTTACTCAGATATTGATCACGGAGGATACAAGATAGATAAAAAGAGCACTAGTGAAACTTATCAGTTCTTTGGTGGCTCATTATTATCATAGTTCAACAAGAAATAAAATAGTGTGAATATAAGCATATGAATATGGGAGAGTAGTGAAAAGTATGATCATAGAAGGTGGAAGTTCTCCCAGGTATGTATAGATGTGTGTGTATGGAAATATGAGTGAACAAATCATATATCAGGCTAGTACCATGGGACATCTGGTGTAGCATTTATGGGTTGGTACCATAAGTAATCCGATACAAAATTATATTAGAACTATTACTATAGGACAACTAGGCAGTCTGGCAACTCCTTAGTGCTCATTAAGGTGTGGTTAGGAGTCAATGACGCCTCTACTACAAGTGTATGAGAAAAGAAAAACCATAATCTATAGGTAGGATAGATTACTTTTAGCCAAGTATTTCTACCACTAAAAGTGTGCTCAGGTTAATAAGTGATTGATCCAATAAAGCTTATGGTTTCATGTCAAGGAGCTTCGGAGGTTTGGTAGATAGATGATCATAATATTACTGGAAATTATATGGAAATGTTTTTAAAAAGAGAAAATTCTATATATTTTGATGTGTGTGTACATACATACATATATATATATACATATATGTTATTACTTTGATTGTTACTTTGACATAGTTATTTGTGTTAATGGATATTAAATGAGCTATAGTGGTTAATGAGATTTTGATCTCACATATGTTTACTTACATTTTTTATGTTGTGAAAGTAGTGTGTGCAAAGGGAAAAAAATTGGGCTGAGAATAGAGATTTTCCAGAAAGCCTTAGTAAGAAATGGTGTAATGACTCGAAATAGAAGTTGTATTGTATAAATGTATGAGTTGCCTTAGGATTTGGAAACATGTGCATATTACTATGAATGTTTGTGGTGTTTGGTGTTTTGATTTCCTAGCCCCTATATATATGTGTGTACATGATGATATGATGGTCTGGGCTAGTGGATGGATGGTAATATGTGTGGATATGATGAATATTTAATGTGTATGTGAAATTTGGCCTTGGATATGAATGAGATTGAGAAATAGGAATTTTGCCCAAACATGTGTAATAAGTAGTTTACAGGCCAAATGTGTATATATGTGTTATAATGTATATATGACTATTCAATCAGGTATTGTTATAATGTATATATGTGTTATAATGTATATATGAGCTATAGATGTGATCATGGCCCTAGGAGTGGCCAATGACTAGTGGTTTCATTTGGTGATGCACAAGTGATAAATTTAATTTGAAACGGTTAAAATATACTTGGGTGTTCAATTTTTAAATGGAAAATTAGATTTAAACAAAACTAGTATCATTGGTTAAATTATGAAATAAGCTTTGTGTGGGGACTTGAATTACCCCAATCAAACATTGGATGCAAAAATGGTGTACATTCGAAGTTCATATCAGAATCTGTAATTTGATAGTAGATTCTGGTATGTACGCCGCAACATATGTGTCAACATGGAACATCATGCCACAGCGTATGGTATAGAGTATGGGGCTTATGCCTCTGTGCCACATGCTGCAATGCATGTAGCATGAGCTGTGGCAGATGGCCCACTCTTTGTGTGAATTGTGATATTTTGAGTGATTTTTCTTTTGAGATCTACTGAAGCATGATTACATGCTTTCATTGTGTGCTGTTTATTAACTTAAGTAATTTGTGAAATGATTTTGAAAATGTTTATCTTAGGATCCCAAGCTTTTAAAATAAATTGAATTGATTAGTAGATTGTGTGAAAGATGATATGGTAATGTCGTTAAGGGCATTAAAATTTGCTGGTATTAGTTTCTCAAGTTTTGAGATTTGGTCACTGTGCTTCTTTATTGCATTCATCCTAGTACTTGGCAAATTATTTATTGTTCATTACACAATTCTTTCCCTTTTGCTTAACTTTCTTTTCTTTTCATCCTTATGAGGGGAGAAATGAAAAGAGGTGCTCGAGCTTCACGAAGTGCTCGAGTATCATGATGTCCTGTTGAGGATGAACTTGTGTTAGAGGTTCAACTAGATAAACCTTAAGTTGATAGAAGAGATGTTCTCTTGAAAGAACTTAAAGATATGGTGATTGATATTAGGCAAACAGTACGAGATCACGATGTGTTATTGAGAGGTAGAGAACATGCAGATGAGAGAGAAGGTCAAGATAGACCAGTACTAAAGGAAGCTCATAGCAGACCTAAGCTGTCTCAAGTTTTGAGTAGCAAAGTAGGCTACGAGAATTGTTGCTGACCCATCTATTGACCGAGCTTGGAAGACTTTTGTGAGGTTCAGTCCACTGACATTCGATGGCAGTATGAAAGAGGGTGAAGTTAAGCAATAGATTAAGCGCCTCAATACTATATTCAAGGTAGTGACTTGTACGTGAGAGTAGAAGGTAACATTGGCTATGGTTCAGCTAATTGGAACAGCCAAGAGATTGAGGGATTTAGTAAGACCATCTGGTGATGTGAGGTATTTAAGGGAAGAATTCAAGAGGGTATTTTTTAACTACTACTTCCCAGCATCTTTTCGTACTAAAAAGGAAGAAGAGTTCTACTCATTCAAATAAGGGGATCTAGATGAGGAAGAATTTATTAAAAGATTTAATGATTTGTTAGTTTATTTGATGTATCTACAATACCACAATGATACAAAGTGAAAAGTTGAGCGGTTACTAGAGAAGATGCACCCAGAGTATCGACAGTAGATTGCTCTGTTTGATGTTATCACCTATGAAGAAATGTGCCACAAATTGAAAATGGTTACGAGGAAAGGTAGAGAAGCTAAGGCTACAAAGAAGAGAGACAGTATAGGAAGGTTTACTTCTTTGTCTATCAGGCAGTGTTTTGAAGAAGCCTATTTATAGCTCAAGCATTCTAAAGCTTATGGGAAAAGAAGTTTTATTAGAGGTTTTTAGACTTGGACTGTTTAGAGAGGTTTAGTACAACTTAGTGCTGGGGGTTAGAATTAGGCCTCCACAACCTTCAAGGCAAGCTTCAAATAAACCAGCTCCTACTTTTAGCACTAGAAGATCATCTTAGTGCAATATTTGCAGCATATTCCATACGGACAAGTGTTGGTCTTGTTTCAAGTGTGGGAAGCTAGGTGACATCACCAAATATTATCCTGAGGGTGGAATTGAGGCAATAAAGCAATAGTTGACTATCCTAGGATGAGTCTTTACTGTAACGCAAGAAGAGGCCAAAGCCTCTCCAAACCTAATTAAAGATATAATCTCTATCTGTGATAATAAAATTGAAGCATTATTTGGCTCTGGAGTTACACATTCTTGTATCTCAGAAGAATGTGTAGATAGACTGAAACTAAAGTTGAGAGAACTGCTTGTGTTGATCAACGTGACTACACATTTAGGACCCTCAAATATTATTAATAGGGCTTGTCAGTGAGTAGAGATTGTATTTAAGGATAAGGTATCTATGATCAATCTAATCTGTATTCCTATGAAAGGGATCGATGTGATAGTAGGCATAGATTGGCCGGTAGTTAATAATGCTCGCTGGACTGTGTTAAAAAGTTAGTATCTTTACCAATGCTGACAATAGGAATTAATTCTACTGAGCAGGCCAGAATTCTTTCATTTATATAAGCCGAGAAGTTGATCATGTAGGGGTACTGTGCTTATATGATGATTTGTGTGGCTAGTAGTATATATGGCAGGGGTATTGAGAAGATTGAAGTAGTAAGTAAGTTCCTTGAGGTATTTTTAAAAGAGATGTTTGGATTACTTTGGAAAAGGAAGTTGAATTCTTTATAGATTTAGTTCCTAGTATAGAACTAATTTTTAAAGATCCATATTGGATGTCGCCCTCTGAGTTGAATGAGTTAAAGAACCAGATTGAAGATTTGCTTGATAAGGGGTTCATTAGACTAAGTGTATCAACTTGAGGATCGTCGGTATTATTTGTGAAAAAGAAAGATGGCAGCTTAAGGTTGTGCATTGACTACCGACAGTTGAATAAGATGATGGTGAAGAATAAGTACCCTTTGCCCAGGATTGAAGATTTGTTAGATTAGTTGGCTAGAGCCTCAGTCTTTTCTAAAATTGACTTAAGGTCAAGATATCATCAATTAAGGATCGCTGAGAAAGATGTATGCAAGATGGCCTTTAAGACTTGGTATAGGCAATACGAGTTTCTTGTTATGCCATTTGGTCTGGCTAACACACCTGTGGTATTCATGGATTACATAAACCGTATTTTTAGGCCATATTTAAATTAGTTTTTGTGCTTTTTATCGATGACATCTTAGTTTATTTGAAGACGAGGAATAATATGCCAAGCATCTCATGATTGTGCTTCAGATCCTTAAAGAGAACAAACTATAAGCCAAGCTTAGTAAGTGTGAGTTTTGGCTGAGAGAAGTCAGATTTTTGGGTCATGTGGTGTCAGTAAATGGGATTTATGTTGATCCTCATAAAGTTGATGCTATGTTAAAATGGGAGTGACCTAGTTCAGTTACAGAGATTCAAAGTTTTTTGGGATTAGTTGGATATTACTGACAATTTATCCAAGGTTTCTCTCATATTGCTTTCTGTTAACAAAATTGACCTGTAAAAATTAGCCTTTTATCTGGGATGACAAGTGTGAGACTATGTTTCAAAGGTTGAAAGAGAAGTTGATGATGGTGCCAATATTGATAATTTTGAATCTGAGACTACCTTACCAGGTGTACACGGATGCTTCTCTAAATGGTTTAGGATGTGTGTTAATGCAAGATGAATGAGTAGTGGTTTATGCACCAAGGGAGTTGAGACCATATGAAGAAAATCACACAACCCATAATTTGGAACTTATAGCAGTAGTCCTTATGCTAAAGATTTGGCATCATTACCTATATATGGTTCAGTGTTTAGCTTGTTCAGCAACTACAAAAGCTTGAAGTATCTGATAGATTAGAAGTAATTAAACATGAGGTAGAGAAGGTGGATGGAATTGTCCAAGGATTATAAATTTGAGTTGAAATACCATCCAAGGAAAGCTAATGTAATGGCTAATGCATTGAGCAGGAAACTAGTATGATGGTGTAAGAGTATAGCTTGATGGAGTCTTTTATAAATTCTCAACAAGGTGTACCACTAAAAGCTCTAGTTAGTGCCTATACTACTGTAAGTATAGTGATTTTTTTTTGAAAGAGTTGAGAATGGTGTAATTAAAATATGAATATCTTCCTGGGATTCAAGAAGATTTCGAATTAAATATGTCTAAAGATTTTAGTTTTAATGATGATGGATTTGTGGTGTACCGAGATAGAATTTGTGTGCCTAATGATGTGGACTTGAGAAAAGTGATTCTAAATGAAGCACACTATAGTAAATATACTATTCACCTGGGAGCTATGAAGATGTATTGGGATGTGAAGCATCATTGGTGGTGGCTAGGAATGAAAAGAGACGTGATAGAGTTTGTAGCACAATGTTTGACTTGTCAGAAAGTAAACATCAAGCACTAAAGAACAGCGGGAACATTGTAAATGTTAAATATACCTAAGTGGAAATGGAATAGTATTTTCATAGATTCCATCTCTAGATTTCCAAGAACTCAATTGAGGCATGACACAATCTGGGTGATTGTTGACCAATTGATAAAGTCAGCTCACTTTTTAGCCCTTAGGATTAGTGATTCTCTAGAGAAGTTAGTGGAGATCTATATTCGGGAAGTTGTGTGATTGCATGGAGTACTCAAGGATATAGTTTCTGATCGAGATTTGAGATTTATGTCCATATTTTAAGGAGCATTCAAAGAGCCATGGGTATTACTTTGAAGTTTAGTATCGCTTATTATCCTCAGACTGATGGATAGACTGAGTGAACTATTCAGACCCTAAAAGACATGCTGCAAACATGTGTAGTGGAGTTGTGGGGTAGTTGGGATAATTACTTGCCATTAGTAGAGTTTGCATATAATAATTGTAACCTCCTTGAGGTTAAACTACAATTGTCTCAAAATCATGGCAATCTAGGGTTTAACCCTCAAAGGATTACCAAATTATAAAATTTTATAAAAGAAATTTCTTAAAATTCTTTTCAAGGAATCTCAATCTCAACAATTCAAATTTCAAACATTATTTAAGAAGTCCGTATTAGAGTTTTAAAAGCAAAGTAGAAGTTTGAAAACTAATTGAGACCCAAAATAATGAGTTTTAATATTCAAAAATAGATTTTGTTTAGAAAATGACAGCATCAGTGCTGTTATTTGACAGCAGGAGGAGCAAACTTCTGATGCATCCCAAATCTTTATCCGATGTTCGATTGAGGTGGTTTTAGTATCTACATGGAGCTTTCTCCTAAATCTAGCTAATGGCACTAGTTTCATACTCAAACTCATTTTCTATAAAAAAGTTAGACACCAAAACCCATTATGACCACTTTTTCACAAAATTTCATAAATAGGGTGTCCCAACTTAACCACAAGTGCCAATAGCTCATACCAATGATCACACTTAATGGACTCTTGCAGACTCGTGCAACACACCACACATAATAAAAAATGCTTATCTCATAAAATCACCACTCAACCCCGATTTTTATAAAACATAAAGGGACAGGAAATATTGCACAAAATTAATAATTTCATTCCAAATCTCTCAAAATACATATGTTTCTACTTGCATAAGTATTTTAGCTCTATCCATGGGTTTACAACCAAAATTCACTAACTTAAGGCACAAAATCCACTAGTTATATACAAAATCATGCAAGTAGTGCATAAAACATGTCAAGCAATCTTAGTTAGCAATTACATTAACAAATACACATGAAAATAACAAAAGAGAGTCATATAAAGGATTACTCCACAATCCTAGGCCTCTGTATGTTTTCCTCAACTTGAATTTTATGAGTTAGGTCATGAAAATATTGAAAATTGAGGGGTGAGTATAACCACTCAGTAACTAAGTTTCACTTAACCCATACAAATTCATATCAATTGTAAATAGATACAATTAGGCAAATAAGCACGAATAGAACATAACACTCAGCCACAGTTCACAAAACTAACGACCATGTGATCAGGCTTGCCACAAAACACTTTATCATGTTACTTAGCAAAAACATAACATAGGGTCGTAAAAATAACAACCATGCACCCTCAACACATGCAAGACCACAAAACTAACAACCATGTGACCAAACTTATATGCATGATCAGATGCCAACCTTATATCCTCCTATTACCTTCGACACAAAACTGGTGGTTATCATGTGGCTACGTCTTTCATGAACTAACCCAGCTTTCCACTTGTGAGGAGCTACCAGGCTAGGGTGAACTAACTCACTTATGTAATTCAATTTTTCCCAATACTAACAACCATGGGGTGTCGTATCCCTAATCTAACCTCCTTATGAATCGATGGAGACTAGTTAGGTTTGAGTCCCTTATAGAACAAGTAGGACAGTCTTGAATCAACCATGGGACAAGGGCTACCTCCTAATTCCAACAGTTAGTGCCAAGACTATTTTCCGATTCCAACAGTCACTGCCAATACCACGTGGATTTCAACCAATCTACTCCTCTCCCTAGGCAAACTCTCACCAATAATCATGTTATGCACATTTCTCACATAATATGCAATTTAATAATTAATTTATAATACATGAACCCACATAACTCAATACTCTATAATTTAACACATAATATATCACAATTTTCCATCCATAGTAATAAATCATAATCAATTTCATAAAACACTAAGGGTGGTAACATCAAGGTTTCCTTTCCAAAAACTATTTCACAAATCAAACAATTTATCAATATGCATCACCAATTTAAATCATAATTCACATTTCATAAACACAATTAACATTCAATTATAAAGATTAAGTTTCCCCCAGTTACCTCAAACCTTTGAGAGATCAAAGGTTTACCCCTGAGAGATCAAAGGTTTACCCCTCACTATACCAATTTCCTAAAGTCTCAACAAGCTCGAATGGTGCCAAAAATGAACCTCTCTACATCCATACCATAAGAATTTTATCATTGTCTACTCTTGAAGCTTTATCAATATATAACTCCACACATTTTATTTTTATCAACTCATAATCACTACCCATTCATACCAATAGGCTTATTAAATTTTATTAATGCACATTATCATTAACAACACCTCAGACCATCATGAATGCATATAAACTCTCCCAACTACTGCATTTATGATAATTTTCGGATAATAAATGCTTCCATGGATCAACCACTTCTAAAATCATCAATGTGGTGTTCCAATATATTAAACAACTCCCGTTATACTTATTTTAACCAATAAAATTGGACTCATATTGAAAATCCATTTTCCAACTCAAACCCTACCATAATTCATCATAAATGAGGGAGAGAAAGGAAGAATGAGGCTTAGATTACCTACCTTGGGTGTTTGGGAGCTTCAAAATGTCAATAATGG
The DNA here is from genome assembly GCF_029017545.1 of Prosopis cineraria. NCBI lineage: Eukaryota > Viridiplantae > Streptophyta > Magnoliopsida > Fabales > Fabaceae > Prosopis > Prosopis cineraria. The sequence goes on along the minus strand of NW_026555344.1, from coordinate 25,201,187 downwards.
GAGCCAATAAGCATGCCCTAGTAGAGCTCCAACATTCTCTTTGTTTTATTCCTCTTCTCTCTTTTGTTTTCTCGCATAGACGCGATCTAATTTATAAAAAATTTTACTCATGCACCACGGCACATGCTGCCTTCCACCGCGGTGCCTGGTACAAAGGAGCCCATTGCATTTAAATGTCTTTGTGCAACATAATAGACCAACCACGCACCACGACGTATGGCACAGAGAACAATTCTTCACTTTTCTTCCTCTATCCTTACCCGAGTGGCCTGTCATCAATCTAGACCTACTTCTAGGGCTAAAATCACAACAATTATGCCAAGTTAAGCCCCTCTAGCCACACCCTTATTAACTCACTAATTACCCTCATTAGGTTAATAAACCAAGGTTAAATTTTTCTGGATGTTACAATAACAGCTACCATTTTAGCATTCAAATGGCACCATATAAAGCTCTATATGAAAGGAAGTATAAATCACCATTGTTTTAGACAGAGTTGAGTAGCTTGACATTTTGGACCAGACTATGCAGAAGATTGACGTAATATAGCAAAAATTGTTGACAGCTCAAACTAGGCAGAAGAGTTATACTGATTGATGAAGGAGGCCGTTGGAGTTTCTAATAGGTGACCATGTGTTTCTAAAAGTTACACCAGTAACGAGAATTGAAAGGTTGATTAAATCTAAGAAATTGACTCCTAAATTCACGGGTCCCTTTGAAATATTGGAGAGAATTAGGCTAGTCACCTATTGAATTGCTTTACCTCCATAATTGTCTAGGATTCATGATGTATTTCATATATCTCAACTTAAGAAATACCGACCAAATCCTTGTCACATGATTGAGCCAGTAAAGGTAGAGCTACAAGAGAATATGACCTATAGAGCAGAACTAGAACGGATAATGGACGTGAAAGACTAGTTGAGGAATAAGACTATTTAATTGGTAAAAGTGTTCTGGAAGGGTATGACTCTTGGTAATACAACCTAAGAGATAGAAACAAAAATAAGGCAATAGCATCCTCATTTGTTCCCTTAGGTATATGTGTGTACTAGTAGTTATTTCAATTTTGGGGATAAAATTCTTAAAAAGGAGGGGATAATTATAACATCTTGAATTTTTAATTCTTACATTAATACTAATTAAGGAATGAATTAGTAATTTAATGCAAGATTAGGATTCTGAATAGTGAAATGTTGTTTTAACTCTTTGGGATGTTATATGAACAGATATGAGTAGAAGAACGGCATCCTAAACCAAAGAGTGTGAATAGAGTGAGGATTTCCTTTACTGTGCCATGCGTTATAGCTGAGGCCGGATGTGCCATGATGCATAGTGTAAAATTCTGATAAGTTGGATGTGTTTAGCTCATGAAAACAGAAGGAGAAACAAAGGAAGAGAGCGTGAGGGTGGTGGAGAAGGAAGAGATCTCTGCTAGGGCAAGCAAAATCAGGAGCAAGGATGATGTTTCTAACCTGTTACTTATCGAGTAAGTCTTGTACTGCCTTAACCTCTGATTCTACCCTATTTTTTCCTAGTTTAAACTATTGAGAAATTGAATTTGAAAGTTAGAAGGAGATGATTTCTTACCCAATAGTAATAGAAAGATTCTCTAAAACTAAACCAATACTTTATAACTAGTTTGAGTCAGAATGATAAAGCTTCGAAGATTTAGGCCTAAATTAACCTAAGTTAGAGAGAGAGTAATAGGAGAAATTTGATAGTAAGTGGAATAGTGCTTGTAGTGAGAAGTAATTGAGTGTAGAAGGTGGAAATGAACACAACTAAGGGAATGATAATGCTTAGGTGCTTAATTGCTATAGTTAGCACTTTTTGTCAATGATAAAATTGACTCTAGTTGCCTAAATTGTATAGATTTTTGTGTGTGACGAGTTGAATGGCAAGAGGAAGTGAGTAAGGTTGAGGAAACACGGGTAACCTTTCTATCGGACAGAAGGGTTGAGATAACTATATAGTTTGTTATGTTTATTAGTTATTATAATTGTGTAAAAGTGATTGCATGATTGTAGAATCAGGGTTTTATTAGTTTCTATACATGATTTTGCTTCATAAATGGTTTTAACATGAAATGGATTTGTAAAATGAAAGTTTATTGATTATGGTCTCTTTGATTTGCCTCTATGTATGTGTGTGTGTGTGAATATAAGCGTGTGAATATGGGAAAGCAGTGAAATGTGTGTGAAAAGCATGATTATAGGAGGTGAGAGTTCACCTAATGTATGTGTGAATGTGTGTGTGTAGAAATATGAGTAAACAAATTCATATAGTTAGGCTAGCACCATGGGACATTCAGTATTGCATTTTACGGGTTGGTAACATGGCTAATTCGGTACAACATTATATTGGAACTATTAACATGGAACATTTGGGCAGTCTGGCAACTCCCTAATACTCGTCAGGATACAATTAGGAGTCAACAATGCCTCTATCACAAGTGTGTGAGAAGAGAGACATCATAGTTTATAGGTGAGATAGACTACCTTTGGTCGGGTATTTCTACCACTAAAAGTGTGCTCGAGTTAATAATTGATTGATCTAATAGAGCTTATGGTTTCATGTCGGGGGGCTCTAGAGGTTTGGCAAATTGATCATGCTATTGCTAGAAATTATGTGGAAATGTTTTTGAAAAGAGAAAATTTTATATATTTTGATGTGTGTATGTGTTATTACTTTAGCATAATTAGTTGTGTTAATGGACATTAAATGAGCTATATTGGTTACTTAAATTTTGATCTCACTTGTGATTATTTACATTTTTTAAGTTCTAGTAGCAATAGTGCAAAGGAAAAAGAACTAGGTCGAGAATAAAGATTTCTCCAGAAATCCTTAGTAAGAAATGGTGTAATGACTTAAAATAGAAGTTGTATTGTATAAATATATGAGTTGCCCTAGGATTTGGAAACATGTGCATACTGCTATGAATGTTTGTGGTGTTTGGTGTTTTGATTTCCTAGCCCCTGTGTATATGTGTGTACATGATGATATGATGGTGTGAGCTAGTGGATGGATGGTAATATGTGTGGATATGATGAATATTTAATGTGTATGTGAAATTTGGCCTTGGATATGAATGAGATTGAGAAATAGGAATTTTGCCCAAAAATGTGTAATGGGTAGTTTACAAGCCAAATGTGTATATATGTGTTATAATGTATATATGACTATTCAATCAGGTGTTGTTTGTCCATTTGGATGTGATCATGGTCCTAGAAGTGGCCAATGACTAGTGGTTTCATTTGGTGATGCACAAGTGATAAATTTTGACTTGAAACGATCAAAATGTACTTAGGTGTTCAATTTTTGAACGAAAAATTAGATTTAAACAAAACTAGTATCATTGGTTAGATTATGAAACAAGCTTTGTGTAAGGACTTGAATTACCCCAATCGAACATTGAATGCAAAAAGGGTGCACGTTCAAAGTTCATATCAGAATCTGCAATTTGACAGTAGATTTTGGTTTGTGCACCGTAGCATATGTGTCAACATGGAATATCATGCCACAGCGTATGGTACAGAGTGTGGGGCTTATGCCTCTATGCCATGTGTTGCAATGCATGTAACACGAACCGCGGCACATGGCCCACTCGTTGTGTGAATTGTGATATTTTAAGTGATTTTTCTTTTGAGATCTACTGAAGCATGATTGAATGCTTTCATTGTGTGCTGTTTATTAACTCGAGTAATTTGTGAAATGATTTTGAAAATATTTATCTTGGGATGCCAAGCTTTTAAAATAAATGGCTTTGAATTGATTGATAGATTGTGTAGAAGATGGTATGGTAATATCGTTGAGGGCATGACACCTCAAGCCTATGACCTCAAACCCATGGCTATAACCTTTCACACAAAGCCTATCATGTTACACCTTGCACCTTGCACATCAGGCCTATAACATTGTGTTGGCGGCACCAGATGCAGACGTGAATAGCGAACTTCAAATTGCTTGAGTCGTGCCTGGAAGGACACTGTCCTTAAGAACTATTCCGGCACACCTGGACGACAGACCGGTAGTTCCCCAGATTGAGCAAGCACTTCCTGCGGCGGAGCAAGGAAACAGAATAACAGAGACTAAAAATGAACACAGACGAATGGACGAACAGAAGATAGAGGGAGGAGAGAATGCTGGCACACTGTTCTGTCCGCACCCATAGCTATATATAGGCCGAGGAAGGAGACACAAACACTAGGTTATAATTACCGGTTAATGCTTCGGTTATACAAACATTAAACAATGAGCGTTCATGGATTAATGTTTCAGTTACACACGCCTTAAATAGCAAAAACGTGCACGTCCATTAATCCGAAAATGTTCAGCGTTCATCAATCTGGAGACGTTTGGCAGACAAAACATTAACCTACAAAATTCAGTTTCTAAAAGAGGTTTAATGTCCAAAAACTGCCAAAGCCTCAAGTTCAAATTCAAAACATCAAAATCAGAGGTTTTTCGGGTAAGCTAAAAATAATTATTTATTTAATCATTTTTGTAAAAATAACCCGGTAAAAGGAACCCAGTGCCTCTTGAACTCATCCTCAGGGGGGCAAATCGGCTGATTTCAACCGCGATTGCCCTGAGTTGGCCTGTCTCATGTGCGCGAGGCCACTTCTCTTCCAAGCCCATTTTGCTAGCCCACTTCATTCCTTAGTATATATACATTAGGAGATTCCTTCTTTTAGTCAATGTGGGATTTTGATACACACAATTTTGACACACATACAACACATTGCACCTCAAGCCTATCACCTTGCGCATCAAGGTTATATCATCTTGCACACCAGGTCTATCACTTTGTACCCTGCACCTCAAGCCTATCACCTTACACCCCAAGCTTTTACCTTGCACTTGATCAAGCCTATAACCTTGTACCCCAAGCCTATTTAGGATAATAGGTTGTATTTTCAAGAAATTTGCACATCTATGTTGTGAAGAATCCCTTGTTCATGTTTTTATTTTTCTTTATGCCGTGACTTTCAGGAGAATAGATAGAATTTTCATAGAATTATATGTTTTTCATGTAAAAGTCCTTTGTTTGGCCGGATAAGTGAAAGTCACAACATCTTTCTACTTTCTTTTAAGAAATTGTGCTTTGGTATTTTGAAAACTTGTTGTATACTATGAAAATTATGGATGAAAAGCAATCATGGCCTCAATATGCCTTGTTTAAACAAACAAGAAAGCAAACTAGAATAGTGTACCTCTGTTTCACTATAACAAATTTTCTAACAAGAGATCTACAAAGTTTGAGACCCAATTTGCACCACTTCCTAATTGTTCTTAACCTTGTTCGACCAAGTCTTTACATGATCGCTCCTTCGTCAACATCATTTGTCACAACTGCTCTAAACTTTCCCTCATTTGATTGTTGTTTCATCTCTCTAGTTCTATGATTAGGGATTGTCATGTGAAGAAGCAATTTTTTGTTTTTTTCTTTAATTTTGTTTGTTTAAACAAAGGAGTATTTCAATCATTTCATGATATGCTTTTTTGAATATTATAATGCATTTGTTTCTTAAATTCCTTAGTCCCCCACAATAATTTTCTTTTCGAGGAGAAATTTTTTAACAATTTTCCCTTAAATGTACCATACTTTTTTACCTACAAAAAATGCTATGGACTCTCGCATACATGCTTGACAATTGACATCTTTGATATATTGATGATTTCTTTTTTTGGGCAATTTGATACATTGATGGCTATTTAATTATTGTTAAAATCTTAAAAAATAATAATAATAATAAGTATTTGGTTTTTTTCTGCTCTGTAACTTTTTGTTTGTCATGTTGTGTGGAACTATAGTGGCTTTGGTCTGCATGATCCTGGGTCCTCGAGGGGCAGAGAGAGAGAGAGACATCACCAAACTACACTTTCTCTCTTGGATCGTCCCTGTCCCAACCCAACTGTCTGAACTGAAACCTCGTCATCGATTCCTCCCTCCCACGCATACGGAAGAGCTTCTTGAATCCCATGGCGGAATTCCTCGATTTAGAAGCGCAAGACGGCATTCGAATGCCCTGGAATGTGATCCCAGGCACTAAGCAAGAAGCCATCAACTGCGTCGTCCCTGTCTCCGCCATCTACACTCCGATCAAGCATTTCCCCAGTATGCCCGTACTTCCTTACTCTCCCTTGCGTTGCCGAACATGCCGCGCCATCCTCAATCCCTTTTGCATCGTCGATTTCGCTGCCAAGATCTGGATATGTCCCTTTTGCTTTCAGCGCAATCACTTCCCCCCTCAATATGCTTCCATGTCGGATGAAAATCTTCCCGCGGAACTCTTCCCTCAGTATACTACGATCGAGTATGAGACTCCCGGGGAAGTGGCTTCTATTCCACCCGTTTTCATGTTTGTTGTTGATACCTGCATAATAGAGGAGGAAATGGCATTCTTGAAGTCTGCTTTGTCGCAGGCGATTGAGCTATTGCCTGATAATTCGCTTGTTGGTTTGATCACTTTTGGGACTTTTGTTCATGTTCATGAGTTGGGTTTCGGCCAAATTCCCAAGACATACGTTTTCAAAGGGTCTAAGGACGTGACTAAGGACCAGCTTCTTGAGCAGATGAGTTTCTTTGCTAGGAAGCCGAAGCCAAGCGCTGGTGTTATTGCTGGTGCCAGGGATGGACTATCTACTGAAAGCATTGCACGGTTCTTGTTGCCTGCATCTGAGTGTGAATTCACTCTCAATTCGGTACTTTCGATTATGAGATATCTGTGTTTGAGACATTTAGAGGAATTATTTGTGATGGGATTACCTGCCTGCAAAAGTGAAAGAGGGGAATTCGTGTTTTTGCTGTTATGTTTGGTTCTCTAATTTTATTTTTGCCACTTCAATTAACAGGTTTTGGAGGAGTTGCAGAAAGATCCTTGGGGTGTACCTGCTGATCAGCGTCCAACCAGGTGCACGAGCACAGCGCTGAGCATCGCAGCCAGTTTGTTGGGGGCGTGTGTTCCTGGTTCAGGGGCCAGAATAATGGCTTTTGTTGGTGGGCCAGCAACTGAAGGACCTGCTTCTGTAAGGATAACTGATCATGGTCATTAACGTGTTCCAGATTCATAATCTAAGAATGAGTGGAAAATCAACATGCTATTTTATGGATTTTATGATGATCTTTTATTACTGGGATAAAGATATATAGTACATGTGGAAGCATTTGGTTGGTAAACTGGCATTTTCACATTGGTATGCATGATATTATGGAATTTAGGATGTGTTTGGCAAGCCTGCATCAGGGAATATGGGGTACCTGGTATTCAGTTGTTGTTGTTGTTATTTGATGGATATTATTATTATTATTATTATTATTATTTGTAATTTTTTGGCCAACCATGGAGGTCTTCAATGTCAGTATTTGATGCCACATGTTTGTATGAAAATGTTGACCTACTAAGTATTTGCTATACAAATGACTTAGTGATCAAGGAAGGGTCAGGTGAATACCCTAGCTCAAGATTCATTTTGGATTTAGTCAAGACTCGGTGAATCTGAAGATAATTTTTGATAACTCGCAGTTTGCTATATTCTGGTTGAAACTTCACAAATGTTTGAACCCTGTGAACTGCTCTAATTCTATGATTGAAGTTGAAACAATAAAAAGTCCTTAACCTGTTGGCTGCATATTTGGTGCCTTGAAATATAAAACTACCATGAGATGCATAAAATTTGCATAATTGTATGTAGTATTAGGTACTTGTGAAAACTGTCAAGATTATATTTTACTTTGGATTTTTGCATTCTGGTATCATTTTAAGTATGATTTTGCATCACATTTGACCAATTAGTGAAGCTTAACTGATTCTATTATATTTACAGATTGTGTCAAAAAGTTTATCGGAACCTATTCGCTCCCACAAGGACCTGGATAAAGATTCTGTGCCGCATTATCATAAATGTGTAAAATTCTATGAGACACTTTCAAAACAGCTTGTACATCAAGGTCATTTACTAGATCTCTTTGCTGGTGCTCTTGATCAGGTAATGGTTTTGTTCTACGGCAGATTTTTCCTTGTTGTACTTCGCATTCTCTGGGTTTTTTTAAGTCAATAGATGACAGATGATTGCCTTTGCCTTCTGGCTTTAAAATTTTTTTCTACACATGTTTAGTCAGGTTGGAATATTCAGAATTTAAATGACTCAATTAACTAAATCTGGATTTATTTGTTCTTGGTTTCTTTTTCATATGTTTTAATATGTACTCTCCAATCCAGTGTGTTAAGAAGTTGAAATTTCTTGTTAGCTATTATAGTATAAGAAGAACTAGCAAGGACTCCCCTGTGCGATGCTTGGGGAGCATATGCTTGGTAGAAAATTTTCACGCACCCATATCAAAAAGGGATTTGATTCTTAGCAAAACACATAATGTGAAAAAGAAACTTGCTATTTTATATCTCATGTATTAAAAGTTGGAATGATTTTCAAGACAATCTATTAGCAGATTCCATATACTTAAATACCTCCCTGTACACAACATTTGTTGATTTTGACATAAGATGGTTACTAGGGCTAATTGTGATCTTTAGACCACCCAAACTCTTGACCCTAGAAAGTGCAACATACAATTGTCCATGTGTGAAAACAAGCTTTGGCAAATAAAGGCCAACATGGCGAGATTGACCTTGACTCTTGTTAATAGTCATTGCAAATGAAACACTAATTGGAAATTGTCTTCTTTGCATGTGAAAAGGCCACTTGCTCTCTAATGGGTTCATATCCATCTTATAAATCAAAACCTTTTGATTTTTATGGGAGCCATTTATCATCACAACTTCAATGACTGTTTTACCCAATCGGGTAGCTATAAGTCTTGTCCCCTTACATGGAGCAACAGCTTAATCAATGTTGCATAGTAACATTATGGGTGTTCCTGCCTTTAATATAAGTTTATAATGTGGTAAGCCAGAACTATTAATGGTGTTCAAAAACTTAGTAGTATAAAGATCATCAAAAGAATCACAATCTTTTGTAGGTTTGCAAACTGAGTCACAACTAAAGTTCTCAACTGGTTCTCCAAGCAATATTGAACACATGAAATCATTCAACTGGTCGACACTCTCAATAGTAGGTGCAAGTATTGCCCTGTCACTGAAGTAATTGAAATTTGAGAAATTGTCAACCAAATCTAGGTAGGTTAAAGACACAATGGCACTGATTGGATCTTGGTAATTAAGCAAAAGTAAATCTGTTGGTATTTCAACCTTTGCTATCCCATCATGTGGAAGGCCTAACTTGCCATCCCTACTATCCAAGAACCATTTTGAAAAATTTTCAAGCTTATTTGAATCATTATTGGATGAAGAAGTGGACAATTGCATATTCATAGTCAAGTTAAAAACCATGCAATGTTGCCATAAGTATGATGAACAAATGCAAGCATTAACTATAGTTGCCCTTGTGTCCTTTGGTATAACAGGAAGTACTTGATGAAAATCACCTCCAAAAAGGATTGCCTTACCTCCAAATACATTGTCAAATGCATAATATCTTTGAAGGTCTAGTTGTTGAATAGGGAGGCGTAATGGAAGATTAAAATTTTAAAGTCCCTATCCTAATATGGACTGAACGAACTTGTTTAAGTCAAGGTGGATAGAAGAGTTACCTTTTAATTCTTTAAAGTTGGCGCACATTTGGATCTCAGGAGCTGACAACATAGATCTGCTCTCTCTACCTGTATCCACATGAGCAGCTCTCTAACTCGAACAGCGTGCTAGCGCTCTCAGCGTCCGTTCTTCTTTAAACGTTAATTTTTCTTTCTAAAGGGTGTTTCGTGGCTCTTAGAGCGTTTTTGTTGTCAAAACTTTTCTTTCTCTATCTTCATAAGGACATCCTTATCTATATATAGTGTATCGATAAGGGTTTTTGTCTTCCACTTAAAAGCTTATGAAAATTTACTTAAATTTATCTCATAAATTTAATTTATAATATCATATCTAATTCGAATTTATCTTATAAATTTCAATTATAAAAATGACATGATATTCTCTCTTATTATGTTAGTTATTAAATTTAATCTATCATATAAAATTAAATTTAAAACTAACATAATATAATATAATATATATCACATATATATTATATATATATATATACGAATATATATACACATATATATATTTTGAAAAAAAAAATATATATATTATATTATCTATATTTAATTTTATATATCATATACATATATCATATATATATTTGACACACACACACACACATAAAATATATATATACATATATATAAAATTATATTTTGAATTTTATATTTCATATAAATATATATAAATATTTATCAAATAAATATTCAAATATATATATATATATATAAAATTCATTCACCTTATATTACATTTATTGAATTTAGACATATTTTAGATTCAACGAACTTGGACATTATAGCTCGAGTTGGGCCGTTCTTGTGTGCGACCCTGTAAGCCCATATGAAATTGGCAGTAGGTTAATTACGCTATTGCCAATCAAGTCCATTCCATTCCTTAGTATTGCCAATCATCTTCCCCAAGGTCAAATCCTGAAAATGACAACCATTTTTGTCAAAAATAACAAGACAATTTATCTAAGTTGTAACTTGTCTGACAACTAACAAGTTGCATTGTATTTTAGGAACATAAAGGACATTCTTTAACACAATATTCTCAAAAATAACCACAGTGCCTGAACCTAACACCCTGGCATATTGTCCATTTGCTACTTCAACTAAGTCATGTTTAGTCGATTCACCAAACTTAATAAATAGGTCTTTAAAACCTGTTATATGATCAGTTGCATCTGAATCTTCTATCCAAATATTTTTAGTTGCAGTAACACCACTAAGTGCTTTGGTAAGAGCAATACTTGTGTTTGCCAGGGTAATAGAGGGAGAGGTTTTCTCACATAAATTGGCAGAAGCAAGTGAAACAGGTTTGTCCAGATTTTTTCGCAACACCAGCAATTCTTTAGGGCTCAAAGAGCTTACGTCGGACCTAACAATACCAATCAGCAGCCTTTTCCCATCTGATTTAGACTTTTGTTTTGGGTTGGATGGCTTATCGTGAAGCTTCCAACATTCATATCTGATATGGCTGCTTCTTACAGCACTCACACCATTTGTTTGACCTTTTACCCTCGCATCACCTTGAGTGCCTTGAATAGCCGAAGCAGAAGAGTCATGAGATGAGTTAGAAGAGATAGAAGAATGGGTCAGTACCTTTTTGCTCTCTTCACACTTAATCATATTAGATGATTCTTGTAATGAAGGAAGCAACTTCATGCTCATGATGCATCCCCGAACATCTTCAAAGGCATCATTGAGGCTGAGGAGGAAGTTATAGCATCTTTCTCGATCAACAATTTTTTTATAATACAGTCCATCTTGATGGCAAGACCATTCATGGACCTCATATAAATCAATCTGTTGCCAGAGCCTCACCAATGAACTATAGTATTGTGTCATAGACTGGTCTTTTTGTAAAAGATGATGAAGCACATGTTTCACTTGAAAAATTGCAGATGTGGTCTTGGTAGAATCCTAAATTTCTTTTGCTGTTGTTGCAAGTAGATAGTTTTCGCTAATTTCTACAGCATGGAATTGACAAGCCATGCCATAATCATATTGTTCTCGGCACACCATCTCTCAAATAAGGGATCATGCGATTCAGGTGGTTTTGGGTTCTAGGTGAGATACTTCTCCTTGTTGCAACCTCGAACAAGCATTAAAACATTCTGAGACCATTGGAGATAATTACTACCATTGAGGCGATGAGGTATTGTGAGTTGCGAGAAGGAGTTTGGGCTTGACTTAGTCATCCTCATGTACGACATGGCCGTACTAGTCCCTCCTTCTTTAGACATAGTCTGACCCTTATGAGCCCTCATTGTGCAACGAAGAGTAGTTGTTACCTTCGTCGACAGTCAAGACTTGTGACTGGCCCATCATTGCTGCCTTGAACGACATCGAACCAAATGCTCTGATACCATGAAGTTATTTGGGAAGATCTGATCTTTATTCACTAAAATGAGTCAATATATAGTACAAAGAGAGGGAGAGAGAAATCGATCATATCCATATGATTTCCCCTCATAAAATAATAAAGACTAAGATAATAAGAGATAAGATCAGATCAAACAAGAAAGGAAAAATAGGTTAAATATTGGAATGGGCCTAATGATGGTAGGCCCATTATCAACAATAAGTAACACTACATTTTTGAATGTTGCAACATATTTGTGTCAAATACTTGGGAAGCGGAAGAATTGGTTTTATTATGTGTGCAGAGCTTGATGGAGGAATGCATTGGAGAGGAAAGGAGGAGGAGGTTGATTATTGCCTACTTCATCCAACAAAGACCTTTGGTCTCCTCCTAAATTAAGTTGGTTTTGTCTGGACATTGATGGATCCGTTAATCAACAAGGAGAAGCTTCTTATGGTGGCCTAATTCATGATTCATAATGCGTTAAAAGGTTTATGAAAAAGCTTGGTCACATTTCTATTATTGAAGCAAAGGTTAGTGGAATTCTAGTGGGTGCTGGAATTTGCTGGAAAGGAGGTCTCTATCAAGTGGTTGTGACTAGTGATTCAGCTGAAGCTATCAATCTAATCACTAGAGATAAGACTTTCATTCTTTTGTTGAAGGACCTCATTGAAGAGGCTATGAGTTATATAGCTAATGACTAAAATGTTAATTTTTGGTCTTTCACTAATCCCCTAGGTTGTTGGAGGTTAGTGCAATTGGACAACAAGAGGATCTAAGCCTCTCTTCTTGCATAGATTTCCCATAACCTTTTACTTAATATAAAGAAAGGTCACTTGACAATGACAATTTCATGTTTGGTTCATCATGAATGTTTTGGGAATATTTTTGTTATCGTCCAAGACTTCGGATTCACATGCTTTGTAACCATAAGTGGAAGAAAAATTGACCCAAAAAATGCAAAATGGATTTTCTGAGGGTATTGTATTTTTGAAAGGTGAAAAATTTATTCATGGTTTTCATTGATTTTGGAAAAAGTATATGACCGTTTACCAAGAGAAGTACTTTGGAAAGCTTTAGAATAGAAAGGAGTTTGGGTTGCCTATATTAGAGATATACAAGAGATGCATGAGAGGACAACAACTATCATAATAACATCTAACGATGCAACAACTGATTTTTCTATACGGATTGGACTATATTAAGGATCATCTTTGAGTTTTTATTTGTTTGAACTAGTCCTAAATGTTTTGATTGAGCATATTCAAGAGGAAATCCTCAAACATATGTTTTTTGCAAATGGTATAATTATTATTGTGGAGACAAAAGATTAATTGCAAACTTGAGCTGTAGAGAATGACATTAGAGTTGAAAGGTTTCCGCTTGAGTAGAAAGGAGACAAAATATTTGTATTGTAATTTTGATAAAAGGTTAGTCTATAGTAATTTCTAAGTAAAATTGAGAGATCAGATCATTCTTTAAGTGAAAGTTTTAGATATTTGAGAGCTATGATTCAACATCTAGAGGAAATTGATGGAGATGTTACATATAAGATTCAAGTTAGGTGGTTTAATTGGAGAAAGGCTAAAGGAGTTATTTATGATTGAAAGGTACTTAATAAATTTAAAGGAAAATTTTATTAAATTGTTATAAGACTATCTATATTATATGGTAGTTAATGTTGAGCTTTAAAGGGCTAGCATGAGCATAAAGTTGGAGTAGCAGAGATGAAAATGCTGAGATGGATGTGCGAGCGTACGCGTAAAGATAAAATTTAAAATGAGCATATATGAGGAAAAGTGGGCATAGCATCTATTAACGAAAAAATGGTAGAAAAATCATTTGAGATGGTTTAGACATGTATAGAGAAGACCACGAGAGGCACCGGGGAGGAGAGTGGAACAAATAATTTTGAGCCTTGTAAAGAGGGGTAGAGGAAGGCAAAAAAGAACACTTATGGAAATTGTTGATCAAGACATCTTAGTTAACAATATTCCTAAAAGCTTAGTGAATGAGCACAATGGTGTATATGTAACCGACCTCATCTAATGGGATAAAACTTGTTGTTGTTGTCTTGTATTTTCTCATTGATAAATGGGTGGTTTTTTTTTTTTTTAATAGCTATTAATATAGGCCTTATGAAAGAGGGGTAAAGGAAGACTAAAAAAGCATTCATGGAAGTTGTTGAACAAGATCTCTTGGATAACAAAATTTCAAAAAACTTGGTTGATGATTAAGCACAATAGGGTCATACAATTCATGTAACTAACCCTACTTATTGGGATAAGACTACTTGTTGTTGTTGTATCAATATAGGCCCAATTCATTGGGTTGGTCTTCTTCACTTCAAATATGTTTAAAGTTGAATTGTGCTAAGTTTATAGATTTTACCTTTTAGGTGATCTTTAGACTGATAAATTTGTTATTACTCAATTGTTTTGCATGTATAGAATGCCCATTCCAGTTTTTGTGCATCTACGTGTGTTGTTTGGATAAAAATTTTGCTTTTCACATCCATTTATTTTGAAGTAATGTTCTTTTTGCTCTCTACTTGCTTACAGGTGGGCATTGCTGAACTCAAAACAGCTGTTGAAAGGACTGGTGGTCTTGTTGTACTTGCTGAAAGTTTTGGCCACTCAGTGTTCAAGGACTCGCTTAAACGTGTTTTTCAATCCGTTGACTTTGATTTAGGGCTATCATCCAAGTATGTCTTTAAGTTTCTCATTTTATATAGACGTACTTTGAAGTTTCTTTTGATTCATGCATATATTTATATTGATGAATTTATTTAATACAACCTTCATGATTTTTTATATGGTTTCTAACATTGAAGGTTAGCCTCTTTTTTTTTAATAAAAAAAAGAACAAATTGACTTTATTTATATCTTTACTATCTTGAAATTTTATCCCATTATAATAAACAAACAGGATATGTGATCTTCAAAATCTCATTAGATATCAATATGACTCTTAATTGGCCTGGGAATCTATCTGTTTTGAGGAGGAGGATATGAGTGAAAATTTATTAATAATAATAGCAAAAAGAACTTTTCCAAAACCTCCCATTTGGAATGCAGTACTGCTTGCATTTTAGATAACGTAACTTTCAAACAATTTCTCTGCTATATTCCAGATTTTCTCGCATTTCTTGTTAGATAATGAAGTCATCCTTGTTGATTATTGCATTAGCTCATAATAAAAGTTATCATCATCATACACGTCGTGGTGATAATAAAAATATGGAGAATCATAAAGGCTACAGACACACTCTTCTTGAAGTTGCAGTCTCTCTCTCTCTCTCTCTCATATTTATTATACTTGGAAGATGGAGATTAACTACGAGATATAACTAAGAGTCCCAAATTTTCATGAGCTCATGGACCCTGTAGATAATAAAAAGGCTCAAATTCTAAATGAAGATAAAAATCGAATCTAATTCAGAGATCTATATAGATATATTTTCAGTCCTCCCTTCAAGTTTGTTACAAATAATACCTAATTTGAAATTAAAAATAGATCTAGACTCATTTGAAAAATGACACTGGAGACAGACTAGGACATCTATATATGACCCAATTAAAAATTGTGTGTCTAAACTAGGATAACCATATACCTTAAGGCATTTTTCATTACTTAAACAGTAATTTCTCCTCCTCCTCCTCCTCCTCCTTGTCCTCCTGCTGTTGTCATTGTTGTTGTTGTTGTTGTTGTTGTCATCGTCGTTGTTTTTCTTTTTATTTAAGGGTATAAAAAATATCACTCCAACATCATCTAATGGGATAAGGCTTGTTATTCCTGCTACTGCTGTTGTTATTGTTGTATAAAAAATATCACTCATTTAGTAAATTACTTTTTCATTCCATTCCATTTTGTGAGCCAAATGTGCTCTACTATAAATGAATATACGGATGACTTATTACTAAAGATGAGGTTTTATACATATAAAGGAAAGTTTTCAGAAGTTAGAAGCATAATATTAGGATATTTACAACTAACTGGTAAGGTTTAGATGATTTTTGTATTCGTGTGCATGATTCAGTGCCCTGCTTATTAGAAAGGGGGATGCGATGAGAATTTATTTTGGAATGATTTATTATAACATCTCTCTTTTATATTCACTATTATAGAAGAATGATGAGATATTTTTTGATCAGTTGAATGCCTGATGTCATGAAGTTAGAACTCTGATTTCATATCTGTTTCTTCTTTAAAATCACGATTATTTGTTATGTGGATTTTTTTTTTTTAATGCCAATATATCTTTCCCGGAAGCTGAATCTAATGATGTTAATATCTAATTCTGACTTGATGCTTGTGGGGCTGATCATCCTGTTTTGCTTTTTAACGTTCCGCCTTTATTTTATCTTTGTATTGCAGTGGAATATTTGAGATAAACTGCTCTAAGGATATTAAAGTTGAAGGTATTATAGGTCCTTGTGCATCTCTTGAAAAGGTATATCTTTAACCTTTCTCTATTCCTCATTACTACTAATTGTTTATATGCTGAATCAGTTAATTACATGTTTGCATATGCAGAAAGGTCCATTGTGCTCAGATGTTGTTGTTGGTCAGGGGGGTACAAGTGCATGGAAGATGTGTGGCCTTGATAAATCAACGTCATTGTGTCTGTTTTTTTGACATCGTGAGGAAAGAAAGTCCTGATACTACAGTTCAGTCTACAAGCAATCAGTTTTACTTCCAATTCATGACCTAGTATGAACTCCGTCCTAGTGAACACTTCTGTGTAATCTATTTTCAGTTATGATTGCATAGATGAAATATTTCTCACTCGATACAGATATTTTGATTCAGTTATCAGAATAATGGTGGGCAAATGAGATTTCGTGTTACAACCCTTTCTAGGAGATGGGTTGCTGGAGCAGGAAGCATACAGGCAAGATTTACTGCTGTCATTCTTTTATTTATTATGTCTATTTCCTCTGATCTCTGTTGATGATAGAAATTCTGTTGAATATTCCTAGTTGTGACAGTTTTCCATTTAGTCCTAGGAATAAGGCAGGGTGAATTTTTATCACCTGCCCCCTCCCCCTTGGGTTTTCAAGACCTTTTGTTGCTGAACTATGATTCTAATAGCTTTTGGATACTGATAATTTCTGGCTTTTCCTAACGATGATAAACTTTGTCTGATAACAGGAAAGAAAAAAAATTTGACTTTAGTTACTAGTACTTGACACAGAATGAGAGAGTTGTTATTTATTAAGCTTTTTAAAGATTTAATCATTATCATTCATCATTTGGGATTTATGATTTACATGTTTGTATTTAGTAATGAATTAACAATAAAGGGGCTTTAGTTGATGTTCACCAACATTTGTATGTATATTTCTTGATAATTTTCACACAATTGGTGCACATATACTAGAATGACCAAAACCAGTGGAAAAAACAACTCCATATCTTTTGACTTTGGGGGGAGGGGTTTCTTTGTGTCCTTTGCTGTTAGGTGAAGATTCCTGGTTCTTCTTTATTTTATTTTATTTTTTACTTGTTCTCTAGATGTAGACTTTAGCATTGTATCATGTTTATTTGTCGTCCATTTACTTTATGAAATTCTTAAAAGCTGGCATAATGCCTATGTTCAAAATATTTAGGAATTGATTGCTGGGTTTGACCAAGAAGCAGCTGTAATTGTTATGGCACGCCAAGTCTCTTTCAAAATGGAAACCGAGGTGAGCACTGACTTTTGTAGCTTGAATTTTGGGTGTTTTCTCCTAGATTATCTATCTCTGTCTATCTGAATGAACACATTGCCATTAATATGCCATCCCTTTTTCATTGGCAGAGTGAAGTTGAGAGTCCAAATAATAAGGACCAATTGTGTAATTGGACTAAAAAACAAGAAGTAAATGAAACCTTAGATATAGTGTTCTGAGTCTCACGGGACCAATGTTGACAATCTCTATTCTGGTGTTCAACATTTATTATTCAAAACTGAGTTTTTGTGCTTTAGATGTTGGTTCCTTGTTTCAACAATTATTTAGATGTGGACAAGCATAGATCCTGATTGCAACACGGACATTTATGGGACCATTTAACAAATGGGGTGCAACTGATGCAGATGTGAGAGGATTAAAGCAGTGCCAATCGATTTATGGCGATTGTAACACTAGAGCTGAAATGATTTAATAATTTGCTGTTGATTCTTAATATCATTCCGTTCCTTTCTCTTTCTCAGTCTTTTATGCCCATTCGTTATCTCTATATTGACTTGTCAAGATCGAGAGAGGAGTATGTATGTTACCATCTTTATTTGTAATTTCAAAATACAATCCGTCTCGTGCACAACTTTTCAAATCTACCATTACCATTTCAGGAGCTATTTCTGATCCTAAGTGGATAGGTTCAGCTTAACTATATCTTTATTTGTTTTGTTTCATTTCTACTGTGAGATGGAGCTTGATTATTGATCATGTTTATGAGGAATTGTATATGTTATTCAAAGGGAAATAGAGTATTTATAAAGTACAAAAGATATGATAATAATAATATCGTATAAGAAAAATAAAAGGTAATCCCTAAAATCATGCTGAAAAGATAATAACAGATAATAAAGATAATGAGATTAATTTTAGGGCAAAGATAACTAATGGGCCTAGGACCCAGTAGCCCACTTTCAACACTCCCTCTCAAGCTGGCTAATAGATGTTGATCGTTCCCAACTTGCTTATCACTCTGCAAACTTGGCTCGTACAATAGGCTTTGTGATCATATTTGTAACTTGATTTCTTGAGGGAATATATGTCATATCTATGATTTTTGCTTCGATCTTTTCTTTGATGAAATGTCTGGCAATCTCAACGTGCTTAGTACGCTCATGTTGAATAGGATTGTTTGCAATCTTGAGAGCTGCCATACTATCACACCACATTTTTATAAGAGCTTTCATTTCAACACCAAGTCCCTTCATTAGTTGTGCAACCCATATAACAAATTCCAAGAGCTAGCACTTTGTATTCAACTTCTACCAAGCTTCTAGATATGACTGGTTGTTTCTTGCTTCTCCAAGTTACTAGATTACCCCACACAAAGGTGCAATATCACCCAGTCTACATCGGTGTAGATTTCTACATTGGTCGCACTTTTTGATCCTAGAGTTCTCTTATTGCCATTTGTATAGATTTCTACACTCTTCTTATTCCCCTTTGAGAAGAATAAGCCCTTTCCAGGTGTAGTTTTTAGATATTGAGCATTCTGTATGCAGCTTCCATATGCTCCTTTTGAGGGTTGCTTGCAAATTGGCTTACAACTCCTCCAGCAAAGGATATATCAAGCCTTGTGTGAGATAAGTATATGAGTTTTCCCACCAATTTCTGATATCTTTCCTTATTCACTGTCTTGCCATTAGGTTTCACTTCCAGAGTGCAATTCAAGTCCATTGGAGTATTTTCAGGTCTTGCTTCCAACATTCCAATTTCTTTGAGCAAATCTAGGGTGTATTTTCTCTGTGATACATTAATTCCCTTGGATGAACGGGCAACCTCTAGACCCAAGAAATATATTAGATTTCCAAGGTCTTTAATCTTTAAATTCTTTAGCTAGTCATTGTTTTAGCTTCGAGATCTCTTCTGCATCATTTCCTGTTAGTACTATCTCATCCACGTACATGATTAGAACAATTGTTTTTTAACCAGAGTATCTTACAAATAGCGTATGATCTGCCTGACATTGAACATACCCAAATCCCTTTATAGCGTGAGTAAACCTTGCAAACAAAGATGTGGGTGACTACTTTAAGCCATATAGTAACTTGTGCAATTTACATGCTTTACCTGCGTTATCTAGATCTCTCAGTCCCAATGGAATCTCCATGCATACTTCTTCTTCCAAGTCCCTATTTAAGAAAGCATTCTTAACATCTAGCTGAAATAATGGCCAGTTTAAATTAGTAGCAAGAGAGAGTAGAATGTTTATGGTATTGAATTTTGCCACTGGAGCAAAAGTTTCCTGGTAGTCAATGCCAAAGGATTGGGTAAAGCCTTTGGCAACTAATTGAGCCTTATATTTATTAAGGCTATGATAGAGACTTGGTAGTATGGGATACCAAGTCCCACATTGAGTAATATGGGATGTTCAATGGGGTATATAAGTGGGTTGGTTCTCCCACTTCAACAGCTAACTTTTGAGGTAGGGTTCCCTATCCAACTTAGGTACCCATCAATTGGTATCAGAGCCTCGTTGTCGGCGGTTCCGGAAAGGGCTACCCACAAAGGGTTCTGACTGGAAGGAGACTGAGTTAAGTGCTGTGGAGTGTAGTTGTCGGGACGTTGGCTGTCCATGGGGGGCCAATTGATAGAGATTTGGTAATATGGAATACCAAGTCCTACATTGAGTAGTATGGGATGTTTAATGGGGTATATAAGTGGGTTGGTTCTCCCACTTCAATAGCTAACTTTTGAGGTAGGGTTCTCCATCCTACTTAGGTACCCATCAGGCTACCATTAGGATTCAACTTCTTTGTAAGAACCCATTTACTCCCTAATACTGACTTTCCCTTAGGTAACTCCACAATCTTCCATGTTTGATTTTTATTTATAGCTTTTAGCTTCTCATCAATAGCCACCTTCCATTTAGAATCAACTATGGCTTCCTTAAAAGTCTTAGGTATATTCTCACTATCATCAACAGCAACAAAGTTCTTAAATTGAGTATTGAGTTTGTTATAAGAGATATACCTACTAATGGAGTGTTTAGTACAACTTCTCTTGCCTTTTCTACGAGCAATAGACCACTGAAGGTCTTTAGGATTACCCTCAGATTGAGAATCATGACTTTGCCTTGGAGCATAAATGGGATCCTCATTATTTGTGTGCTGTTCTATCCTGATTCATCTAAGTATGGCTTCGAGTTAGGCTTAGTATGGGTAGGTTGAACTTCAGGTTCTGGGATAGGTAGTTCATGATCTGGGATGGGTGGTTCAGGCTTGGAAAAAGTTCCTAGTGATGTATGCGGACCCACATTAGGGCTGCCGGTCTGTTTATTATCAGAATGATTGTTATGATTAGTAGCACAAATTAGCCATTCACCATCATTCTCCCCTTGAATGGGTAATTTTCAGAAAAAAAAGGGAGAGATTCAATAAAAGTGACATCAGTAGTGACATAAAACTTGCGCTTGTCAGGAGAATAACACTTATACCCCTTTTTAGTAGATGAATACCCTAGAAAGATACATTTGATGGATCGAGAGTCAAGTTTGTTGCTTGCATCATGAAAGACAAAAGCAATGCACCCAAAGACTTTTTTTGGAAGATAGTTAAATGAGAGTGAAGATAGGATGTCAAGAACAAGTCAAGAGGTGTTTGGAAGTTAAGAACCTTAGAGGGCATGTGGTTAATGAGGTAAGCAGCTGTAAGGACTGTGTCTCTTTAAAATTTGTGCGGAACATTATTACCTAGTAAGAGAGCCCTAGCAACTTCAATTAGGTGTCTGTTTTTTCTCTCAACCATTCCATTTTGTTGAGGAGAATGCACAAAAGAAGTTTGGTGGTGAATCCCATTTTTAGTAAGGAAGGTGCGAAGAGTAGAATTGAGATATTCATTTTGTTGTCACTATGAAGAATCTTTATAGGGGTTTGAAATTGAGTTTGAACAAAAGTATGAAAGTTTTTGAAAATAGTGCAAACTTCAGATTTATCTTTTATTAGAAAAATCCATGTCAACTATGTATGATCATCAATAAAAGAAACAAACCACCTGGCCTTAGTGTGAGTTTCAATCCGTAAAGAACCCCACACATCACTATGTATGAGGGAAAAAGGTGTGGAAGGGATATAAGAATTAGCAGGGAAAGCATTGTGAGTTTGTTTAGCAAATTGGCAAGTATCACAATGAAATTTAATTTTACTCATAGAGTTGGGAGACAAAATTTGCATATAATCAAAACTAGGGTGGCCTAAATGAAAATGCCATAACATAATGTCTTCTTGAGACAACATAAAAAACAGAAACAGAATTGGAAATAGGATCAATTCAACAGCGTTGACTGACAGATTTGCCTTCCAAATAGTAGAGCCCATTGCATTTCTTAGCTTTGCCAATCTTTCTCCCCGAGGCTAAATTCGGAAAAACACAATGAGATTTGTCAAAGGTGGCAAGGCAAGATAAGCGTTGGGTAATATATGTGACAGATAACAAACTACATTGGATATCGGGGACATATAAAACATTCTTCAAAATAATAAAGTTGTAGATAACATTAGTGCCAGTTCGCATCACTCAGGCATATGTGTTATTGGCTACTTGTATATGAGTATGCTCTGAATGAGGGCTAAATTCAGAAAATAATTCCTGAAAACCTGTAATGTGGTCTGTTGCCCTGAATCAACCACCTAGATGTTGCTACAATGAGAGATAGCACTCAATGTAGTTGATAAAGTCTTACCTACATAAGCCAAGGTAATGGAGGGAGTAGGTTTCTCACTTGTCTCATCACGAGAGTATTTCTTTAGAATGTGTTTCATCATAGCAATTTCCTCAGGATTGAATGTATGATCATAAGTAGGGTGGAAGTGAACCTTTATGCTCCCTTTGTTATCACCCTTGGGATTGGACTTTAGATGAGATGGCTTGCTATGAATCTGCCAACAAGTTTCTCGGGTATGACCATTTTTATTACAATGATCACACCGAAGAGACTTTTTTCCTTTGTGATCCCCCTTTTGATGACCACGAGCCACCATAGCAGAAGTTTCAGTGCTAAGAGGGGTTGAGGAGGTAGAAGAAGGAAGTTGTGCTAGAACTTTGTGGCTTTCTTCATATTTAATCATGTTAAATGTATCTTCAAGAGAAGGTAGAGGTTCCATACCCATAATTCTTCCTTGAACATCCTCATAGGAGTCACTGAGGCCAAAGAGAAATTCATAGCACCACTCCTGTTCAACTACTGTCTTGTAGTAGAGAGCATCAGCTTGACAAGACTATTGGTGCACCTCGTATAGGCCTATCTGCCGCCAGAGATGCATAAGAGTAGTGTAATATTAGGTGACTGATTTCTCCCCCTGTGTAAGGGTTCGAAGAGTACGCTTTGCTTGATAAATTGCTGCTGTATTTTCCTTGATAGAGTAAGTATGCTGGCAGACTCCTAAATTTCCTAGACTGAGTTGCGAAGGAGATAATTTTCACTTATCTTGGGGTTCATCGAATGAATCAACCTAGTCATCACCATGTTGTTTTTTGCACACCAAGTTTCATACTTAGGGTCGCCAACTTTTGGTGCTTTCAGGGACCCAATCAAATAATGCTCTTGATTCTGACCACGTATGAACATAAGGACACTCCTGGACCACTATAGGTAATTATTCCCATTCAACCAATGGGTGAGAATTAGACGAGAAAGTGAATCACCATTGCTGCCACTGCCTGGGGGAAGGATATTGTCACTACCACATTGACTAGAGGGATTATTTATGGATCCACCTTCTGTATTAAAGGTTTGTGGGGTACCATTCAAGGCTTCCTTGTAAGCCATGATAATAAAAATGAAGAGAAGAGCAGGATAGGATACTTCTCGATAGAAACAGAGAGTATGGTTGAGGAAGAGAACACTGTGAAAGGACTGTAGATGAGGAAGGCTCGTTTCAGCACTGGACCTAGAAGATCAGGATGCGACCTTGTGTGTAGATAAAAAGTTGCAGTAATAGAGTCGAGAAACAGAGTCGCACTAACAGAGTCAAGATGGGACACACGACTAAAGCACAACTTGTGAGGGCCAAGACGCACTTTTCAGCACGTTGTGTCTGAAGAACAAAGTTGCACAGAGTCTCACGCTTTCCAAGATGAAGTCACATGAGCAATAGAAATTTAGGTACAAGCCAATGGTGGCTCTAATACCATGATTGCGTTTATGAGGAATTGTATATGTTGTTCAAAAGGAAATGGAGTATTTATAAAGTACAAAAGATATGATAATAATAATATCATATCAGAAAAATAAAAGCTAATCCCTAATATCATGCTGAAAAGATAATAGCAGATAATAAAGATAATGAGATTAATTCTAGGGCAAAGATAACTAATGGGCCTAGGACCTATTAGCCCAATTTCAACAATTATATTAATAGCTACTGGAAAATACACCTCTTCTTTATGTAATGGCAAGGGGAAAGACAAAACACAAGCTAATTTCCCCTTGTTACAACCAATTCACACAACTGGAAATAAAGAAAATTAAGTGAACAAAGAAGAAATGGCAATGGAAGTCCTCCCCTGACTTTTGAGAGGTCAGGTTCTCTCCAATCCAAAACTGAAAAACGTCCTATTTTCTCCACTCATTCTCTCTTCCTCTCTCTCCCATAGAAAAAAGACAACTAGTAACTCCCCCCATGATTCTCAATGTGCCTCTCCAGGTTGCTTTTTGCCTTCTTCCCCATTTTCTAACATACAACTGATCCCTCTTCTTGAGAGAGGGCTCTTTGGGGCTTCTTATGTATAAACTTGGCCCACTTGCGTGCATGGCTCATCACTGTGCGGTTAACTATATCTTCTATCAAGGACCACTTCAAAATCAAAAACTTAGTCTTTAAGTGATGGCCCATAGAGTTTATCATCACCTTTGATATGCTCCTTTTCATGAAAGCTCTTGGGTTTGGAGTTTTGACAAAGCACGGGTTCACTATACCTTTTCCTGAAACTTAATTTTAGTTAAGAGAACTGAGAGTGCAAGGTTGAGGCTTGATACCATATTGAGGACTTATTCAAGTCAAATGCTTAAGCTTTTAAGTGAAAGTCCTTTTTTTTTTTTTTAATGATAATCTATGGAATCTATTTTTTTTTTCTATCTTATATACTATTCAAAATTTACTTTGGAATTTAAATACAACATATCAGAGAAGGTAGAGTTCTTTCCTACTCCTCTTCTGTGGTGTGCAGTATAAACTTTTGATGGCTCGTGAGTTCTGTCAGTTGATTATTTTAGTGTTTTATAGATGCAGTCTTAAATTTCCGTGTTTTAATGGTTCATCAGTTCATAAGAAGCAACATCAGAGCTCCCCTCCCCCTCTCTAATATGAAATGAAGAACTGTATTTTTGTAAAATGTATCCTGAGCAAATCTTTGAAGGCTTATTGACATCAGCAATAAGAGGGCGCTGAGTATTCTTGCTTGTCCACTGTTGTGAAAATTTTCTTAAGGCTCTTAAACTGCTCACATTGAAATGGTCCTTGAATTTTATAAATTTTCATTTGTGCAACTATTTGACATTATGGTAATTTGTATTCAGGCTGAATTTGATCCTATCAGATGGCTGGATAAAGCCTTGATAAATTTATGTTCCCGGTTTGGCGATTACCAGAAAGACTCTGTATCGTCTTTCAGTTTGTCTCCCAGGTTGGCAATATTCCCACAGTTTTTGTTTCATTTACGACGCTCTCAGTTTGTTCAGGTATTCATTTTTGTTTTTGCTGGTGTTGGCTACAATTTTTTCCTGCATTTCAATTGTGTTTAATATTTTCATTTTCTTTTTTTAATTTATGTTACAGGTCTTCAACAATAGCCCTGATGAAACTGCATATTTCCGAATGATCCTGAATCGTGAGAATGTTGCAAATTCTGTTGTGATGGTTCAGCCTTCTTTGATTTCTTATTCATTCAATTCAGGTCCTGAACCCGCTCTTCTTGACGTGGCTGCCATTGCAGCCGACAGGATCCTGCTTTTGGATTCTTTCTTTACTGTTGTTATTTTCCATGGCTCAACCATTGCTCAATGGCGAAAAGGTGGATATCATCATCAACCTGAACATCAGGTATTCTTGGACATGTTTAATTTGATCACATGTATTATCTTTTGGGAAAATGACAATTAAAGACCCTCTGAGAACATTAATCCCAATTAAGGACCATGACATTTTGAAAGGGGAGAATGACAAATAAAGACCTTGTAAGAATATTAACGTCAAATTAGGAATTTCAGTACTGAAACATGGTAGAAGGAGTACTGAAATTTTGGAACATCAGTGTTGAAAAGTCTTAATCTCACATTAATATTCTTACAAGGTCCTTATTTGTCATTCTCCCTTTTGAAATCTCATGGTCCTTAATTGGGATAAAAAAAATGTAGTTTGTAAGGTAGGATTCACTAACGTCACTTGAGAATTCACTAACACAACTTGAGAAAATTGCTAACGTATATTATGAAAACATAAAACTCTACTTACAAATTTTTTTTATTAAACAATTGATTCTCAATTGGGGTTTCATTTTTTCACAATGTATGTTAAAAATTTTTCAAAGTCTAGTTAGTGAATTTTCAAGTGGCGCCTTGTGTTAAACAATTGATTTTTAAGTAGGGTTTCATGTTTTCACAATATGGGTTAAAAATTTTTCCTGGTCGGATTAGTGAATTCTCAAGTTGTACTTTTTATTGAACAATCGATATCCACATTGGGTTTCATGTATTCACAGTATACGTTAGTAATTTTCTCAATTGGGTTAGTGAATACTCAAGTGACGTTAGTGAATCCCACCTCACAAAATACATTTTTTTATCTGGTTCTTAACTGGGATTTCAAAATGTTATGGTCCTTAATTGGGATTAATATTCTTAGGGTGTCCTTAATTGTCATTTTCCCCTTTTTTGTCATCTTCTGAGGTTTACTGTGTTGGAATAAGATAGCCCTCATGACACAAACAATACAGATGAAGAAAGCATAAGCTGAAATATCAATCCTTTTAATAGTTTTTGCGTAGTTTTTCTGAATATAATCATTGATGGAAAGCACATGTTGTGAAGCATAGTTGATCATTTTCTGCACTCCCTCTCAAGCTAGGAACAGCTCATGGTGTGTTTGGTGTGTGCAAGGGAAAGGGATTTCCTTTCTGCTCAAGATTTGATATATGTGACATATATCAGACGAATGTTGTCATTATTCAACTGTAATTGTTTATTTCTGTTACTTGTTTTATTCAGGATCCCAAAGGACATATTTCATTTAAAAAATTATTTTCCATTTTATTCTACATATCAAACAACCCCTTCATGAGAGGCTTCTTCCTTCATCAGAGACATTTCATAGTATCAAAATACATTTGTAGAAAGAGACTCAAATTACTAAGTGACAAACTCTAGGGAAAATGACAATTACAGACCTTGTGAAAACATTAATGATGATTGAAGACTTCATATTATTGAAAGGTCATGGAAGAACCATGGTCCTTATTTATAATTAACAAAATAAATAATTATTGAAATAACAAATGGAAGGTCACTCATTAATTTAATGAAAATTAGTTGTGAATTTAAGGAAGATCACTTATGAATCAATGGAAAGTCAACTATGAATGAATAGATAGTGTCATGAATTTATGCATGTTACTTGCGAATTTAAAGATACTCAATTGTGAATTTGATAAAGGCCACTTGTAAATTTATAGAAAGTCAGTTGTGAATGTTAAATAATCCGGGGCCTTCATTTGTCATAAATGCCTTCACAAAATCTGTAATTGTCATTTTCCCTAAGTTCTATCTAAATAAAAGAAAATAAACAGCTGAAGCATAGGGGAGATAAACCCAAGTCAGTCCTATTTGAACAGCCTAAATGAACTTTCAAAAGATTCGAAATGTAGTTAGCCTTTCATAACAAAAAATAAATAGTCAAATTTTGTAAGATCCAACCAAATAAAATAAATGATAATAAATGAAAATGTGTTGTGAAGTAGCCTTTGGATATTTTCTAATGGTGGTTTCCAAGTTAACTTACAAACTGGTTTTGTTATTTATTAGGATTTGCCAATGGATCTTGGTACGACGGTGGCATCAATATAAAATATTAAAAAGGGAAAATAGTGATGGAAGAAATTTATATCAAACAAGGATTAGTTGTCAAAATCCGAATGGAAAAAAATCCAAATGGACTGTTATTAATTTAGAATAAGTTGTTAAAACCTAAAAGGATACTTGTCGATAAAAGACGAACCTGAATCGACAAGTATTCATTCGAGTTTTGACAAAAAGTAATCCTTAACTTATGTAAATTTCTTCCAACTGTCCTTGATTGATATTTTCCCTATTAAAAATGGGGAGAGTTGCCACTGTACACCAGCTGTAAACAGTGTATCTTGGGTTCTATCCAAATACACAGGACCCACTCTAATTGGGATATGCAAGTCTAAACGGATCTGCAATCTGTTATGCCAATTGTCTTGAATATATTTAGAGCATACTTTGTAAAATAGTGAAACCAATGCTAGATTAACCTACCAAAATTCCATAGAAATGATTTTACCTTGCTATTTAGTCTTAAATAACAGAAGAGATGTTACTTTAATGACTAGAACCCTTCTCAGTCACTGTTTGTTGTGCCTAGTGCTAATTCAGACTTCTCATGAGTAGTAGACAGTGTAGGAAACTCCATATAGACCTCTCCAGCTAGCTTTTGAAGGAGAAAATAATTGTTTCTATCTAGTTAATGAAGAGTCCAATGCCACATGGCATCTGTATAAAGGAATAAGTTAATCAAAGATGCCTAAAAGGGCGCTCCTAAACTGGCTTACTGCAGTTATCACCTTTAGCTTCAAGCTCACAAGCTCTACCTTCTGACTTAACACATCAGCCACTAGATTCATGCATCCTAGCTTAATACTCTATACACATATTGAACTTAGACAAGAAATCTTGCCACCTTGCTTGCTTAGGGCTGAGCTTATTCTTTGTTTGGAGATTGCTGGTAGCTATGTTATCCATTCGGACAACTAATTTTTACACTAGCAGAATTTGTCTCCAAATGTGTAAACTGTCTATGGCAGTCATCGTCTTTTCTTTTACTTTGTATTTCTGCTCGGTGTCATTGAGCTTACAACTCTCATAGGCGATTGTTTGCCTCTTGAAAAGTTAACCCAATGATCTAAAAATAAAAGCTTACCCCTTCTCAAGATAGGCTATAAGCAGTCAATTTTGTCCAGTTGATCCAAGTTTAGGTAAAGGAGGAGGGTTGTATTGGGCCCTCAACAGCCAACATAAAACTTTGTTGAATCTCATATGAATATAGACAATAGATGTTTTCGTGCTAATGCTAGGTCGTTGCCCATAAGTAACACGCTGCATGGCTCGAGTGTAGTGACAAGTGAGTTAGAGCTGTAGCACCGGTACTTTGATGTAGTGTTAAATGAGCAAGGGCTACCACATTATTCTAGACGAGCCCGGCTAAATAAGTTAGTCCATGTGAGCAAGATCTTGGGAACAAGGATTGGGAATGAAAAATTTATTCTGGACTAGCTCGTTCTAAAATATTTGAAGAGTTTTATAATGATTTTGGGACAAAGGATGGAGAATGAAAAATTTATAATAGTGTTAAGAGTAAGGAAAAAAATCAAGAGATGTGGAACAAGGTATATAAAGGATGAAGAGAGAAATGTTTTGGTCATAGGTGGTGATATTAAAGACAAATAGGAGACCTATTTTCCTAAACTTTTCAATGATGGCGGGGGTTCATCAATTAACTTGGAGGATTTAGTAACTCCTAAAGAACAAAATTTGTTATTCTATCGAAGGATATGCGATTGGGAGGTAAAGGAAACTCTTAAGGAGATGGCAAATAGTAGAGCCAATGGACCTAATTGTATCCTTGTTGAAGTGTGGAAATGTTTGGGTGAAGAAGGGGTGCGATAGTTTATTAAGTTATTTAATGAGATCTTATGGTTCAAGAGAATGTGTGACAATTGGAGGAGCAGCACCTTCGTTCCTATTTACAAAAATAAAGGGAATATTCAGGATTGTGCTAACTGCAAAGGGATTAAACTTATGAGTCATACAATAAATTTGTGCGAAAGAGTGATGGAACATAGGTTGAGATTGAAAATTGGTATTTTTGAGAATCAATTCCGCTTTATGCTAGGTAAGGTGATTACAAAAGCAATTTATCTACTAAAGGGATTAATGAAAAAGTATCGATGCAAAGGTAAAGATTTATATATGATTTTCATTAATTTGGAAAAAGCTTATGATCATATATCGAGAAAAGTACTTTAGAAAGCATTGGAGAATAGCCTATACTCGAGTTATACAAGACATGTATGAGGGGGGCAACAACTACTATAAAAACGTCTAGCAGCAAAACAAAGGACTTTCTATAAAGATTAGACTTTATCAGGGATCATTTTTGAGTCTTTATTTGTTTGATCTAGTCTTAGATGTTTTAACTGAGCATATTTAAGAGGAAATCCCTAAATGAATGCTTTTTGTGGATGATATAGTTCTTATTATGACATGAGAAGTGATTAACTGTAAACTTGAGTGATGGAGGAGGACATTAGAGTCAAAAGGTTTCTGCCTGAGTAGGAGTAAGATGGAATATCTATATTATAATTTTGATAAGAGGTCAGTAAGTAGTAATTTGGAAGTGAAATTGGGTTATTAGATCATACCTCAAGTGGAAAAGTTTCGATATTTGAGAGCGATTATTTAACATAATAGGGAAATTGATGGAGATATTGCATATAGGGTATAAGTTGGGTAGTTTAATTGGAGAAAGGTTAAGAGTTATTTATGATCGTAAAATACTTAATAAACTTAAAGGGAAGTTTTACCAAACTGTTATAAGATTAGCAATATTATATGGTAGTGAATGTTGGGCTTTAATAGGACACTAAGAGCATGAAGTAGGAGTAGCAAAAATGAGATTGTTGCGATAGATGTGTAAACATACACGTAAAGACAATCCGAAATGAGTGTGTACGTGAAAAAATGGGCATCGCACCTATTGAAGGAAAAAATGATAGAAAATCATTTGAAGTGATTTGGACATGTACAAAGAACACCACAGGAGGCACTTGTTTGGAAAGTGAAACAGATAACTTTGAACCTTATCAAGAAGGGTAGAGAATGGCCAAAGAGAGTACTTATGGAAGTTGTTAATCATAACCTCTTAATTAACAATATTTTTAAAAGCTTAGCATAATGGGATCATATAATTTATGTAGCCAATCCCGCCTAGGGGGATGAGGCTGCTTCTTGTTGATCCAATTTCAATTGGTACACTAAGCAGCAACCAAAATTTGCTTGTCATACCAATACTACTGGGATGCAGTGGACTCATCTTATCAATCATAGCTTGGCGCTATCCCAAATGTGAACGGGCCTCTGGTGGTTTCAAGCACAAAAATTGAGACACAGGATGCAAGCATAGTATGGGGAAGATAAAAGGTTATAGCTACGGGAACAACATTGAAACATATGCTCGTAGGAAATTTTGGTTGATTTATTCTTATAGTAGATCACAGTCATGTAATTAATGGAGATATTATTCTGTAGCTCTTTAAAGGCTTGTATGTTCCCCATAAATGAGGAGCCTCGTGTAACTCTGAATCACACTATTATTTTTCCTGTTGGTCCATACTCCCATTAACCCTGTCCTATGATTAAGGAAGCTTTTTATGAAAGGGAGGGAGGAAATTAAAAGCTTGCTAGAATTGGAGATTTAGTCAAACTTAGGGAGATTTATAGGAGATTGTGCTTATTTTTTCTGGATTTTTTAATCCTCATCTGCTGATATACGTTGAGGAATTACAAGTAATGGCCGAACAAATATTGGGCCTGCTTGTTTTCTAGTATTGTCTTATTGCGTTTCTCAGACTCCTTTCTTTCTCCGTTTGCTTTAAGCAGTAGTTTCTTCAGTTTTTTGGTGGAATTAATAAATATAGTTTTTGTTGAATTTCTGATCATGTCAGCCATATGACGATTCCTAAATCGTGCTAGCATTTCATGGAAACCTTCCACAAATTAATGTTCCTTCTCATTAATTTTTATGCACTCTCAGCTTGTTCCGTTGTCCTGTATTAGTATTTAGTAGTTCCCCCTAGAATGACATTATTTTGGATTGTTTTTGTTGACCTGTATTATAGTTTTTGTTTCCTCAAGAATGAAAGTATTATTTTGGATT
This sequence comes from Prosopis cineraria, assembly GCF_029017545.1. NCBI lineage: Eukaryota > Viridiplantae > Streptophyta > Magnoliopsida > Fabales > Fabaceae > Prosopis > Prosopis cineraria. The sequence goes on along the minus strand of NW_026555344.1, from coordinate 25,169,328 downwards.
GATGATTGATGTGCTTGTAATTTCTTGACATGACGGGCAACTTGGTGTGGTTTGAGATTGATACAGATGTGCTGTTGGCTTGTGATAGTATATAGTACTCCCTCTATCCCTATTCACAAGACACTTTTAGATAAAATTATACATACCAATAAAACTCATTAATACACTTTATAGTCTTATTTTTTCAAGAAAAATATAAATTTTTAAAAATGCCTTTAATTTAACACTCCAAATTGTGAAAGAATATCAAATAGAGAGAATATAATGAAAAAGGTAATATTGAAAAAGCACCATTAATAAAACTTGATTTTTATTAAAGCATCTTATATTTTGGAATGTTGAATATCTCCTAAAAGTGTCTTATAATTTGGGATGGAGGGAAAATTAATCAATATCACATTCATGCCATGAATCTCATAACTTGATTACTAGAAAAGTATATATTTTAAATCATGTCATTAGGACATCAATATAATTCCATTAGGATTTTGGCTTTAGTTCTATTTCTATGGGCATTAAGACTGTTACATAATAAATCTAATGCCCTCATCCAGACGTGAAATTAAGGTCATGTGTGACCCAAAACATGAATGCCGAGCCCAAATGCAACACCTTATTAGAGAATCACCATTGCCAATTTATACATGCATGGTAAAGTATTGGTAAATTTTAAATCACCATTGCCAATTTATACATGCATGGTAAAGTATTGGTAAATTTTAAATCACCATTGCCAATTTATACATGCATGGTAAAGTATTGGTAAATTTTAAGTTTGAACATACACACAGATTCTCGTGATATTGGGCCTAATTAAAGTCTCAAAAAAGGAACTCCATCATGTGGCATGTAGCCTTGTACCCATTAATGCTTGATAATTGAAATTAGCTTTTGGACACTTTTTCTAGGTCTTTGCAGGCTCTAATCAGGTGCTGAAAATGCGTTACTAATATGTATTATATATTTTTAGTCCATTTAAGGAAGCAAAGTCCCTTTGTTTGGCAGGCATTTGCTTTGTTACTTCAAGCACCTCGTGACGATGCAGATTTAATAATGAAGGAAAGATTTCCTGTACCTCGCCTGGTTGTCTGTGATCAGTATGGCTCTCAGGTTATTTTCTATTCCTTCTGTCTAATTTGATGTTAAATATGTGAACGCCAAATATGGATGAGTGCTGCATCGTTTGTGCTTTCTTGATGTGGTGGTCTCTGTTATGACTTTGTATATTTCACATTTTGCTGTTGCCATCCTGTCTAGAACACATCTACGCTGTCCGCTTACGTGTTTTTCCACTTGTGAGAAATATTGACGTACGGAAAAATTGATTATTTACTAGAAGTCCTAAGGATTACAAGGTAAATAAATAAATAATCCCTGATCACATGTTATCTAAGAATTAACCAGCTTATGTAAAACAAAATCTATTATTAAAGGCAGCTTCTTGGAACTTTCCCCAATCCTTAACAGTGCTGACAGGTTTTTGGAAATTCCCTAAATCCTATACCAGGCCAGAGGGAAGAATTATACAACGGAATGAATAGAAGTGTAGATAATAGTATTCTCTTTGTCCTAATTTATGAGACATTTTCAGTGTATCAAAATATAAGATGCTTTGATAAATGTAAGGTTTCATTAATATTACCTTTCTAATATTTATCTTCCCATTATATTCTCTCTTTCTATCTCTTTTTTTGATATTCTTTTACAAACGGAGTATTGAATGAGGGTATTTTTGGAAACTTATATTTTTGTATTTGAAAAATTAAGGTTGCAGAGTATAATTAATGGGTTTTATTAATATGTGTGATTTTATCTAAAAGCATCTTATAAATTAGATTAAAAGTAGTATTTGTGTTTTTTATTGGGAAAAAATACTTGTTACTAAATACTATGAAATATTTGTTACTAAATAATATGAAACAAAAATAGCAACACTCTCTTAAGTAACGAACCTTGCAAAATGAAAAAAAAAAAAAAAGAATAAAATATTGTGAGAGCTACCTTTTCTTTGAGGCCTAATAATGTTGGAATTTGCATTAGCTGATTATATTAGATATTAAATGGTTGTTGAAAAAAAAAAATAGAAAAAATATTTTATTTTTTGAGTGACATAAAAGGAAATCATTCTAACAACATTCTATTTATTTAGGCTCGATTTCTCCTAGCAAAGTTAAATCCTTCTGCTACTTATAATTCTGATGCTGCTGTTTCTGGAGAGGATATTATTTTCACAGATGATGTTAGCTTTGAGGTATTCCTGGATCATCTCAAGAGATTAGTAGTTCAATAAATAAATATTTATAGATGTAATAGGACATTCCACAATTTTGTAAAATTTCTTTTGGATTTCTTGTACATTGACTTGCTTTTACCCCCTTTAGTACTACTGACTTTGTAATTCATTGATTGAAACTCTTATTTTCGGCCTAGTTGGTGAATTATCACACTAGTTAATTGATGGGATATAAAATTAATTAGATTTAAAAATTTTTATGCTTAGAATTAGATTTGAATAAATGTAATCTCTTAGATTATTAAGTTATATTTTTAATTATTTTAGAATATTGGCATTTAATAGGATATTCTACTTTAAATGTTTTGGTTTTTAAGGTTGCAGCTGAGGCCTGTATCGTGTTTTAATACATTTACTCTAAACACGCTATTGTTGAATAAGGATTGCTATTTTGTTGTTTCTTTGAGTTTCTCTCTTTACTCTCTTTGCTTCTCTGTTCTCTTCTCCCTTTCCCTTTTTAAGGTTACGTCTTGCATCATCAATGCAATAGGATTTAAAATTGTACTCCATTGTTTTAGAAAAATAAATTATATGGCATGGTGTTTTTAATTTCCTTTTGTAAATTGTGACAATTTCTACGACAGAAATTTGATGCACGAAATTACATAAGAAATTTTCATGTTGTATAAATTATTGATTATTGGTAGTTTTTTTTCCATTCAATTTCCTCTTCCCTTTTTCTCAGTGCCATGAAACATATCTTGAAGGATCTAATTTTCTGTCAACATTGGTAAAGTATCAATAGTGGTGGAAATATCTCGGGTCAGGCCTGAACTAGAGTTGCAAAGTGATTGAAATGGGTAGATTATATTAGGCTTTAACTAAGTAGTCTTGTCGCCTTTTTTCCCCCAAAAAAAAAAAAAAAAAAAAACACCACCCACAATCTGGCCCTCTCCCATGCAAAATGAAATATATGCTCCAATCCATATATGGCAATTTTTGTAAAGTATTTTGTTAAAAATATTTTTTAATCTAAAGTTCTTTTCCAAAAATATCTTTAATCAAGTGGTGTAAATGATAAGATTTTTTTTAATTAAAATACTTTATTCAATAAGTGTAAACATGAAAATACTATAATTTTATAGATAATTACATGTAACTTAGTTAAAAGTTGAGTTCATTTGTTTCAGTTTATTTTATTTAAAGAAAATCACTTTTTTTTTTAGAAAAAAAAAGTTATTTCTTTAATTTTTGTTATGTTTATTTAAACTTTGGAAAATAATTAGAATGCTTAAAAAGAAGGATAGGGAAAAATTAATTATTTTAATTTTGATTTGTTATAATTCAGTTCTGAAGTTTTAATTTGCTTATAACTCAATCGATAAACTTTGACTATTGTAATTCAGTTTTTATAATTTTAATCATTTAAATATATGTTTATATATATATATTAAAAAAATAAAAATTATAAAGATTAAAATTATATTAAAAATTTATTACTAAAATTTCATACTACTAAACCCTTTTAATCATTATATATATTAAAAGTTTAAAATATTTTTAATTGTTATAATTTTTTTAAATATATGGAAATTATAGAGATGAAATTGTAAAAAATAAAGTTCAATAATTGAGTTACAATTAAATTAAAACTATAAAGATTGAGTTATAACAAGTGAAAGTTCTCGAATTGAATTATAACTAGGTTAAAAATACAAGGATCAAATGATTAATTTTTTAAAAGTAAATTTTTTATTATTTTAAAAAGTAACTTTGAATAGCTTCTAAATAATTTGATGCAAATGAGAAAGAATGTTTTAAAAATACAAGATACATGAAGATATTATAAAATTTTAAAATACTTAAATAATAAATTATTTTTATAAAATATAAATTAAGGAACATATCATAAAATTTAAAAATAACTAAATTTTTTTTATTAGGGGTTTTTGTAAATATAACTCATATTATAAGATTGCATTATGATCGATTTATTATATTTGACAATAATATACTATTGTATATCAATAATCAACTCTTTATAAATTTTTAAACTTTTAATAATAAACCTCTTATATATTAATAATCCTAAATTTTTAAAAATTTGTTCTATATTTTTTGAGCACAAGATTTTTCTAAGCCAGTGAACCAATTTATCCTTTTTATTATTATAATAAATATAAAATTATGTCTACTTTTTATAAAATTTTTGTATAATAAATCTTTATTTTTTTAAAAAATCCCTAAGCTAAATAAAAATTACTTATTTCTTAATTGTAAACAAAGAAGCCCACTAAACGAAAAGAGCACGTCCAAATATGCCCAAACAAAATTCAAACCTTGGATCTAACTGTTGAAGAGAGGTAATGTTGTCATTGAGATATTTAGTTAAAATAAATCTTGTCCACTTGAATCTTGTCTCATAAATGTACAAGTTTCTTTTCCTTTTCAATACTCATATTTGGGCTAGAAGCTGGGGGTAGTCTGGATTGGCCTTTGTTAAATCATTTGAATTCAACCCTAAACTCTCACTCATTTCCTTTCTTTTTCCTTTTTTCTGTCTTCTGATTAAAACCAATTATTTTCTTTATATGAAGTAATCTCCACTCTTTCTTGTTTGGAAAATAGCACCAATTACATTATCTATTTCAGCCCTGATGTATACTTGCTTTTAAGATTAAGCTTTAATATATATACTTTTTTCACTTCATGGAATATAAGAAATAAATTGCATTATTCATGATATAACTTGTTTTAATTTTCTTTATTTTATGTTAGTGGTTATTTCAAATATCTCTCTCTCACTCAAACTGAGAAAATGGCCCTATAATTACAATTTTATGAATTATAACAACAAACCACTGTTGGTGCTTTTTAAATCTAGAGAGAATGACAATTAAGGACCTGCTAAGAATATTAATCTCAATTACGGACCGTGAAATTTTGAAATTCCAGTTAAGGACCATGGTCCTTAATTGTGATAAAAAAATGTAATTTGTGAGGTGAGATTCATTAACGCGACTTGAGAATTCACCAACCCAACTTGAAAAAATTACTAATGTATATTGTGATAACATGAAACCCAACTTGGAAATGGAATGTTTAACAAAAAGCGCTACTTGGGAATTCACTAACTAAACTTGAAAAAATTTCTAATGTATGTTGTGAAAAAATGAAACCCCACTTGAGAATCATTAATAAAAAGTGACTTATCCAAATTAGGGTTTTTTATTAAACAATCGATTCCCAAGTGAAGTTTCATGTTTTCATAATATATGTTAAAAATTTTTCAAGTCGAATTAGTGAATTCTCAAGTTGCGCTTTTTGTTAAACATTTTTTCAAGTGGGGTTTCATATTTTCACAATATACGTTACACATTTTTTCAAGTTGAGATAGTGAATTCCCAAGTGGCAATAATGAATCCTACCTCACAAATTACATTTTTTTAATCACAATTAAGGACTATGGTCCTTAACTGGAATTTCAAAATTTCACAGTCCGTAATTGAGATTAATGATCTTAACAGGTCCTTAATTGTCATTCTCCCTTAAATCTACTAGTGTTTCTTCTAAGTAGTGTAGATTCTATTTAATGGATAAGTCACGCTACTTATTGCATAATATTTAATAAATAAGTCACAACATTTATAACTCAAAAATAATTCACTTTATTAGTATGTTTAAAGAGATATCATATATGGATTTGATTTTTTTTTTTTTAATTTGTTACGAGAGTGCTTCAAATGTTTCTATTGTTGGATAAAAAATATTTGTGCAACATCTAAAACAAACACTAACGTTATTTGAAAGAGCATCATAAATAACTTTTTTGGGTGAACTGATTATTAACTTTTTTTAAGCATAAAATCCAATTATATTTTCAATTAACATATAATAACAATCAGTAGTTGAATTAATAGAAGTGTTAATAAGAGCTGGCTTGGCTTTAAGGACTCAAATTTATATATAAGGTCGCATATCTTCAATTTGACCATGTTTTTCAAACCCAGCCCTCATTGACTAGGCTTAGGTCTAAAAGCTCAAATAATTTTTTTTCAAACCATTCATTTAAATTACTAATTATATTAATGCATAATTTAAAAATTTGTGTGATTTTTATATATTAATTAAAAAATAAAATAAACCAAACAATTTCAACTAGGTTATTTTGTAATATTAACAATTTTAACCCAACAATTTTAACAACATATTGATTGAAAGTAAGAGAGAAAAAAGTTTTGAGATTGAGTTAAAGGGCTAAAAAAAACTAAATAGTTAAAATTATAAAGATCGAGTTATACCAAGTTAAATTTTAAAAATTAAGTTACAATTAAATTAAAACTATATTAGCTAAGTTGCATAAAATTAAAGTATTTAAACTGAATTACAATCAAGTCAAAATTATATAAACTAAATTATTAAATTTTTAAATGTTATGATATATGCTCATAATTTAAAGAAATGTTTGTGTAATTTAAAGTTCATTTTTAAAAGAATTCCATATAACTGAAAATAGAGAAAGAATGTGTGTAACTTACAACAAATTCAAGCTCAAAAAGTTTGTATTATTTTCATCAATATCTACGAGTTCCATGTTAAATTTATTATTTTAAAGAACTAATTTTTTCCTAAAATAAATTGTAGGCTATGACATTTTCGAAAGACCTTATGAGGTTATGGTTTAAACAGATCAAAGTACGTAATGTCCAAGCTTCAATTATTACACAATGCTGTCTTATTTGTGAATGTGTCAATACATACAATCTTTTGGCCCAGGAAAAAAAGAATATATATACAATCTTTTCTCCAAAAATTAGTTTTACGGTTATCGGCAATAAGAATACTTTGTTGGGGGAAAAAAACTTTTCACAAACACAACAATTATACATCAAACTTGTGGCATATATTGTTGGCAAAATAATATTTGAGGACCAACTATTATTCCCAACTAATTATCATTCGTGATTTTGTCACAAGAACAAAAATAATTATTGGATTGTGTTGCCCTTCTCTCCGTACCAAGAAGGCAATATAAAAATATTTGGGGTTAGTGTGTGCGTATATTTAAATGATTAAAATAAAAAATATAATATTAAATTGTTTAATATGATATTAATAAGTAATTATATTTCTTTTTTAATTCCATTTTCATTCTTATGTTTTTGAATTCTGCTTAATACAATAAATAATAGGAAGAATGATAATTAAGGACCTTCTAAAAATATTAATTTCAATTATGGATCATGAAATTTTAAAATTCCGGTTAAGGACCATGGTCCTTAATTGTGATAAAAAAATGTAATTTGTGATGTAGGATTTACTAACGTGACTTGGGGATTCAATAACTCAACTTGAAAAAATTACTAACGTATATTGTAAAAACATAAAACCTCACTTGAGAATGGATTATTTAACAAAAAGCTTCACTTAAAAATTCACTAACTCGACTTGAGAAATTTTGTAACGTATATTATGAAAACATAAAACCCCACTTGTAAATTAATTGTTTAACAAAAAGTACCATTGGGAATTTACTAACTAGACTTGAAAAAATTTCTAACGTATATTGTGAAAAAATGAAACCCTATTTGAAAATCAATTGTTTAATAAAAAGTGACTTGTCTAAATTGGTATCTTTATTAAACAATCGATTCTCAAGTGAAATTTTATATTTTCACAATATACTTTAGAAATTTTTTTAAATCGAGTTAGTGAATTTTTAAGTGGCGCTTTTTGTAAGATAATTGATTTTTAAGTGGGGTTTCATGTTTTCACAATATACGTTGCAAATTTTCTCAAGTTGGATTAGTGCATTCCCAAATGGTAATAGTGAATTTCACCTCACAAACTATATTTTTTTTATCACAATTAAGGACCATAATCCTTAACTGAAATTTAAAAAATTTTATGGTCTGTAATTGGTATTAATATTCGTAGAAGGTTCTTAATTGTCATTCTCCCTAAATAATAAGTTACCTTATTTTTCCCCTTCTCATTATTTTAATTATTTTAAGGTTTAAGGATTATTTTTGTGTTTGAAATATTCACATAGGATCTACAGGTGTTCGTTTTTTTTTTAATATAAGTTTTGAATGTGTTCCCTGAAAAATATAAGATCAAAACTAGAATCCATTATAGCAAAATGACAATTTAAGAATAAATTATTTATGGGGACCAAATTATTCCTTAAGCTAACTACTAGGGGGAAATTTAATGGAATATTTCATTTGAAAACCAAATCTCACTTTCCTCTAATTAAAGATTATTAATAATGTTGAGATCTTTGGTTTTGAACTAAAATGCCTCTAAAATGGCAAATCATTTGAGGTCCCCCCCTCCCCCCGGGATTTCTCCCAAGCCTCTAAAAATGGCAAATCATTTGAAGTTCCCCCCCTTTTCCAATTTCTCCTAAGAAATCGTATTTGAGACATTATCTGATACTAAATATGGACACTTCTTTTAATAAGGATTCAAACTTTTGTTCGCTACATTATAATGAACTATTTTGTTTTGCTAGATTCAACCCCCATTAGTTGATGTCTTGATTAATTGCAAATCACCTTTTAACCTATTAAATTAAAACAATAATTTGGCTCAATAACTTTGATGCAAGAGGAGATTGGGCATGCTTCTCCAAATCTGATCTGTTTAGCTAAAAGGGCTGTGTTGAAATAGTACATCATTTTAATAATTCTTCTTTTTTTTATACTAGAAAAATGCATTCATAAGCTAACCAAAGTTATAGCAAGACAAAGTCATTTGACAAATCTCTTTCATCACTTGCCCCCTCTCGGGTGAAAAGTAAAGGTTGATTAAAGATATAAAAAATTACATTCATGGAATAAGGCAGCTTAGCTAGGTAATCTGCATACAAATTTAAATTTCTACCAAAATGATTAATGACTAACTCCGCCTATGTTTATAGCCGGTCCCAAGCTCGGGTAAAGGAGGAGGGTTGTGTTAGGCCATCAACAGCCAATGTAAAACTTTGTTAAATCTATCATGAACATGGACAATAGACATTATAATGTTAATGCTAGGTCGTTGCCCGTAAATAACGCGCTGCATGGCTCGAGTACAGTGATAAGTGAGTTAGAGCCGCTGCATCGGCGTCCAGATGTAGTGTTAAATAAGCAAGGGCTACCGCGTCATTCTGGACGCACGCGGCTAAAGAAGTTGAGAGCAAAATTCGATTTGGTACTTGGAATGTTGGGACATTGAATTGTAAATCTGTAGAGGTTGTCGGGGTTATGATTCAAAGGAAAATCAATATCCTTTGCCTGCAAGAAACAAAATGGCGTGGAGAAGAAGTTAAGGATATTCAAGGTTTCAAACTTTGGTATGCAGAAAAAGTATGTGCACGCAATGGAGTAGGCATCATTATAGATAAGGAGTGGAAGAAGAACGTTGTAGAAGTTAGCAGAATTAGAGATAGAATTATTTCTTTAAAAATGATAATTGGACGTGAGACTGTTAATATTGTTAGCGCTTATGCGTCGCAAGTTGGGACAGAAGCTAGTCTTAAGGAATTATTTTGGGAGGATCTGGAGGGGTTGATTCGACACATACCACAGAGTGAAAAGATTTTTATTGGAGGAGACTTTAATGGGCATGTCGGCAGGGAAGCTGGTCAATATGCGAGGGTGCATGGTGGTTTTAGTTTTGGAGAGCTAAACAATGAAGGACAAACTCTTCTTAATTTCTCATTAGCATATGATTTTAAGATTGCCAACACTTGTTTCAAGAAGAGATATGAGCATCTCATCACTTACAAAAGTAGAGCCTCAAGGTCACAGATTGATTTCCTTTTGGTTAGGAACACAGATAGAAGACTTTGTAAAAATTGCAAGGTGATCCCCAGAGATGCTGTAACGACACAACATAGGGTCCTAGTCCTTGATGTGTGTATTATGAGTAAAATCCAAAAACGTCGACAAGTAGTAGCACCAAGAATTAGGTGGTGGCAATTAAAAGGTGAGAAGTAAGATATTTTCAAGCGAAATCTTTTGGATAAAGGAATTTGGGAATCTCAGGGAAGTGCTAATATCATGTGGGAGGATATGGCTAAAAAGATACGGGAGGTTGCAAAAGTAGTTTTAGGAGAATCAAAAGGTTCTGGTCTGAGAAATAAGGAGTCTTGGTGGTGGAATAATAGTGTACAGGACAAAATCAAGTATAAGAAGAACTGTTTTAAAGCCATACATTTGTGCAACAATGAGGAAAATTGGGAGAGGTACCGTATGGCTAAGATGGAAACTAAGAGAGCTGCGGGTGAAGCTCGTTCTAAAGCTTTTGAAGAATTTTATAAGAGCCTTGAGACGAAGGAAGGAGAGCGAAATATTTATAAGATTTCCAAGAGTAGGGAAAGAAAATCAAGAGATCTAGAACAGTTAAGGTGTATTAAGGATGAAGAGGGAAGAACTTTAGTTACAGATGATAAAATTAAAAATAGATAGGAGACTTACTTTTCTAAACTTTTCAATGATGGAGAGGGTTCATCTAGTAACTTGGACGATTTAGTAACTGGTGAAGGAAAACAAAATTTGTCATTCTATCGAATAATACGTGATAAGGAGGTAAAGGAAGCTCTTAAGAAAATGGCAAATGGTAGAGCCAACGGACTTGATTGTATATCTATCGAAGCGTGGAAATGTTTAGGTGAAGAAGGGGTGAGATGGTTAACTAAGTTATTTAATGTAATTTTACGATCCAAGAAAATGCCTGATGAGTGGAGGAGAAGTACATTAATTCCTATTTATAAAAATAAAGGAGATATTCAGAATTGTACTAACTATAGAGGAATTAAGCTTATAAGCCACACAATGAAATTGTGGGAGAAAGTAATTGAGCACAGGTTGAGATTGGAGACAAGTATTTTGAGAATCAGTTTGGTTTTATGCCAGGTAGATCAACTACAGAGGCGATTTATCTACTAAGGGGATTAATGAAAAAGTATTGTTGTAAAGATAAAGATCTACGCATGGTTTTTATTGATTTGAAAAAAGCTTATGACCGTATACCAAGAGAAGTGCTTTGGAAAGTGTTAGAAAAAAAAAGGAGTACGGATTGCTTATATTAAAGCCATACAAGATATGTATGAGGGGGTAAAAACTAGTATAAGAACGCCTAGTGGTCAAACAAAGAATTTTTCTATAAAGATTGGACTACATCAAGGATCATCTCTGAGTCCTTATCTGTTCAACTTGATCTTAAATGCTTTGACGGAACATATTCAAGAGGAAATTTCGAAATGTATGCTCTTCGCGGATGATATAGTTCTTGTAGCATATACAAGAGAAGAGGTTAATTGCAAACTTGAGTTATGGAGGAGGACATTGGAGTCAAAAGGTTTTTGTCTGAGTAGAAGTAAGACGGAATATTTATATTGTAAATTTGGTAAAGGACTATTCGACAATAATTTGGAAGTGAAATTGGGAGATCAAATTATACCTCAAGTGGAAAAGTTTAGATATTTGGGAGCCATTATTCAAAATGATGGTAAAATCAGTGGAGATATTTTACATAGAATTCAAGCTGGGTGGTTTAATTGGAGAAAAGCTAAAGGAGTTATTTGCGATCGTAAGGTGCCTAATAAACTTAAAGGAAAGTTTTATCGCACTGCTATCAGACCGGCAATGTTATATAGTAGTGAGTGCTGGGTTCTAACGGGACAACAAGAGCATAAAGTTGGAGTAGCAGAGATGAGAATGTTACGATGGATGTGCGGACATACACGTAAAGATAAAATTCAAAATGAGCACGTACGCGAAAAAGTGAGGGTGGCACCTATTGAGGAAAAAATGGTAGAAAATCGATTGAGATGGTTTGGGCATGTACAAAGAAGACCAAGGGAGGCACTAGTGAGAAGAGTGGAACATATAACTTGAGTCCGATTAAGAGAGGTAGAGGAAGGCCTAAGAGAATACTTTTGGAAGTTATTGAACGCGATTTATTAATTAATAATATTCCTAAAAGCTTGATAAATGATAGAGCACAATGGCGTTTTGCAATTCATATAGCCGACCCCATCTAGTGAGATAAAGGCTTGTTATTGTTGTTGTTGTTGTTGTAATGACTAATGACTAAATTCCAATCCCTATGGAATGAGAGTCTTGCATCTTCAACCAACTCTTTAAATAGGTGAGAATTATTGCATCTCCTAGTTAGTAGGAGCACAATCTCATTGCTATTATAGAAAATGTCCTCAATGCAAAAGCCTCTGGCCCAATAAAGATTTAGGCTATGTATAATAGCTAAAAGTTTAGAGATCGCAACAAGTACATTAATTAATTTACAACTAAAGCCTTCAATCCAATTCTCATCTCTATCCCATATACCACCACCATAACCACTACTTTCATTAGAAAAGACAAATCCATCAACTTCAAGTTTAACTGAGCTATCTCTAGACAAGTTTCTTTCCCTAGAGTGTTTGGTTTCGTAAGACAAGGAGGGGGCTAATTTAAATAAATAAGCATCCAAGCATGCTCTGACATATTAATAATTCTTAAATTCCATTTTATTATGTGGGCTTTAAAAAAAAGTGTCAATGACACATATTAAATGAGAAACAAGCAATATGCGTTTTTTAATTTAAAAATTCTGAATAATTTCATTACAATGATTATTTTCTTGGTTTGAATGGTTATTCCTTTCTTCCTATTTTATTTATAAGTCACTTTTAATATATTTTTGTTAAATTAAAGAAAGCCTTAAAACTTATTAGCTCTCTTTAAAAAATTACAAAATTTTTTAATTTTGCTCTTATTGAACATACATGCTTTAATAACATAATGCTTTCTTTCACCAATATTTAATAGTAAATGAAAAAAAATTGTAATGAAAAATCTATGACATTATTATAGATAGGAAATAATTTATTTCTCTTATAAATAAAACTATTGAAACACTTAGGAGAAAATATCTAATGCACGAAACAAAAGCAAGTATGAAGAAATGGGAAAAAAAAATCCAAGGAAATTCGATAAAAATAATCCACAACCAAAAGGGAAAATTCCTCGATTTAGGTAACTTTTTCCCAAAAACAAAAAAAAAGCCCATTAAACCTCATGATAAGTTTGAGGGTTTGCTTGTTTAATTTTTCTATGAAAACAATTACATATTTTTTAAAAAAATTATTTTATGAAATTTTATTATATTTTAAAAAAATTGAGAAAATTGAGAAAAACATATTTCTGATTATTTTAAAAAATTATATGTACAGTAGATGTGAGAGAAAATGAAACAAAAATGCAGAGATATAAGTCAATATTATAAAGTTTTAAAATAAGTAAATAATAAATTATTTTTATAAATAGATATTCATGAAAATATCATAAAATATAAAAATAATTATATAATAATCACTTTTTACTAGTGTAATTTAACATAAAATCATATATATTTTTATAAAATCTCTACAAAGTAAATATTTTTTTTTTTCAAATTGAGCTCTAACTTATTAGAACATTCAACTTATAACTTATATAATAACACCATTTCCATTTTTTTTAATATTTTTTTCTCTGAATTTTTTCATAATTTCACCGGTCAGAGTAATCTTATCTATTATATGTGATATGTGTGAGAACGATGAGAGACTTATCCAACGAAGGTTCAAGATAACCATTGAATATCTTTTCTTTTTTTTTTGTTGGGAAAAAAATCATAAGATTAAAGAATTCCACACGAAAGGAATCTTAGAAAAATTGATAAAATGTAGCAGACCCACCCTCATGCAGAGCCACCACACCGTCTAACATTGAACGACAAGTGCGACGAATATATATATATATATATATATATATATATATATTACGTCTGATCACATGATTTTATCCGTCTTGAGGATTTTTAATGGAGTGAAAATGATATCAAATAAATTTAATATTTTAAATAAGAAATATTATATATATTTTTAAAATTTTTATTCATGTCTTCAAAAATTTCAAATTAGTTTTTTAGGTAGAGTAATACTTTTTTAAAAAAAATTTATCTTAAGAATATGAATATTAATTGGGATAATGCGATTTTTAGTTTATCAAGTTTGTCTCAAATATCAATTTAATTCATTAAGTTTAATTTCTATTAAGCTAATCCTTCAAGTTGATTTTAATTATTAATTTAGTCCTTATTATTTAAAGAAAAAAAGAGGTTATACTGTTAAAATTTGGGAATAATATAATTTTTAATTTCTCAAATTTGTCTCAATTATTAATTTAGTCCATTAAATTTAATTTTTTTTCATTTAATCCCTTATATTTATTTTGATTATTGATTTGGTCCATGTTGTTAAAAAAATGTTATATTATTAAAAAAATTTTACTTGAATAACAGAATATTTATAGTAATCATATAATTTAATAAAAATGAGTGTAATTTATTTTGGTGGGGAAAAATAAACTCTGAATTTTTTTTAAAAAATTAAGAGAATAAAATATATTATAAGGTATTATATTGATAAAAATTAAACTCATTTGAAAGTTAATTTGTTCTTATTTAACTACATATATACGTCAAATTATCAAAATATTTTACACATTAGATTATTTTAAAAATTAATTTATATTTTAAAACTTAAAAGACTTCCCTGATATTTTAAGGAAACAAAACTACATAAGGGATCAAATTAGTAAAAAGTAAATTTAAAGGACTAAAAAAATTTTCATTATTCCATAATAATTTAAAGAAAAATTAATTTGACAAATAGTAGCAATATTTATCTTCAAAGCTTTTTATTTTTTGTTTAAATTTTTTATTTATATCAAAATTATTTTCTTAATTTTATTTTCAAGCCATAGCATATATTTATTTTTTTAATTAAGCATATTTCATTTATTAAATAAAAAAACTGACGATTCAAACCACCTAGGGGCCACAATGAATTTTCATCCCATCATCAAAGTCTTTTTTTCTTATAATAATAATAATAATAATAATACACAGTGAGTGGCGCGCGAGTATCGAGTGTGAAAAACAAAAAAAAGGCACAAGGTTTTTAAATAAATAGCATATGAAAGGGAGAATTTGTAATTAAGATGTGACTTAATTATTAATAAATTTAAAAAAATTTTAATTTAATTTAATAGAATTGAAGTGAAAATCATTTCAATGGTGAAAAGATTAAAATATTATTTAATTATTAATTTTATTCAAGATTTAAAATTATTAGTTATTAATTTTTTTATTTCATTTGCTAATTTACTTATATGAATCGTCAATTACATAACTTGATCTATCAATAATCATATGAAATTTAAAAATTAATTATTTAATAACAAGCAGCAATATCATTTATTAATTTAATAATATCAATTATAAATTATTGATAGATCTTATAATTTACAATTGATATTAGAAAATTAGTGAGTAAAGTTAATAAATTAATAACTAATATTGATGCTTGTCTAACAAATTGATGTAAATTAATAAATAAAGTAAAAAAAATAAACAACTAATAACTCTGCATATCAAACAAAATTAACAAGTGAATGGCACTTTAATCTTTTTAACATTAAAATTATTTTTACTTCAATTCTTTTAAACTAAACTAAAATTTTAAATTTTTTAAGAATTTACTAATAATCAATTCACATCCCTGATGCTTTGTTGAAATTCTCCTTGTAGGAAAATAGAAGTTAAAATCAATGAAATACTAAATTAAAATAAAATTATGTAATGATGTTTCCGCGCTCGGTTTAAAGTTTCAGCACCTAACCTGAGATATCTTGAAGCCGCAATTGATAAAATCACATCTTTGATCCAGAAATGAAATTCTCCCTTTTAAATTTGGAGTTTTGTAAATATAATCTATGTTATATAATCAAACCAAATAAATAACCCAACATTTATTATATCTTGTATTATGATCATTTTATTATATTTATCTATGATATCCCGTTATATATTAATAATAAGCTCCTTTTAAATTTTTAATGATAAACCCCTTTATACTAATAATAAATCCATTGTATATCAAAATGAATCAGCCATATTCTTAGATTTTTAAAATTTGATCCATATTTTTTAGCCATAAGATTTTTTTGACTGTTAAGCCAATTTATTCTTTAAATTGTAACCATACATGTTGGTTAAAAAAAAAAACAATTAAACCATGCATATCCTGCACGGCAAGTTAGATCAAATTCTAACAATAGAAATCCTAATTAAAAATAATAAAATTAAATAAAATCAATAAGTTGTGAGGCAAGCTGGAATGACAAGACAAGAAGTAATTAAAATTTATGGAATTTAGAGAGGAGACATTCCATTTAGATTGTACTGATATTGATATGCGCATCAATACGCCAATACTTTTATTTTTAAAAATATAGTATATGATACGTTTTTTATATGTGCAAATATATTCATAAAAAATTATAAAAATATAATTTTAATTTTAAAAAAATCCAACCTAGCATACATATATAATTCTTTATAGTAATACCAATCAAAACATAACCATTAATTATGCATTTATTCTATATCTACTTAATTGTCTACAGCCTAGTCTTTGTTGATAGTTTTATACTTAGGGTTTATATAAAAGATTATATTCCTACATTTTTATACTCCCTCCGTTTCAAAATATAAAATATTTTTTAAGAAATTAGATGTTAAAAAATGTAAGGTATTTTTAATCTTTTAAGGTATAATCATTGTCTTTTTTTTAAATGCCCCTATTGATGAATAACATTATATTTATTATAGGTTGTTTAACAGGGATAAATATAAAAAGATATGATTATTTGAAAGTAGGTAACTATTTTATTAAGAGGTGAGATTCAGTTAAAAATGTCTTGTATTTTTAAACAGAGGAAGTAATTAAAAATATAATTTTTATCATTTTATTATATCTGAAAGTTATTTTTTTAAGGAAAATCGAATATCTTTGACTTTAAAAGTAAATCACAGAAATATATTAAAAATAAAAAATAAAAATCATAAAAATTAATAAAATTTAATTTCTTAATAATAGTTTCTAAGTATCAATTTGAAAATATCAACTCACAATTTAAAAATATCGGATACATATCAAAAATTATTTTTTTAAAATTTAAAAAATATTTCGATACTTTATGAATACATATTGAAGAAGTATTGATGAAGATCAATATCAAACATAATATTAATACGGATATGTAAAATAATTTAAAGTATCGGTGCTTCATAGCATTATATGACTGTTAAACACATCTAACAAACATCCTCCATTAAGGCAAAATTATTGAAGCCATATCATCAACGTCCATTCAAACTTATATGTCGACCAATTGAAATTTGACACTTAGTTTTATTTAGCCAAAAATATGTAAAATGTACTAGCAATCAAATTAAAATATTTCCTCAAACCACAATATAAAATATTAATAACTATTTTATGATTCTAAAAAAATTACATGAAACTTTAATCTATTAAAATATTTTATATCTTTTTAATTATGTATTTTATATACTTTTCCATTTTACTTATAAAGCAATGAGAAAAGACTTTTTTATTTTATTTATAAGTTACGTCATTAATTATTTTATCACCATTTTCTCTTTTCACCTTTTATTAAATATTGGTGAAAGAAAATATATTATTAAATGATGTATATTTAATAAGAATAAAAATTAGAAACTTAATTTTTAGACAGAGTTGATGTGTTTAAGATTTTACTTGATTTTTATTAGATATGTTGAAAGTGATTTATAAATAAAATTAGATGAGCAAGTGCCTTAATCATGACAGCCGAAATTTTAATGCATTATTTTCTTCAAAAAGAGTAATAAATGAAGTAGGAGTGTAATTAAAAAAATTATAAAAATTACCTAATACTCCCTCTGTTCTTATATATAAGAAGTTTTTTAAAACATTTTTTTGTCCCTAAATATAAGGAGTTGTTGGCATATTTTTTTAATTTATGGACCATTATATTCTTATTAAATTGGAAAGAAAAAAGATAAATACTCTTATTAATTTACTTCAAAAAATTATTTTTTATTTACAATAATTAAGGGTAAAATTGGAATGTTGTTGTACTTTTAATTAGATAACTAACTTTTATTAATTTGTGTAATTCAATTAAAAATATCTTATATATAGAAATAGAAGGAGTACGTTATATTTTAAACTAAGCATAATTAAGAACTTCTAAAAGACATCCCCCATTATAGTCCCAAGAAAGTAAGTTCAACGTAATATACTCCCTTTTGTCCTTATCATAGGGCACCTTGTAGAAATATGTTTTTGTTCTTAATATAAGGCATGCTTTGGGGTATTAATTATATTTTTCTGATGTTATGCCTATTTAAATTCATTAACTATGAGAAAGAATGTAATGTAAATTTTTAAAAAATTCATTTAAATAGGGGTAAAATTAAAATTTATTCAATTTTTAGATAAAGTTAATGAATTAACCACCTCTTTTTCATTCTAGTGAGCTAGTTAGAGGTACCTTATAATAAAAACTAGAGGTATTTTTTAGAATTTTGTTTTATCGCTAAATATAAAGGGTGCCATGATAATTAAAAAATTTACCCTTATTATCTGGAAAAGGAAAATAGATATTAATTGTGTGATTTATCCGTCATCATGATATTAATTATAACATTGGATAGGCAACAAAAAAAAATTATAACGTTGGACAAAATTGAAAAATTATTATGATTTGATGTGCTTTTAATTAAATAATAAAATTTTATTGATTTTCTGAATTTGATTAAAAATATCTTCTATATAATGATTGGGGAGAATAAGTTGGGGTTTTATTTATTAAACATTATCCATTATATTTTAGATAAAATTAATGCACAAATCTTTATAGTTTTACTTGATTTTGAATTAGGTTCATGTTACTCATTTTGTTTTGTCAAACTTTTATAGTTTTATTGATTAAATATATTAGTCTTTGGTCGTTAAAATTCTTTAATTTTACCTTTTAAAAATGAAATTATGGACTTTTATATGTTTAGTAAGAGATTATATAATTTTAAAATTAATTACTTAATTTTTTCAACTCAAAATTTATATAATTATGTTATGTTTTCTAAATAACTTTTACACATATGGAATTTTTGTAAAAATATAATAAAAATATAAACCTATTGTATAAAATAAAAATTGGCTAAAAATATTAAACCAAATTTTCTATAATTTTTAAAATTATTTTTATTTTGAAAAAGTTAATTATTCATTAAAATATAAAACACTTTAACAAAATAAATTTTCATTATTTATACATGTTTCAATATTACACTTCCCTCCTTATATATTTTCTCTTTCTCTCTATTTAATGTTTCATAAATAATGTTATATTAAATAAAGGATATTTTTAAAAACTTATATTTGTCTTTTTAAAATAATAAGATTGTAAAGTTATTTAATAAATTTGATTGGTATGTGTAATTTTATAAAAAAATAAAAAAAATTAATCATTTGGTCCTTGTAGTTTTGATCTAGTTGTAACTCAATCCTTCAACTTTGACTCGTTATAACTCAATCCTTGAAGTTCTGACTTGGTTGTAAATCAATCCTTGAACTTTACTTCTTGTAATTTAGTTCCTAAAGTTTTAACCTCTTAAATATTAGTCCTTATATTTTTAAAAATAAAATTATAAAAATTTAAAATATTTTAACATTTATTACTAATATTTTAAATTTTTAAACCCTTTTAATCTTTATAAATATTATAAATATTAAAATTTAAATATTTTTAATTTTTATAATTTTATTTTTTAAAATAGCGAGGTCAATATTTAAGAGATTGAAACTTCAAGGACTAAATTACAAGAGACAAAGTTCAGAAACTGATTTACAATCGAGTCAAAATTTTATGAACTAAGTTATAACAAGTCAAAGTTGAGAGACTAAGTTACAACTAGGTCAAAACTATAATGACTAAATGATTAAATTTTTTAAAAAATATCTTATAAATTGGGATACGTATTGAACATTTCTTGACTCCCTGTTTCGTTAGAGGAAAGCGGAAGGAAAAGGAGGGACTGAAGTTTTTAATGATTTCAATTTGAAAAAAATGATAAGTAGAGTTATAAAATTTTAATAAAGGTAATTTATAAATTAAAAAAAGAAAAAACAATTAAATTCTTATAATCTCATTCACAATTTTTTTTTTAAATTGAACTTATTGGAATCTCCCCTAGATCAAAATTTGTGAGTGAAAAAAAGTATATTCAAATTGAATTAGTAAATAATACAAAATATTAGATAGTTAGAAAGTGGGGGAGTGAAAATAGTTTATCCTGCCCCTTTTAACTGAATCTCATATAGGTGGATTTCCCCCAAATTTTTCATTCCAACAACAATACTCTTAAAAATATTTATTTAAAATAAAAAATATTTTGTGCGCGTGCTTTTTTGGTTTTTGGTATTAAAAAAGAGAGAAGTTTACACTGTGAACCTTTCTTTTCTTTGTATCCTGCCTGCGACTATCGGAAGGAATTTACATATCCTTTGCAGCTATGAAAGGTCCAGCAAACAACCTCACATTTAATAAATATTTCTATTGAACTACAGTGTAGAATATTGGTGATTAATTTATGGTTTAAAAAAAGTTACGTGAAACCTTAATGTCTTAAAAATTTATATCTTTCTAATTATATCCTTATTAAATATTTTATATAATTATCTTAATAATGACAATTGAAATTTCAATGACTTTCAAAAAGAACAAAAAATTCAGTAGGAATATAGTTAAAATTAAAAAATAATTATAAAAACTACTAAGTACCCTATATTTTAGTATAGAACTTCTAAAAAATATCATATATTCAAGGCAGCAAAAGGAGTATATAAGAAAGTTATTGTGTCAATGACAAAGTGATCACTTGAACGTCAATATTTGATTGTCATGTTGGTATTGAGGATAATGATCTTTTCACATGTCAAATGTTCGAAACTCACATTAAGAGAGAAAAGTGAGCACATGAACAAGGAATCATGGACGGATTATTCTTTGGTGCCACCAACTGATATTTCATAGTACAAACTTGAAAGCTCTCATTAATTTGCCCACAAATCTTCAAGATTTATTTATGAAAAAATTTCAATGAGGACCCCTAGATCAAAAATAATGAAAAAGAAGTTTTCTAAATATGTGATATATCACTCCAAGCCTTGGGTCCTCATTTGATATTAATTTGGAAAGTCAAATGACAAAGTCGCCTTGTGGAGAGAAGAAAGAAACCTGAAAGCTTGTGGAAGAAAAGAAGCATGAGAATGTTCTGTTCCTTTCATTCCTCCCCTCTCGCCTTCTCCAACATCACATTTGGTAAGTTAACTAAACTATACTATGATTCTGTTCTTTAATGTCTAGGAAAGTATAGTTGATTAGTTGCTGGGAACACCAGTAGATATGATTGGGTAAGACCTGTCTTCCCTCCCTTCAACATATCTTTTGTCCCCCCATCTATTTTACAACTTGTTTTGTGGTTGGAAGCAAGATTAAATATGATCGAGTGATATGGCTTCATCATTAAAAACTGCTCGTGATATTCATAAATGCTCTGCTTCATTACATTAAATTAAATGATTGATGGTTGGAACATTGTAAATGTATATTCTATTTAAACTCTCATTGCAACTTTTTCACTTAGACAAAATTTCTTATGTTGTTCCTTTTGTAATGTTGTTGTAAATATGCTTACTATACTTGTTTACATATCCAATTATAAAGTGCTCCTAAGTGATTATATTTGAACGTCTACATGTGCAGAGACTCATCATAAATGGCTACTTATTTTGAGAAGCAGCTATATTGAATCTTCCATATAAAGGAGGGATTTAAAAGTGTGCGTTAAAATGTTATTTATGAGGGTGATGTTGTACTTGGAAGATAGATAACTAAAGGGTGACCTACGAATGAGTTAGAAATATCATAACAAATGATCTATGGCCTGAATGTAAGGACTTTTGCATGAAATATAGAGTTATCCTATCTGTAGATATATTATTAGATCTTGTTAATTTTAACAAGAAGAGTAAGTTATCAATTTTAATGAACTTATTAATTTCCCTCCTTTTTATTGACATGCACTATAAATTTCCTTCGTACTTATTAATGCATCATAATGGAGTTGGTAGAACTCAGGGAGGGAAGTTCACTGAGTCCTTCCAATTTTGTGACATCAAGCACTCCTTCTCTATTAACCTTACAAAGTATGTCAATGTGTATTTAAAGCTTGCAAATATCATGCAATATAGAATGCTTAAGTGAATAAAGTTTGCCTACACTAATCCTTAAGATAAATCATTGGAAGTTGAAGGGGATTTGATTATGTGGTTAGGCAGATATTCCCTCATAGAGATGCATTTAGAGATGTTGTTTTTAAATATAGCATAGCTCAAAACTTTTCATATGTCTTTATGAAGAACAATATGAAGAGAATAACTGTAATATGTGAGGTAGAGGATTGTGCTTGAAAAGTCTTAGCTAATCAAGTGAGTAAGGAAAATATATGGGTACTTATAACATCATTGGAGCTGGAACAGTTGCATGCTGTGCAAGACAACCTTGTTCCACATAATAAGAGATGTAGTTGACTTTTGGAATTATAATAGATGAGTTGAGGGCCAGCACTGACAAGCCACCTAATGGGATAAGAAAAGATTTGGAAATAGATTATAGGGTGAGACTTAACTATCAACAAGCCTATAAGACAGAACAAATAGCTTTGCTAAGTATCTATGGTATTTTAAGTGATTCTTATATGCTAGTTCCTTGGATATGAGAAAGGTTGCAGCAAGCCGATCTAAGTACAGTAACCAAATGGGTTGCTTTATTTGACAATAGATTTGAGCAAATGTTCATTGCATACGGATGTTGTACACATAGGTTTTTGAAAGATGCTCAACCTATTATTCATGTGGATGGATACTATTTGAGTGGACCATACAAGGGGACTCTGTTGGGAACCCAAGCCTATGATGCAGACAATCAGTTGTTCCCTTTTGCCTATGCAATTGTTAGTGGTAAAGCTCTTGATGATTGGACATGGTTATTGCACAACTGAAAGGAGATAATTAGTAGTATGGTTTTAACAATTGTGTCTGATAGACATTCATCTATAATAGGTGTAGTTAGAACTATATTTGGTGGGGAGCGACATATATGTTGTTATTGGCATGTCAAGGAAAACTTTAGCAATGAGTTTCTAAAATTGACAAGAGGAAAGAGAAAGGCTACAAGATTAATAAAGGAAACAGCATTAAAGTTGCTAGATGTAGTTGCTTATGTAAGACATTTTGGAGAGTTTGATACAAGCATGGAAAACTTGATGCGTTTTTTACTAGAATTGGCACAATGGATTGAAAATAGGGTGATGTATAAAGGTGGGTGCAAAGCCAATTTGAGCATAAGAGGTGAGACAACATCATAACCAACCTTGTGGAGTCATTCAATGCTTGGCTGGTAAAGGAAAGGAAGCACAATATTCTTATTTTGATACATGAACATAGGGAAAAATTAACTAAGAAAAATAGTGTAGGATTAAGTGTTCAGGCTAAATTGAAGGAGAATGTAATGTAATCTGAGAGAATGGCTGTAAAAAAATTATGACAATAATATATTTAGAGTGAGTTGTCTGAAAGGAGATTTGACTTCGGATCTTAACTATCACATTTGCTCATATAAAGCATGGGACATGAATGGAGTGCCTTGTCCACATGCTCATGCTATAAAAAATCATTTTATAGAAATATATATATATATATATATATAAGTATGTGGACAAGTACTTAAAACAAGAAGCTCAAGAAAAAATTTATAGTAAGGCAATGATTCTAGTTGAGACTTATAATATTCCTAGACCAGACATCCTAAATTATGATGACTATAGACACACAATATTGCTACACCCTTGATTATCTTACCTCTTGGAAGGCCAAGAACTTATAGGGTTGAATCTTAATTCCAAGACAAACGGGTGTATCACTGTTTAGAATGTGAGGAGCCAAATCATACTGTGAGGAGCCAAATCATACTGTGAGGACCTATAGGAACCTAAATCCTAGCTGAACATGTTGCTGAACATAAACCTTTTTTTGTTTACATGCTGTTACATAATTGATTTTGTGTATCCAACTAATAATTTTTTTAGAACATTAGGAGACAGCTAATATATGAATTCACATAACCTATTAGTTTTTTTTTTGTGTGGGTTGCTTTTTGTAAAGGGATATAATATTATGTGCCATTTTTTGTGAAAGGGTATAATGTTATAGGTTACTTTTGGTAAAGGAAGTTTATATGATATTGGATGCCTTTTGTAAAGTGGTGCATTTATATGAAAAAATATTTGATTTGGGTACTTGTTTAAAGATTGGGTAATGTACTAGGATGAAATCACTTCTTCTTTTTCTTGAATGTAACTGACATTTATTAATAGAACTTGTTAATTACCTTATACATGTTGTTAATTCCCTTAATTTGCAAGACTAAATAAAATTTAAAGTTCTTGTTTAATGTTATGTTTGAATGACTTATTCGTCACCTTACTTTGTGTGGTTCTGTGCCTTACAGTATGTTGTTAATCTCCTCAGTCACTTGTTCTTTACAACACTAGCTTCAAAGAATACAAGTGTTGGTCTCTATATTAGAATGATTTGTTTGTGACCTTACTTTGTGTGATTTATTACCTTACAGTATATTGTTAATGTCCTTACCTAACTTGTTCTTTACAATATTGGCTTCAAAGAGTATCAAGTGTTGGTCTCTATATTACAATGACTTATTTGTAATCTTACTTTGTGTGGTTCATTGCCTTATAATATGTTGTTAATGTCCCTATCTTACTTGTTCTTTACAATATTGGCTTGAAAGAGTACTAAGTGTTGGTTTTTGAATTTCAAACATTTGTTTGTGACCTTACTTTGTGTGGTTAATTACCTTATAGTATTTTGTTAATGTTCTTACCTCACTTGTTCTTTACAACACTAGCTTGAAAGAGCACTAAGTGTTAGTTTGTGAATTTTAATGACTTGTTTATGACCTTACTTTATGTGATTCATGACCTTACAGTATGTTGTTAATGTTCTTACCTCACTTGCTCTTTACAACACTGGTTTGAAAGAGTATCAAGTGTTGGTTAGTGAATTCAATCACTTGTTTGTGACTTTACTTTATATGGTTCATTACCTTACATTATATTGTTAATGTACTTGTGCCATTTGTTCTTTACAACAATAGCTTGAAAGAGTACCAAGTGTTGGTTTGTGAATTTCAATGACTTGTTCGTGACCTTACTAAATGTGGTTCATTACCATACATAATGTTGTTAATGTGCTTACGTCACTTGTTCTTTAAAATACTAGAAAGAGTACTAAATATTAGTTAGTGAATTTCAATGACTTGTTTGTGACTGTGCTAAGTGTAGTTCATTACCTTACAGTATGTTGTTAATATACTTACCTCACTTATTCTTTACAATACTACCTTGAAAGAGTGCTAAGTATTGGTTAGTGAATTTCAATGACTTGTTCTTGACCTTACTTTGTAGTTCATTACCTTACAATATATTGTTAATGTGTTTATGTCACTTGTACTTTATAATAGTAGCTTTAAAGAGTACACCAAGTGTTGGTCTATGAATTTCAATCACTTCTTCATCACCTTACTTTATGTGATTCATTACTTTATAAACTTAAACTTCATTTCTCCATATAATGAACAAGAGTAGATAATACGGCATTTTAAATATAAGAGATATGTACTAGAATAAGCACTTGTATAATCAAAAAAGAGATTGTTAGAGATACAAGGCAAAGCATAAATATAAGAATAAACACATATTTGAAATATAATGTAAAAGAAAAGATAGTTGGGCTAAAGTCTCACTGGTCACATTGGGGCCCTTGCTCAAGTTGATGAACTTTATTTTGTCTATAAAATTCTTAGTAGCCTTTTCAAGGTATTAGAATTGACATGTTGTAAGTGCACAATCATATAAGCTAGTGGTTTTGGTAAAAGGCTTGGTTTTTTATGATTCACCTTTCTGAACCTTTGATCTATATCTCTTAGGTTTTCTGAGATTAAACTTGGCACTATCTTTCTCTTACTGATTAGATTTCTCAACCTTTCCCTTTTAATCATACTTGGTACTATCTCTCTCTTTGTGATCAAATGTCTCACCCTCTCCCTTTTGAATAAACTTAGAAATATCTCTATCTTATTAGATTTCTCTTTTTGAACATAGGTTGAAGGAGGCCTTAATTGAACAATGTTACCTAAGGAGAGCATTGTGGTGAGCGAATGAGGGTTATTAAGTGAAGATGAATTCTTTTTGAATTAGTTTAATATCAATTGTATAGGGATGATCCTAAGGACAGCCATAAATGTAACAAAGACACCAAGGACTTCAATTGTAGTTAAAAAGCCAGGAATCTTGATATATTCAACATAGGACTTGGCAATGTTAACCACAATATCTAAATGAATCTCTTATTGTTGAGGTTGATTTTCAATGTTAGAACTTGTCCCTTTATGCTTGGACTGAACCTTTTCTTCCTTAAATTCTTCTTCACAATTCTCCTTAAACTTGGTCGTAGAAGGTTGAAGAATTTCAATCTTTCTCCTCTTTCTAGTTGATGAGGAAGTTAAGTAGTATGGATAGACACATAGTCATAATTAAACTCAAGTGCTTTAGGCTTACCCATCAAACTTCTTATTTTTGCAATCACGAAGTCCTTTGTGATAGCCATTTCTCTTTTGAATTTTTTCTTTGCAAGCTTAATCTCCTCTTTGAATGACCTTTCAGGTTTCTATAGGTAGAGAGAAAACATATCTTCATGAATCTTGAATATATAATGGAGCCACCTCCTTATAGTTAGATCAATTTTACATCATCCTCATTTATTAGAGTGAAAGAACTTAGTTCTATATTTCTTTTTTCAACTCTTCTATTAGAGATGCTTGTTGTGGCTAATATACATGGTGCAATAATGTTAGAAGCAGTGTTATGACTTTCATCTTCTTCTTCATCATCGACTATAGGCAGCTGCATCTTTCTCAGTGTAGTGACTCATATGACATAGCACATGTCAATCTTCCCTTCCACATACTTAATCGTCTTGTCATCCAAGATTTTTGAAATGAAGGATGCATAAATGAGGTATTGTTAATGAAGTATAGTCGCTTAACCCTCAAAATAAACTAGAACTAACCCTAATGTGATATAGAGCCAATCCTAAGTCTTCTCACAAGGAGGTGATTTAAACTACCCAGAAAAATTAACTTGGTGAATAAATTACCCAAATGAGTGAAATTGTTACCTAATTAACTAATGAATTAAAATTGCAAACTTAAATGAGATTGGTGGACTTCCCTATTAAAGTAAGAACCCTAAGGCATTGTTGATGGAAGAATCCTAGCTTCAAAATGATGACGGTGGCTCACTCAACTTCTCCCCCTTAGCTAAAAAGTGATCACTCAAGAAAACTATCCTAAATAGTCTAGCCTCACCAATTCAATTCCTTGTGTGCTAATTACAAGCCCCTTAAGTAACCTCACTAGCTTAGCTTAAGGATTAACTAAGTGATTAGTCAAATTTCTTTTCCTAAATCCATGGTCAAAAGGATACTCAAGCACAAGACTATGCAACTTAAGCAATTCATCAAGCATTTGCCAAACAATTGCATGCTATGTCAATACAAGACATTCACCATTTGAAATCAAATATTGCAATGTAAATTCATAAAGTGGCCAAAATTTTCAATAACAAAAAGATATAAAATTCAAGTTAACAATCTTGTTTTAACACAAACATTTACAAACAATCGTGAACTAAAGTCAAATTAAACTACAATCAATCATAGTGATAGTATTCTAGTGAAATTGAAACAAAATAAGAAATAAGTTGAGCTTAGTCAAATATAGTCTTCAATGCTCCTCTTACATCAACTTCTCCTTAGGATTCCATGGAGAATTTATCTAGAAATTATCAAGATCATTTTGCTCCTCCAAGAAACCAATATGGCCGTATGGTGCTCCATGATAAATGATGAATCCAAGCTTCAATATCTATGAAATTGACAGGGATGAGGTCAGCTTAATGAGAGGAGTGGAATGGTGATAATTTTATGGAGGTTTGATATCTAGAAATGAAGATAGAGGTGTTGAAAATTTAGGGTTTCTAGATACTGTGGAGAAAATAAAGATCAAGATGAACTAGAGAGAGAAAATGGAAGAGATGAATGAGTGTGTGGTATAAATGTGTTTTAATCTAAATTCTCATGAGAGGATCTAAGGAGGACGTGTTTTGGGATTAGATTGGCTCTAAAAATTAATTTAAAAAGAAATTAAAATGAGGAAAGCTTCACATAATGCGCACATGCCTTTAGGTGGAACTTTCTCATTGATTGGGTGATAATTCCTATGCTAATATGAATATTCCCATGCTTTGAACTTAGAAAATATTCTTTAATCAATTGATACAAGTCTAAGAGCTCACGTGTCATGTATGTCACATAATGAACAAAAATTAATTAAATAAATGCATATGACATAATAATTCATATTTAAGAACATAAAATTAATTATTTATATGGGATATAAATAATAAAATTCATTTTAAGGACTTCCCAATGTGAAAACTAATGTACACTCATATGCACAAAACCATAATTAAGTCAATAAAGTCAACAATTCTAATCTTGTGATTTTTAATTAATATCTCCCAAACCACATTGAATTTTCAAAATTTAATTTCATATTCATTCTCTTAGGAATTAAACACATTTGGAATAATGTTATTTTGCATTTTCTCAAAATTTTAATTTTTAGACCAAAATGCTCCTAATGCACAAATTTACCCCTTAGGTGATTTTCTTACTTTTAAAACCATGAATGCACCAAAGTAGAAAATATAACATGTAAAATAGATCCTAAATTGATGGATAAGGTGTGTAAATAATGTGTCTTATTAATTATGGAGGCCTCTTCAACTCTAGATTTATCAACTCTACCATTTTCTTCATAATTAAACCTACAAGATTGATTGTATGACCTTTCAAGATGGCTATTAGCGAAACATATTCCTCATTCAAGAAAGTATTGAATCTTTGTTGCTTACATATCATAGTGTGAGTGAGTATATGATATAGCACCCTGCGTGCAAGAGGCATTTAAGCAGGCTTAGTCACAAGCTTGCTTTCCAGATTCCATTATAGCACTAATGTCTTGTATATATCAACCTTCTGAAATAGATTGAACCATCTAAAGGCAAGCCCAATAGCTGGATCAAATAACTCTCAGTGATGTTGTAACATCATAAAACTTCAAATCTGGAAAAGTAGATTAATTAAGGGATAAATTAATTAAAAATATGATTAATTTATTTAATTATGTTGTTGGGTGGCTAATTGGATTTTTGGGTCATATTTGGCTCTAAATTGAGATAGGATGAAAGTTGGATCAAATCGAGAGGCATCAAGGGGAGCAAAATCAACTTATTGCTCGCTGCATCGTGAGCCGCAGCTTGCGTGGTGTGTGTTGTGGCGCAAGGCATAGCAGGAATCTTAAATTTTTGGAAATTATCAGAAATTGACAGATTTTAGGGTGGAAAGCCTAGAGCAAGAAGGGAAAAACTTTGGGCACTGTTAAGGCATCAATTTGAAAGGATTTTGAAGATAATTTGAGCCTTCAAACTCTTGGGTAAGTTTCCTACCCTTCTCCTCTACCTTTTCATCTCATTTTTCATGGGGTTTGGAAGAGGGAGAATTTGGTCTGATTGGATTAAGTCATGAGTCAATGTTTTGAAAGTTTCTATTAACTCTAAAGGTTTAATTTAGGTTTATTAATCTTAGATATGTGGTAATAGGAAGTTACTTTATTGTTTGGTGAATTTTGGATCAAGCCCCAACTTGATCATGAGATTTTAAAGTATGATAAGTTGAGATATTGAGTTTTATGTTGTGATAGAGTTAGAAGGAGACTTGAAAGGATGATGTGAACAAATTCTAATCTTGACAAGCCTCTTTGTTGAGAATATGAGTGAGAAGTAGGAGAATTGGGAGGTTATTATTAGCTAATAGTGCTTGTGTTAATTGAAAATTAACATAGTACTTGTTATTGTAGATTGTGGTGTGGGAAGACTTACCTCGACACAAGAAGAGAATTAGTACCACGGGTAACCCTTTTAGTAACAAAAGGGTTGAGGTAACTAGATAATTTGCATTATTTATTACCTTGTATAAGTTATTCTCAAGTGCTTTTCTATGATTTGTTGAGTATATATGTATAAATTTTTTAAAGGTTAACTATTTTAGAAAAGGAGTGGAGTATTGGTTTGTGAAATTCTATATTTTTGAAGTAAATAATAAGATTTGATATATTTGTTTGAAAAGTTGTTTATGCATGGTCAAGTGGAGATATGTAGTGAAATATGGCATATTAGAGGGCGGGAGGTCACCCTTGTGGAGATAGTGAAAATTAAGTTCGTAAGGTATTGCTGGCACCTCAGGACGCCAGGTGCAGCACTTACTCTCCTTAATGCCTAAAAGGGTGTGGAGTTGGAGACTATGCTCCTTAGTATCTGTAGGATGCGGTGTTGGAGTAATGACACCCCCAATTACTTGTAATAGAGGGAAACAGTAGTCCAGAAGTGGTTTAGGACACCTTGGCCGGATAGTCCTACCATGGATGGTGAGCTTGGTGACCATACATGTGGTTTAGTTTTATGAAATAGCCTACTAGTTCAGTCGGGAGTATTGGAGGATTGGATGGTTAGGGATCATGCATGCAAACTGTGGTGATCTTACAAGATGTGATTATGCTTCGATCTTACATGATGTGATTATGTTACTTATTTTAATGCTTTTTTATAACTTGGCATGTTAATCAATAATGTAGATTATCTTAGTTACTGAGATTTTTATCTCACCCTGTGGTTACCATTTTACAGGTTCTACAAGTAAAACTGAGCCAGGGAGGGAATCGGGCAAGGGCTAGCATACTTGCTACATTCTAATTGTAAAGCCTAATTTCAGTTTAAGTCGTGTACATAAACTTGTTATATGATATTATATGTTGCCAACTAGGAATGCATATCATTTTGATTGATTGCACTTGTTTCATACTATGTTATTGTGTATTTTAACCCAATATGGTATGTGATGTGAATATGTGAGAATTTTTATGGTGATGGGCTAAGATACTAATACAAGTGCAAGGAATATTTTATCTATGTGGTGACAATGTAATTGTAATGTATTATGTGGCAATAAAAGCCAAATAGTGCATGTAGTGTTGATTGTGTGTTTTGGTCATATTGGGTGAAATGGCCATTGAGTGGCCAAATTTTGTGTTTGGTATGTTTTTGTGTATTTAATTGGTCACTGAAGTTTATTTTAGTCTATTGGACTTGGTTTAAGCCTCATAATGGGTTAATGGTATAAGTTATGAGTTTTGGGTACTTGGATGGTTGAAAATTTCTTTGAAAAATTGAATTTTACATTTGAGTATCTAAAATTCTCATACGGTGTCGGATTGTAATGAAACTTGTACCATTAGTTAGCTTATTGAATAAGCTTCGTGTGAACACTTGAATCACTCTAATTGGACATCGGATGTGAAAATGGCACGCATTTGAAGTTTGTTAGAAAAGCTATCATGATAGCATTGTTGTCATGGACAAGTGCGCCGCGGCGCATTTCGCGCAAGCCACGGTGCACGATACAACGAGAAAATTTGGAATTCTATGCCACATGCCATGGCGCATGGACCACGAGCCACAGCGTATGGACCAAAACACTCAAAAATGACATTTTTGGCCCTGTTTTGTAGTGGTTTGCTTTCCAAAACTTTTTCATGATTCCAATACCTTTATAAATCATTAAGTTTGAGCTCAAACTATCAATTTAAAGGGTTTTTATGGGATCCCAAATATTTCACAATTATATTTAAAAGATTATTAGTTTTAACCCTTATATGGATAATGTGAGCTTAGGAGCAATGAGCTTAGGAGCAATTCTTGCTCCTAACTATGATTGTTTATTGTGATTGTGTGGTGAATTTTGATAACGTCAAGGTAGACATTACAGATGTCAAAGGACTGACCTCTGATAGTGACTTGCAGCTTCTTCCCTTTATTGAGAACCTCCATGGATCTATAAAAGGCTTTAGTCACTTTTTCACTAAAGGATAGGTTTATTTCTAGCATACTCTTGTAAGGTATCATAATCTTCTTCATATCATGGCCCTTCTCTTCTAACTCATTCAAATCGATAAAATAGTAGGCTTTAAAATTTTTCTTCCACATATTCTCCCATAGTTTTTGATCCCTACCTTTAGTTAGATCATCACAATAATAATTATTGAAATTCCAAGAAGCATCCATCACCATTTTTCCTTTCTTTTTGATTTGGATCTACATTGTAGGTTTACTAATATTCACATTGCTAGAGCTTTTGAGATTAGAAAGACAGTCATAAGGGTTCCTATCAGAATCTAACTTATTAGGCATAGAAGCTTGACCTTCAACAGCAGATTTATTAGAGCTAATACCTTTAGGATTCTGAGAGGCATCATCATCATCATTTATACCCTTGTTTGACTAAATTCTAATCTTCCTCACAGACACTTATTGCTTTTTTGGAACATTGGCAACTTGTTTGGCTTTATTCAATACCTTGATTTTATTCTCCAAAGTGCTTTTACTCATTCTTTTTCTCTTCATAATGAGATTATGAGCCTTGTGAAAGTTATCAGGACTAATTCCTTGATCTGCAAGTGACTTCTTTGTCATTTTCACTCAAGCCATCTTCTTGGAAGAGTAGGACATAAGATTAGATTGTTGAATCAAAGATTTGAGAGGTGTAATTAGGGATTAGGTTTAAGGTTTTAGTTGAGTGATTGTTTAGGAGATACCTAGGGAGGGAATTTAGTTTTGGTGAAGAGATGGTAAGTGTTCAGTTGAGATGATCTCAGTTTCCTACTAGTAGTTTTTGACATATCAATATGCACTAGTAACCATTGGATGTAAATTTGAAATGAATGATTGAGATTCAAGGATGTAGATAAAGAAAAGTAACCTTTCATATTGATAAGTCTATTTCATACTGATATGTTATCCATACTTACCGATATGAGGGAGACTTACAAGTATGAGTGAGGCTTCCATAGAAGCCTCATTCATACCCATAAGTCCATTTAATATTAGTATGTATAATACATATCGGTGTAAGGGATACTTACTTATATGAATGAGGCTTCTATGAAAGCCTCATTTAGATTGATAAGTCTCCCTCATACTAGTAAGTATGGATAACAAATCAATATGAATAAGGTTTCTATAGCAGCCTTATTCATATTGGTATGCAAGATACATACTGCTATGAGGGAGATTTACCCATAGTATGGATAACTTATCAATATGAAATAGATAAACTGGTATGAATGAGGCTTCTATAGCATCCTCATTCATATCAATAAGTCTACTTCATACCAGTATGTTATATACATACCTGTAAGATGGAGTCTTATCAGTATTCATATCGATAAGTCCATTTCATACTGGTATGGAAGATACATACTGATATGAAGTAGACTATTAGTATGAATGAGGCTTCCATGGATAACATATCGACATGAAACAGACTTACTGGTGTGAATAAGGCTACTATGGAAACCTTATTCACACTGATATGTCATTTCATTTTGATATGTTATCTACAATTATCGATATGAGGGGGACTCACTGGTAGGAAATTTTGTGTGGTTCATTTATTTACAAAATGATGTTTGTGTCCTTAAATTACTTGTTCTTGACAATAATGACGTAAAAAAAATTCCAACTTCTCGTAATAACTGGTTTCAAGTTAGGATGATTTGTTTGTTATATTACTATGTGTGGTTAATTAACTTACAAAATGTTGTTACTTTCGTTACATAACTTGTTCATTACACCATCCTAGGTTGACATAGGAGTACATCTTTATACTTTGAAAGACAATTGCAAAAGAACATAAATGACTAGTAATTCAGATTTGCCTCTTCTTCATTTACATGATAATTGAATGATATCGATAAAAAAGATCAATTCCAAGCAATTTCTTGATAACAATAACATGTCAAAATTTTTAACATTAACATTGTTAATAATTGAAACAAGTAATTCAAACTTCATCTCTTCTTGGCGTTGTCACTTGTAAGGAGTTTTAACACAAACTCGTGTTTAGAGTTATTCTTGTAGTTCACAAGCCACCACAATAGTTTAACTTTAGTGTTGTGAATGTCCTTGTCAAAGTAGGATATGTAACATCCAAAATTTCTAATTCCTACATTAATACTGATTAAGGAATGAATTAGTGATTTAATATGAGATTAGGATTCTGGACACTGAAGTGCTATTTTGACTCATTGGGATAATATGTGAACATATATGAGTAGAAGAATGGCATCTCAAAGCAAAGTGCATGAGTATAGTGAGGATTTCCCTCACTGTGCCACACGCCACGACTAACGTTGGATGCGTCATAGTGCATGGCACAGAAATCAAATAAAGTGGGACATGTCTACTCATGAAGAATAGAAAGGAAACAAGGAGGAAGGGATTCTGGTGTGGAGAAGAAAGGGTTCTCTATTAGGGTTTTGGTTTTTAGGAGAAAAGATGATGTTTTCAATCTGTTACTTATCAAGTAACTCTTGTACTAGCTTAACCTTCAATTCTACCTTATTTTTCCTTAGTTTTAATTATTGAAAAACTGAATTTAGAAGTTTTAAGGAGATAATTTCTTATCCTATAGTAATAGAAAGGTCCTTTAGGACTAAACTAGTACTTTGTGACAAGTTTGAGTTAAAATGATAAAGCTTTAGAGCTTTAGGCTCAATTTAACCTAGTTTAGAGAGAGAGTAATGAGAGAAATTTGACTAGGTAAAGGTTAGTGCTTGTATTGAGTGGTAATTGGTCATAATACACATGAATGAATGCGGATAGAGGAAATGATAGTAATTATATGCTTAATTGTTGTAATTGGAACTCTTAGTCAAAAAGACAAGTGACTTTGGTTAACAATTTTGTATAGATTCTAGCATGTGACACGTAAATAGTGGAAAGAGACTTGAGTAATGATATAACACAGGTAGCCCTTTCTTGTGAACAGAAAGGTTGAGATAACCATATAGTTTGTTATGTTTGTTAACTCATATAACTATATAAAAGTAAATGTATTATTGTTTTGTGAAATTTTTATGCATAAATTCATATTGTGAATGATTTTAGCATGAAATTGATTTGTAAAATGGAAGTTTGATGATTATTGATTTTGATTGATCTATATAAATATGTATATCTATGTATGGTGCAAATTATGGAAAGAAAAGCAATGAAATGTGTGTGAAAAACATGATCATAGGGGGTGAGAGTT
The DNA here is from genome assembly GCF_029017545.1 of Prosopis cineraria. Lineage (NCBI taxonomy): Eukaryota > Viridiplantae > Streptophyta > Magnoliopsida > Fabales > Fabaceae > Prosopis > Prosopis cineraria. The sequence goes on along the minus strand of NW_026555344.1, from coordinate 25,133,737 downwards.
CACTTAGGGTATATGGGATATGTGTGTGTGGAGATAAGTGTGAACAAATTCATATGCTCAAGCTGGCACCATGGGACATTCGGTATAGCATTTTATGGGTTGGTACCATAGGTAATCTAATACAATATTATATTAGGATTGTTACCATGGGGCATCCAGGAAGTTTGGAAACTCCTTAATGCCCATTAAAGTACGATTAGGAGTCAACAATGCCTTTACCACTAGTGTGTGAAATAAGGGAAACCATAGTTCATAGGCAAGATAGATTACCTTTGGCCAAGTGTTTCTATCACTAAAAGTGTGCCCAAGTCAATATGTGATTTATCTAGTAGACCCTATAGTTTCATGTCAGGAAGCTTTGGAGGTTTAGTGGATAGATGATCATGCTATAGCTGGAAATTCATTGTAGATGTTTTTGAAAAGAGGAAATTATATATATATATATATATTATATATGTTATTACTTTGATTTTGTTACTTTGGTATAGTTGTTTGTGTTAATAGACATTAAATTAATTATATTAGTTACTAAGATTTTGATCTCACTCGTGGATATTTATACTTTTTAGGTTCTGGTAGTAGTGGTATAAAGGGAAAAGAATTAGGCCAAGAATAGAGATGCTCAAATGGTAAATTTTGACATAAAATGATCAAAATGTACTTAGATATCCAATTTCTAAATAGATTATTAGATTGAAACAAAATTAGTGTCATTGGCTAGAATATGAAACAAGCTTCGTGTGGGAGCTAGAATCACCCCAATCGAATATCAGATATGAAATTGGCGCACATTCAAAGTTTGTATCAGAAATTATCTTTTAACAACAAAATTTAGCAGGTGTGCTACAGCACATATGTCAATAAAGGACAACATGTTGCAATGCATGGTATAAAGCATAAGAGCTATGACTTTGTGCCACATGCTGCGACGCATGTAGAATGAGCCTCAGCGCATGGCTTACTTTTTATATGAATTTTGATGTTTTGAGTTGCTATTTGATGTATTTATGTATGATACTTTCATTGTGTGCTATTTTCAATAACATAAATGATTTCTACAAATAGATTTTTAAAAGTTTTATATTGGGATCCCAAAACTTTCAAAGTTGTTTATTTTAATTAGTAGATTGCATGAAAGGTCATATGGTAATGTCATTGAGGGCATTATAGGTTGGACTTGAATACCTATGTTCATCACAAGGAGAGTTGTCCTATGATTTCAGCTATTTAATAATGTGAACCTAACAAGATCTCTTATATAGGCAAATAGTTGTTGTCAAATTGCTTAAAAACAAAAATAAGATTCAATAATGGAAAGTCACATATTAATGTAACGCACATATCTATTTGAGATTAACTTGTGCCCATTTAACATCCTTATCAAATTATTCCTCATTCTCAAATAGTTAGGATTTCATTGCTCATGGCAATTGATGGAAGCAATCTTGTACTACTACAGCCATTTTTTCTTTCATTTTCATATCTTTTGATTTTTTTTCTTACTAGCATCACGCTTGTATATAGCTTTTTGTCCTTTACTCTTTTGTTTTGCTACCTCCTATGACAATTTTGTAACGTCCTTCCATCCATTAATGAGTCGAGAATATAGAAGTTCATGGTATTTATGTCTAAAGCATAACAAAACCAGTGAGTTAGGAAGCATGTGGGGCTAAGGATCCACTGGAAATCTCCAATGTTGTACCTAACATTGTGCTCTAAAATCTATGCTTTATGATGTTCCCAATTCCACTTTTGCTTCTATGTCATGATTTGTGTCTACAAGTATACAAGTTTTACCAAAGATTAGATTACTAATGCAACATTAACCAGGAAATCATAGATTACATAATGTTCAAAGTGCTTTACCATGAATTCACTATTGAAAGTGTGCCTTAACACTTGACCACCATTTTCTCTTTAGTTAACCACCAACATCCTAGCTACCATTGTCACTAACCGTATATAATAAAAAGGGAGTAAAAACAATGGTATTATGTATTGAACAAGTCAAATCATTTTCAATCATTAATTTTGCTCACCCTGTCATTTATATACCTCCTTTTATTGAGACAAAAATAGCTTAAATCAAGTAAGGTGTTAGTCGTATATATCCACAAAGATCCTCTTACATCCAACACTTATCAATTTAGGATTAAAAAGACTTTGCAATAAGTAAAATTATTACAATGATAGTTATATTCAGCATCTAATAGTTTCCTCTTCTTCAGATTCTTAATTGTGACAGTACACTGTACAAATGGAGAATTCCCTTATGCACTAGATTTCTTGGCCCTTTTAGATCTTCACAATTAATAACAACTATGTATTTTGACTTTTGCTTCTTTTCCTTCTGTTTTGCTTCATTCTTTTGATCCTTCTCATACCTATTATTTACTTCTTTTTTTTCTCTATCTTAATTCCTTTGTTTACTATTTTCTCCCTCTTCTTCTCTATCTTCATTCATCTCTTCATTATTTTCTCCTCTTTTGTATCCTATTTCCCCTCTTCCTTCTTCTCTTTACTATCTTCTCCCTCAATTATATCCTCTTTCTTTTCTCTCTCTTTTCCCCCTCATTTTGTGTAAAAATACCTCCTCTTCCTCCTTCTCATCTTCACGGTGTTTGGAACATCATTATGACAACCAAGACATTTAAATCCCTTAAAGTGGTTATCATAACTCAAGGGTTAAGATTCAAGAAAATTAGGGTACCAAGAAAACTCTTTTTTAAAAAATTTTATTTGAGCTCAAACTATAGTTTAAAACTAATTAAACAAGATAACGAAAGCATGGGAATCATTAACATCACTTAAGACAATTAAATAAATGTAAAATTTTCCAAAAAATTGGCTTCATCTGCCACGACGTAAGTACTGTCCATTGCGGTGAATGGCACAGGGAGTCAAGGCTCTCACTGGTCATTGGGCCACGGCACAACCATCATGTGCAGCGGCATGTACCTACTGTCATGATAGCATTCCTAACTAACTTTCAGAGAGTGTCAAATCGCCGTTCAATATCCAATTTGAGTGATTTAAGCATTCACATATAGTTCCTAGAGCCACCTAGCTATTGGCACTGATCTCACATCCAAACACTAAACCAAAAGAAATTTGGACACCTAAACCCAAAATGATACATTTTCTTTCCAAAACCACCACCAAGGTGTCCAAACAAGTACCAATAACCATAGAACCACTTGAACCAACTCAATTGGACCACAAACAACCTATTCATGTATTCAAACTATAACAACAATCTTCCAGACAAGTTTTGGCCCCTAAAACCTCTAATTCAACATAAATTCCACAAGGGGTAACAAACATACAATAATTATTCTAATGGCCAATCAAACATATGATTCAATATAAAATAATACTTGCACTAGTATCTTGACCTTTCACAGCCAATGCATCACAATTACAACAATTCAAGCTGAGATACCCATATAGCAACAAAATTCATATAAGTGCTCCTAAAATATCATATGATTCCAAAGTTGACATATACATATATCATTCATTACAAAACTAAAAGGAAAGGAAAGGATTATACAAACACTAGTTAGTCCCCTAGATGCTTAGTCACACTTTCCTTCATATTGCCCCTATCGAAACCATAGGGTGAGTCGAGGATTCAGTAACCAAATAGTCTAATCAAACTACTCATTTGTGAGAACAAATAGTACGTATGTGAAGTGGCATTAACACATAACAAAATACACCAACATACATATGGTTATAGTATGATATGCATGATCAACACACCACCTTAGACCTTCTTTATATCTTTTAACTAAATCTATAAGTTGACAACTCAATAGAACCAAATCCATATAACTAAACTAGCTCAAGCTCACCATTAATAGGGGGTAACCCTTGCCAAGAGCGTCTTCATCCACTAGGAACCATATATTTCCCCTATTCACAAATACTAGGGGTGTCGATGCCCAATCTAACTCACATAGTACGAGAACTTCCAAATAGTATAGAACTGTATACTAAGGCCTTTGCAGTGCTAGTATACTATATGAATTTTCAAATAATATCCCTAACACCACACTACAGTGAATCCCATCCTCTCACAATGATCATGCTAAACACATGCTTAATGATTCAATATATAGCCATAGCATATAATTTCCACTGAAGAATCACTTTCACTTAAACTATAAAGTTTCACAAATACTTATACTTGAAAATAGAATTTAGCCTTCAAAATCACAACATTTAAAAAACATAACTTTCATTCCACTTCACATAGTTTCAAATCAAAATCATTTCATATTATTACTATACTAATACAAAACCAACATATTAACTTTAATATCTATCACACAACCATCCAAAGACATAAAAAGAGAGTTTAGACAATCTAGTTGCCTCAATCCTTTTATCACTAAAAAGGTTACCGTGGTCAATAATGGCTCCACACATATCCACTAGCACCGTAATGCTTGGTCAATAGTTAATCTACAAGATTAGACTTTTAATCATCAATCCACACACAAATTACCCCATTTTTAACACAATCTTGGGTAGCCATTATACCTAAAACCTTAATTTAACCCTATCAATTCTCCCAACACACTTCATTAATTCTATTTAACACCCAAACACTTAAATAACACCACTTTATTACCCATACTGCTCTTAATCTCCTAGTTTCTACTTAGGGTTCGTCCAAACCCTACCTAAAAACTGCAAATCACTATATAATCCATAAATCTAGGTTTAAAGGCTTGATTTAACTCCCCAAGACCTTAATTAAGCTAATAGGTTAAGTTATCACTAAAGAAACATGAAATCATAGCCCCACATTATCCTAAACCTTAGAAAATTCGCATAAAGGGAGAGTGAGAGGTGTAGGAAGCTTACCTAAAGATAAATTACACTCTAAATACTTCCAAACTAATCTTAAGGTTGAGCCCTAATGGTCACCTATCATCCTCTGTCACCTCCTCGCAATTTCTCTTATCCCACTTTTGATTTTGGTCTAATTTGCAAGTTTGATAAGTGCAGATTTTGCACATGTATCACAGTGCTATCCCACACACATTTTTGAACCTCTCTCCGTGCGATAGCCCACTCAAACTTTGACCTAGTCCTCTTTTAAGGCTGTCCAAGGATCTAAAGACTATATTAATTCTCCAAAAATGTCATTAATTAATAATTCACCTAATTTGACCAAAATATCCTCCTGAACACTAAAAATTCTCTGAATTGAAATCTAGAATGTTAAAAAAGTGACTAATGACATAGGGTTTGGTTTTAGGATGCTTGGGCAAGTGGAAATGACATAAAATGGTTATTTTGGATCCAGGCGTCTAATTTTTAATAGAAAAATTGAATTGAAACAAAACCTATGTCATAGTTACATTATGTAATAAGCTTTATGTGGGCACTTGAATTGTAATGTCCTTCTTGACATTACAGTAATATACACTCAAACTCTAAGATATACATATGCATTCTAAATGCTATTTTGGAAAGGATGAGATCCCAATATAAACCACTCAAAAACCATTTAAAATCCTTCAAAAAAATGTACCTATGCCCAGTGAAGCATTTAGATTGCATATATTACATAAAATGAGAACATAGATTTAAAACAGTGGTTTTCAGCAAAATAAGCCATATGCTATGGCATGTAGTATAGAGTCACAAGCCATTACTCTGTGCCATATGTCGTGGCATGTACACCATGCAGTGCAGCACATGTATCAAATTTTACTGTTAAAATACCTCAACTAATACAAACTTCTAACATTCATCATTTCTTCATATAGAGTCCAATTAGAGTGATTTAAGTGCTCACATGAAGCTAACTAATGACATTAGTTTTACCTCAATCTAATATTTTGTTTAAAAATTAGATACCCTAATGCAAAATGATCATTTTATGTCATTTTCGCTCACCGAGGGTCCCAAAACCTAACCAAATGACACATCTAATAGGGTATTTATCTCCTAATTAAATAGATATATCAATAAAATTGCAAGTACACACAAGTTTGGCCCCCTAATTGCCCTTTATCAAGCACACTAAGGCTATTTTCACACTTTCACATATAAATACATTCACAGCAAAACTTCATACACTTACCACTTCTAACAACACAAACATACAATTAAAATAGTATCTTATCCCTTATCTATAAAATTTATCAAATATCACATTTTTACACACATCAAGGCTCTTTACTGCTCCTAATGTTAAAACCTATAAAATGATAACCTTGGGTGAGATAAGCATCTCAGTAACTAAAATAATTCATTCAACGTCTGTTAATAAGAATAATTATAAACAAGTAAACTAAAATAGTTACATCATTTTCTCAAATAGAACATATATATATATATATATTGTTATCCATTCTCATAAAACCAAGCACGCACATTTGCATGATCATCTATTTACCAAACCTCCATGCTCCCCGATTGAACCTATAGGCTCTACATAAATAATAATTCGAGCACACCTTTAGTAATAGAAAAACCTAGCCAAAGGTATTCTGTCCTACTTATGAACTATGGATTTCCCTTTCAACATAAAATCAAGGTGTCATTAACTCCTAATCGTACCCTTATGGGCACTCCGATATAGCCAGACTGGCTAGATGTTCTATGATACCAGTCCTAAATATATTACTACACTAGAGGTCCTATAGTGCAAGCCTGACCATAAAAATTTTATTTTCACACATCTCTACACACTAAGGGTGAACTCCTACCCTCTAATATGATCATGTCATTTTTCATACAAACAATATCATATATGTTTCCACAACCACACACACACACACACATATATATATATGTATGTATGTATGTATGTATGTATGTATGTATGTATGTATGTATCCATAGTTTACTCATTAACATCATTTGTAAATAAATAAATAAATCAAACCCTCATTTGGTTACTAAAACATGCAAGTTACAAAACATGCCAATATAAAACCACAAATCATATTATCACATTTACTTATAATTAGTTAAACTAATTAATAAACATAATAAATTATTTGGTTACCTCAACCTTTCTATTTCTAGAAAGGTTACCCATGTTACTATATACTCTCTTAGATTCCTCTTGTTAGATCAATTTGTAATTCACATTAATCTACACAATTAAGAACTATTGGTCGACTACTAAATTGACCAAAAGCACAAATCATCATAACAAATCACAATTAGCCACCCAAATACCCTTACTTAACCATCTTAAGTCCTCATCATCCCATTAAACCTGCTAATCACTTTTAACAGCCCTAAAACATTTCTTACTAAACTTTTACCATTTTTTTATCTGTTAAACTAAGCTAAATTAAGCTTATAGCTTTAAAGCTAGTTATTAACTTTCAAACCAATTGTAAAACCTCAGTTTAACTTCCAAGGATTTTTGTATTACCAAAGGATAAATAAACAACCCCTTAAACCTCCTTAATTTAATTTCTCTATACCCTAAACTAAGAGAAATTAGGGTAGAATAGGAGTTTAGGCAGTATAAAACTTACTTGGTAAGAAATAGGTCAAAAATATATCCCAAAACTTTGAAAATTCTTGCCCTAGCTAAGCCAAACCTTCACCTCTTCTCTTTTACTTCTGTCCTGTCTTTTCATCTCTTCCTTCATATGTATCATATACTGCTTTATTTAAATTATGTGCTATATGTTGTGGCGCATGCTGCTCATGTGGTGGCATGTGGTAGAGTGAATGAAATCTCATTGCTGCATATACCCTTCACTCTAGAATGTCATTCTTTCACTCGATCCTGTCCATTTAATAGCACCACAAGTCAAAACACCACCTTGATATCCAAAATCCTAATTATTTAATTAATTTACTAATTTACTAAATTACCCATATTTAGCAACTAGTTTCCTGGATTAAGAATTCAAGATATTACATAAATCACTCCAATAAAATATCATATGTGGAAATGGCACTAGCCAAAAGTTCACATCTATCGATTTGTCATGATAGCAAAAACTGTTATGTGTGTTGTGATGCATGGTGTACTTACCATGGAACATGACATAGAGCATGGGCTTGTGGCTCTATACCACATTCCATAACACATGTGCCATATATCATGGGCACATTTTGGCAAAAATATCTAATTTACCCCTATTTTGTGGTATATATATATATGTATGCATTCTTAAATGCTTTCTTTGTGCGTAAATACATATTTTTGAATGGTTTTCAAAAGATTTTAAGGATCCTAACTTTTGAAAAAATTATTTTTATATTTTGAATATTTATGATTTATGGTTAATTAAAGGCTTTTTTGTATAAGTGTGAATGTGTTTAGTAATGTTAGGGAGGAGGACATTATAGTTCGATATTAGTGTCTTAAGTTTTGAGATATAGTAATTGTGACTTGCTTGATGCATTCATTCTTAGCCTTCAACAAGTTATTCTTATTCATTACATAACTCTTTTCCTTTTGCTTCAATAACCTTTCATCTCATAATTTCCCTCCTCAGAAGGGGAGAAAATGGTGAGATATAGGCAAACTGCTAGTAACCTATCACTTAATGATAATGAACAAATACTAGAGGATCTAAAAAAGAAGAGGAATTCATTGCTTTCAAGCAAGATAACTTAAATGAAGAAGAGTTGATCAAAAGATTTAATGATTTATTAGCCTATTCTACCTACTTGCAGCATAGTAATGACACTAACTGGAAAGCTGAAAGGTTATGAGATGCACCCTAAGTATCGATAGCAGATTGCCTTATTTGATATGACTACTTAGCAATATATGTGTCATAAGTTGAGAGTGGTTGCCAAGAGAGGTAGGGAAGTAAAGGCTGAAAGGAGAGATAGTTTAGGGAGATTTTTGCCCTTATTAGGTCCCACAGGCAGAGTTTTGAAGATGCTTGGTTGTGGCTCGAGCAGCTCTAGGTCTACAAGCAAGAAAAGTTTTTGCAAAGGTTCTCAAGCTCAACTAGTTCAAAAGGGTTCAGTATAAAGAGGTGATGGAATTAGAATCAGGTCTTTACAACCTTTAAGACAAACTTTAAATATACCTACCCCTACACTAAATACAGAGCAATCGTCAAAGTATAATATTTGTGGCAAGTTTCATAAGGGCAAGTGCTAAGCTTATTTTAAGTGTGATAAGATGAGTCACATTGCCAAGCCGTCACACCTCAAAAATAGAAGGTCATCGGCACGGGTGCAAACCACATCACATATCCCCATAAGCTTTAATTTAAACATTCAACCCATTTTTAAAATGTAATTAGATTTATTATGCAATTTTAAAAAACTTGAAATTCATCATTACAATAAAAGCTTCAACATTTTTGTAAAAATTTTAGCAGAACCTCTCCTGTAAATATTATTTTCCAAAAATTCTACAATGCAAAAATTTTCACAAATATCATTTCAATTAAAAGCTTAGCTCCTTCCAGATAACAAATATATATATATATATATATATATCAAAATAAAACTTTAACTATAGTCTATGTAGAGCATCTAACCATATTTTTCAAAAATAAAGTGCATAGGCATTTATAATAACATCAAAGAGAGGAATTTCAATCAATTCTTCACCCAGCATGTCTAAAAGTCCTCAGGGTTTGGCAGGAGAATAAGTGTCAGCTAAGATATCTAAGACCAATAATAATTTTTCAGTGAATAATGTTCCAATAATCAATAATAGAACATGAAATAAACGAAAAGTTTGAAATAATTATGTAAATTAAAGAAACAACAATTTTTGTAAAAATTTAATAAACTCAAGAATAAAATGGCTCTATAAAAATTTAAATAAAATCTTAAATCATTGAACTATCATAGCAAATGTCAATATTACTTGATTTCAAAAAAAAAACCAAATAAATGAAATAAATATTTATAAATAAATTACTAAATAAAAACTAATGGAATATAAGATCACCAAATAATCAAATAACTATAGGGACTTTTTTAGAATAATTAACAAACGTGGATACACAATCCATGAGGGTAAATAATCAAATGCAGCTTTTGCCATAAAATAAACGCGAACACACAATCTACAAGAATAATACTAACCAAATATGGCTGGAAGCCATGAAATTAAATGCAAGTATGAGACTCACGAAAAACAAACATGAGAACAAAGCTCAAAAAAACAAACTAGCTAGTCATTAATCAGGGCACCAAGTCTAATTTCAAATCCAATTTCAAATCTAGTGTCCTATATAAAGTTCCTTTCAAATCCAATTTCAAACATGTGAGAAAATATTCATCATTAACATACATTTTTTTTATTTTTAGTTTCAGACTCGTATGAATCATTTTCCATACTAATCTAATATTTGATATAATGATCTCATAATCAAAATTCAAACTTATGTTTATTGATTAACTGACATTTTAAATTTGATAAAGCTAATTTCATAAAATAAAGTAATTTTCATCAATAAAATATCCAATAATCATGTTATTGCCATTAACAAGATTTGCAGAAAAACATAATATCTTAGTAAAGAAAATTTTGATTGAAAAATTAGTTGAGATGCTATCCACTTTCCTAAAATTCTTAAAATTCAATAATTCACCTCTTAATGTTAATTAATTTCCTCGTTCTCCAAATCCCCTGTAAATCAATTTGAGATTATTTTCAATAAGTTCAATAATTTTCTCCTAACATTACCACTAACAAAATTTAGTTATAATAAATTTGAAATTTTAAGAGCAAAATTTTACACATAGAAATCTCTAAAATGCCAGCTCAATACTTTAGTAAAATACCATCCCCCTTAACACTTTTTGTCAAGGCACCAACAATGCATCATTTCCCAACCCACTCATAAGAGCTTTTAGTACTTCAATCTTTTATCACAACATCCATCCACAACCATCTACTTTTCAATAATTCAAATAGTTGATAATAATTTCATACTCAAATTTCTTTTGAAATTTTCAACTTAATTTCATAAAGCAGTAATACTCAATTTGAACATATCATCTACAAGGATCAATGAAATTTAAAAAAAAATTGTACAAAATCAAATAGGACTTCTTCTAATAAGCATTATGTCAAACACCTTACATGCACTAATTTTTCAAGCTATAATTTCTTCTTCTTTGATTCCATCTTCCAACATTTTCTAATATAGAAATAAATCTTAACTTCAGAAAATTAAATCATCATCTTCCACACTTTACATAGCAATACTAAATCAAAAATTTAGCTTCAATCTTAACTTCTTTCCTTCTCACATAATCACAACAGTAGTAACCAAATGGAGAAATTGTAACTTCAATCATCTATGTTTAAAACAACTTAGCTTTCCAAATTGCAGTGCTTTAACATAGTTAAATTTTTTTATACCCAAAAATCAATTTCCAACTCTACCTAATTCACAGCTAGTAGAAGAAAGAAGTAAAATTTTTCACTTCATTTCACCATTCCAATCTAGAACTACACACACATAGCAATGAAAAAAAAGTAAAGCTTCTCACCTTAGGCAATTGATGACACACGCACAGGGAAGAGGAAAAGTAGAACCTTCAACTGAATAGGGGAAGAAAAAAGTAGCATTAAACCATTCTCCAACTCACAATTCTCCTACAATATCAATTAGCTCTGCACTTACTCAACATTCACGAATGGAAATAATGAAGGGGAAATGACATTCAACCATGAGAAATGAAGTAGAAAGGAGCTACTAGCATACGAACCAACACCAGCAAACATACATAGTAGCTTGGCTCTCTCATCAGTGACAAGAAAGAATGAAGAAGGAAGAGAAGAGATTGAAGATGGCAGAGGAAAATGAATCTCAAATCACAAATTAGTTCCAAAACTTCCTCTCCCTCCTGCATTGTCAAACTGAGTTAGAAATAAGAAAGAGAAGAAACAAAAATAAATTTAATAAGGGAGGGGCATATTGGTAATTTCATAAAGCTAAAATCATAAAACAATCAACTCCCTTTCATGTTTCAACATATTTAAACTTCGAACCTAATGGATGAATTATGCGTGCACTTCCATTATGCTAACACTCATTATTGTCATGATTGCTCCAAACATAATAAAATATAATCTAAACAAATTATTATGTGTTTATTTTTATTTAATTTATCAAGGTCATTGCACAAGCACTATCTAGAAGGCAGAGTTGAGACTATCAATATAAAATCCTAGAAAAATTAATTATGATTAAGTTAAATTTAGTGAGGTTAAGTTGTGAATTTGGGTCCAAAGTAGTTAAGATACCCGAGTGTCAAAAAGTAAGAAAATTTGCAAAGGGAGTCTTAGTGTCACATGTCGAGGCATGCAGTACATCTATTATGGCACATAGATGATCGTCAACTAAGAAGAGATATCTTTATGCGAGGCATGGTCAAATTTTTGCATAAGTTGCTCTGCGTCAGAGATCAAAATCAAAAGAAAGGAAGGAGAAAGTAAAGAGCATTCCCAAGTTCTACTAGGCTCAAGTTTGAGGATCCTTAGAGACATTTTGGACTAAGAGTAAGTCTCTCATGCCTTCTTCCTTCATTTTTCTTCATTTCTTAAAAATTTATTTTAGGTTTGAGTGGGAAAGTAATTTTTGGTTTATAAAGGCTGTGAGTCCAAACCTATTAACTTAAATAAGGTTAATGAAAGTTGTTTAGATTATTTAAATCTAGCAGTAATGGTTTTATAAGTTTTTGGTTGGTAAGTGCCATTAATTTTTGAAAATTGGCATATATGAGATGGTTAGAGTTGTTTTGAAGCCATTAATGATGGTGTAAGGGTTTATTAATCATAATATGAGTTAAGAGAATCTAATAAACCTAATGGGTATGATTGAAAGTGGGTTTGTAATTTTGGTATGTTGGGCATGTTGAGTTAAAGTATTGAGATTTAATCCAATAAGGATAGTATTAATGAATGATGTGATTAATTATAGATTTAATCACTCTTGGGCACCATTCAAGCTTTAGGAGAGCTTTAGAAGTGTTTATTTTAAGAGAAAGATCTTTAACCTCTCAAAGGTTTGAGGTGACTAGGGAAAATTTAGTTTATGCTTTGTGTAATAATTAATTATATATTAAGAAAGAATGATTTGAAACTTATCAATAATTATAAATTTACATTCAATGCAAATTTTGGCCAGTCTTTGTAATACGTGTGAATTTATGTTAGTGAGATGATGAAAAATGATATGTATCTATGTTCATGCATAATGAATGAAAAGGAAATTGAGAATGGAGGTATATGTGTTGTGTGGTTATGTTGTGATAATGTTGAGTATGTTATGATGAAAATTAATTGCATGCTAGAAATGATATGAGTATGCATACTGCATGTTGCTTTATTCATGGCATGATCATCATAGCGGAAGTTCAACTAGGGAGAGGAGTAGTGTTAAATCTATATGGTAATGGTGACTTATCATTGGAATTGAAAGTTAGCTTGCTGTAAACTATTGAAATTTAGAGGTAGCCATTGTCCCATAGCTTATTAGAGAATGTCCTATTTGTTTTTTAAGGGATTTGAACCTAACTAGTCTTCATCTATTCATTAGGAGGTTAGATTAAGGGTACGATACCCCATGGTTGTTAGTATTGAAGAAAACTATAGATCACAAGTGAGTGAGGCAACCTTAGCCAAGAAACTCCTCATAAGTGAAAGGCTTGGTTAATTCGAGTTTAGATGTAGCCACTAAATAGACACAGGTTTTATTTTGGAGGTATTAGGAGGGTATAAGGTTGGAATTGATCATTCATTACATATTTTCAGTAATATGGTTGTTATTATCATGGTCTGATGTGATTTGATAAGGGTACATGATTGTTACTATTGTAATCCTATATGTACATTATTGTTTATACATGTTATGAGATGATAAATATTATATCCCACCACATGGTTGTTAGTATTGTGCTCGTAGTAACCCTTTTGAAAAACTTACAAATTATGAAAGAGATTATTGTCATTTGCATCTATAATTAATTGATATGCAATTGTATAGGCTAGATTGATCATGGTTATTGAGTAATTATACTTACCCTTAGTCTTCAACATTACACAGACTAACTCATTAGATTAGGAATAGGGAAAATATTCAGAGGCTTAAGATTCAAAGAAAATCCTACTAGCAAGCCTCATAGGTATATTTATGTGTATTTGCATTGATAATTTGCCAACTAGGATTTCATATGATTTTGACTACTTGCACTATTTGTGAAATTGTTTTAGATGTGTATTTTGTACCTTAGGTTATATGTAACACAGTCATAAAATTTAATAGGGCTAAAATACTAGTGTAAGTAGGGAATTGTGTAAATGATTGAATGCGATTATTATTATATTGATTTATGAGAATTTGGCCTCCCCTTAGGTTCTTGTTGTCATAAGGTTGAGCACTAAAAAATGTTATATATGTGTAAGTGTTTGGTTGTAATGTGTTGCACAAGTCTATTATAGTCCATTAAGTGTGGTCTAAAGGTTGGTATGGGCTCTTGGCACTTTCAATGTGAAATGGACACCTAAGTTGTGTATTATGGTGAAAAAGAAATGAGTTTGGAAATATGTTTTCAACTTTTGATTGAAAAATGAATTGGTTGTGAAATTAGTCCTATCAGTTAGAGCTAAGAAAAAGCTTTCTATTAACACCTAGATCACCTCAATCAGAAGTCGGACGAAGAAATGAGGTACGTTGAAAGTTTGCCCCTAGACCTATCTTATGACAGTAGAGTTGCTATCAAATTTCATACAATATGACGCAACACATGTGACAAAGACAAATGAGCTACAGCATATCATATGTTGTGCTGAAGTGATTTTTCTTATACTTTAAATACAAATGCTTTGTTATAAATAGATATTTGATGCTTCCATAAACATTTTATACTTTGATTTGTGAATTATAAAAGTGTATAAGAGTTTTGAATTTTGAAAACTTAAGATCCTACTCTCACAATTTTACAAACTTGGTAACCTTTTTGAGCTTTTCCTACAATTTCCTTGACTTTTGGAGTTAAAAGTGATTTAGTAAGGGTAACCTTACTTGCTAATTGGAGATTTTATAGCTAAGTAGCATTCTACTATTCCTGAATAGGTATTTGCAGTGACTTAAGAGGAAGCCAGGGCATCTTCAAACTTAATAAAATTTATAATTCTCATCCATAATCAAGAGGTAGAAGCGACATTTGATTCTAGTGCTACATATTCTTTTGTTTTTAAAAAATGTATAGATAGATTGAAATTATCTTTGTGAGAATTACCAATAATCATCTAAGTATCTACACCTTTAGGATCTTTTAGTGTAACAAGTAGACCTTGTAAAAATGTGGACATCAAGTTCAAAACTCGAAAGTAAGGTTTCTGCAATTGATTTGATCTGTGTAACCCTCCCTATATTCCCACAATATAAGCAGAGGATTAACCTAATGACAACTAACCAAGTTAGATTGTAATCAGATATTTTGTTTGAAAAGCTTGGGCCCAAGACTTGTTTTGTAAAATCATCAAAATCTTAACATATCAGAACCACACACAGTGGGAACAAACCATATGCATTCATTTCAATCAATACATGCTTTTAAAATAAGGAAATAAGATTAGATTATAGGGTAAGCGTCGCAGTGTGTACCACATGCGCCGCAACATGTGGTACAGAGCCACAAGCCCTGACCTTTCTATACCATGCACCACGATGTGTTATGCAATGCACCGTAGGCCATAAGCCCATTTTTTCTACTATCATTTGACAGCACAAATGATGAACTTCTAGCATGCGCCGTTTTCACATACGACGTTTGATCAAAATGATTCAAGTGCCCACATGAAACTTTAACTCATAAGCTAATTAATGAGATAGGTTTGGACACAATCCAACAGTCTGATCAAAATTTAGATATTCAAGTGCAAAAAGTCACTTTTTTAAAGAAAGGTTAAAGGTTACTTTTGCCCCTGTACTTGTTTCTTAATAGCTTTAGGTACCCTATACTTTAAAGTGGGACAAATTTACCCCTGAACTATTTTTTGAAGCAGCAAAAACCCCCTTCCATTAATCAACGTCAATTTTTCCATTCTTTGCTGACGTGGCATGTGTGTGGAGCCTACCTTTAGTGCTAATTTACCCCTGAACTCTTTTTTAAGGAGTGCTAAGCACCCTAAAGTCCTTTTCTCAAAGTGCTAAACACCATAAAATCTTGTTAAAATAAAATTGAATAAATGTTATTAAAATATTAAGTATTTTAATATTTAATAATTTTGAATATTATTATTACTATTAACACAAAAATGTACAGAGAGTATTAAATTTAGGTAATGTAATATTTTAGAAAAAGATCATTAGTTGACCAAAAAAATTAAGGAATTTAACCAATATTAAAAATATAAGTAAGTTCCAACACACAAAAAAGGTATAATGATTTGGATACTGTATCGAAGAGAAGATCGAAGATCGATATAAAAAAATAAGAAATTATTTATAAATTTATAAAATGCTAGCAAAAATAATATTTAAATATAAAAAATATTAAATTGGGTGATGTAATGTTTTAAATAATAATATTTAAATTATTAAATATTAAAATACTTACTATGCTAACAATATTTATTCAATTTTATTTTAACAAAATTTTAGGGTGTCCAACACTCCAAGAAAAGATTTTAGGGTGCTTAGCGCTCCTAAAAAAGAGTTTAGGGGCAAATTAGCACTAAAGGACATGTCACATGTTACATGTCACTATGCATGGGCCCCGCACACATGCCATATCAACAAAAAATAGAAAAATTGATGATTGATTAACAGAAAGGGTTTTTGTTCCTTTGAAAAATAAGTCAGGGGTAATTTGCCCTACTTAAGAGTATAGGGTACCCAACACTCTTAAGAAATAAGTATAGGGGCAAAAGTGACCTTTAACTCTTCAAAGAAATTAACGCACCTTAGTACTCAAATCGATTGTTTTGTCTCATTAGACCATTCTAGGCCTTGAAAAAGTCTAAAAGGATTTAATACACCTGATTGACTAAGTTATATAGCAAATACATACATATATCATAATTTAGCCATTTCACAGCCCATTTTCATTTTTAATAACTACTCATAACTCAGCACAAACTTACCAAGTTGGCCATTTTCACTACAATTTGTAACAAAATCACGTATTTCTACATTCACAACATGTTCTTAATTAAATCTTAGCCCCTGTTAATCATTTCACCAAACATTTCCACCAATGGATTAAGGTTCACAAAATCACTACAATTCACAACAAATCACAACTTAAACATGTAATAACCAAGAGACCAAACCATAAGGTCTCCCTTAATAAACTACATGTAACTCTAAATCATAGCAATCTCTAGAGTTTAACCTTTAAAGATTACTAAATTGTAAAATTTTATAAAAAGGAAATTTCTCCAATCCTTTTGAAAAGAATCTCAAATTCAACATTTCAAATCTCAAACATTATTTAATAATATCAAATCAGAGTTTTGAAAGTAATGTGGAAGCTTGGAAATCAATTGGAACCTAAAATCATAAGTTTAAAAACTTAAAAATAGATTTTATGCAGAAAATAACATGTGCGCCATGGCTTATGGCATGTATGCCACGGCTTGTCTTCTCTGTGCCATGCATTGTGGCGTAAGGCACCATGCACCGCAGCACATTGCATGAATTTTACAGCATTAGTGCTGTCATTTGACAGCATAAGGAGTGAACTTCCGACACAATCCAAATCTCTATCTGATATCCGATTGAGGTGGTTTCAATGTCTTCATAGAGCTTTCTCTTAGCTCTAGCTAATGGCACTGGTTTTCATTCAAACTCATTTTCTATAAAAAGTTAGACACCAAAATCCATTTTAACAACTTTTTCACAAAATTTCACAAATGAGGTGTCCTAACTCAACCACACATGGCAATAACTCACGGCACAGCCATCTAACCATACTCAATAGACTCTAATGAAAACACACCACACACAATCGAAGACACTCATATCATAAAATCACCACTTAACCCCATTTTCACAAAACATAAAGGGAAAGGAAATTTTGCACAAAATCATCAATTTCATTCCAAATCTTTCAAAATACAAATGTTTCTACTTGTACAAGTATTTTGGCCCTATTTATGGGTTTACAACCAAAACTCACAACCCATGGCACAAAATACATTAGTTATACACAAAATCATGCAAATAGTGCATAAATATATCTAATGATCCTAGTTGGCAATTACATTAACAAATACAAATGAAAGTAACAAAAAGAGGCATTAAGAGGATTACTTCAAAATCCTGGGCCTCTGTGTGTTTTCCTTAATTTGGATCTGATGAGCTAGGTCCTGAAAATATTGAGAATTGAGGGGCGAGTACAACCACTCAGTAACCAAGTTTCACCTAACCTATACAATTGCATATCAATTGTAAATAGATGTAATTAAGCAAATACACAATTATCACATATAAACACTTGGCCACGATTCACAAAACTAACAATCATGTAACTAGGCTTACCACAATAAACTTTATCATGAAATTTCACCAAGCATAACTCGGGGTTACAAAGATAACAACCATGTCCCACAACACACGGCAGACCATAAAACTAACAACCATGTAGCCGAACTTATATGCATGATCATATGCCAACCTTATATCCTCTTGTTACCTCTGACGTGAAACTGGTGACTATTATGTGGCTATGTCCTTCACAAACTAACCCAGCCTGTCATTATAAGGAGCAAGCGGGCCAAAGTGAACTCACTCACTTATGTAATTCAGTTCTTCCAATACTAATGACCATAGGGTTTCGTACCCCTAACCTAGCCTCCTCATGAACCGGTGGAGACTAGTTAGGTTCAAGTCCCTTGTAGAACAAGTAAGACAATCCCAAATCAACCATGGGATATGGGCTACCTCCTGATTCTAATGGTCAGTGCCAAGGCTAGTTCCCGATTCTAACAGTCACTACCAAGATCACGTGGATTTCAACTAGTCTACTCCTCTCCCTAGGCGAACTCCAACCAATAATCATGTTATGCACATTTCTCACATAATATGCATTTTAAACAATAAATTTATGGCAAACAATCTCACCTACTCATATTCAATCACTCCACATATTCAACATATCACATATAATTACTTTTTGCAACAACATGCCATAAGTAAATTTATAGATCGCAAGTAGGTGGCCTAATGTTCCTTTCCAAAACCATTTCATAATCAAACTACTTGCCTATATACATCATTGATTTAAATCATCAAACACATTTCATAAACACAACTAACATTTAACTATAAAAGTTAGGTTTCCTTTGGTTACCTCAAACCTTTGAGAAGTCAAGGTTTACCTCTCATTACACTAACTTTTAAAGCTTCAACAAGCTCGAATGGTGATAAAATGATCCACACTACAATCATACTACAAGAGTATCATCATTGTCTCAATCTTGAAAATTTATCAACACATAACTCCACACACTCTATTATATCAATCCATAGTCACTAGCCATTCATACCCAATGGCTTTATTAGATTTCATTAATGCATATTATCATTAATAACACCTCAAACCATTATTAATGCACATAAACCTACTACCTCATAAATATTAATTTTTAGGTATTTCATGCTCCCATGGACTAACGACTTCTAAAATCATCAATGTTATGTTCCAATACCTTAAAAAACTCCTATTATACTCATTTTAACGAATGGAATTGGACGCATAATCCTATGAACTAAAAATCTATCTTCCAACTCAAACCCTACTATAAATCATCATAAATGAGGGAAAGAAAGGAAGAAGAAGGCATGATAAATTACCTTAGGTGTTTGGAAGCTTTATCTAGCTTCAATGTGATCCCATAATATGCCCTAGCAAAGCAAAAGTGGAGCTCTTTATTTCTTCCTTTCCTCTCTTCTGTTTCCTTTCCACGGCACAAGCTACCTTCTACCACGAGCATGGCACAGAAGAGCCCATTACTTTTAAATTTGTCTTTATACACCGTGATGAACTGACTACGCACCGTGACATATGACATAGCGAACAATTCTTCAGTTTTTCTTCCCTTTTCCTTACTCGGGTGGCCTGCTATTAATTCGAAACCACTTTTAAGGCTGAAATCACCACAAATACGCCAAGTTAAGTCCCTCTAGCCACACACCTCATTAACTCACTAATTACCAGATTAAATTTTTTTGGATGTTACAAAACATACATGAAATCCTTATGGCAACTTATATACACAATATTCACAATAAATCTTAGTTCATCACACAAACTCAAAGATTCCAAGCCATGGCACCTACTATGCCAATCTTGGCTCTTTTCCCTTGCCTTAATCACTACTCTGACCTATAAAAATGTAACTACAAGGTGAGATATAATCTCAGTAACAGAATAACTCTACTATTGACTATCACAAGTAACTATAAGCAGATATAGTATAATATATAGGTAAAAATAGCATATAACATATGTTTTACTTTAAATCATACCAATATATCATTTTTCCTATTTTACAACTTTATTCACCATAATTCACTACTTTTCTAGCATATAACATGATCACTACCTACCAAACCTCTAAATCACCCTAACTTGAAACTATAGGTTCGCATTAGATCAATATACACTCTCATTAGCCTTGAGCTCACCTTCAATGGTAGAATCACCCAGTCAAAAGTATTCTATCTCACTTTCAAACTATGGTTCCCTCCAATACATATAATAGGGTGTTTGTTGACTCTAAAACCGCATCACATTGATATTAAAGAGTCTAACTCTCTAACACCGCACCTTAATAGCACTAAAGAGATGTAATTCTCCAACACCGCACCTCGTCGAGTATTAAGAAGAATATTTCCATATGGTCTTTCTTTACTCCTCCCCACAGGTGAACTCCAACCCTTATTATCAAGCTTCAATTTTAGTCCCAGGTTACCATTCATAACCATACATATATATACATATGTATAGATATAATACACAATTTCACTTATTTTTTGGGTCAAAGTTATTTTCATGTATTAATCATGCAATAACACAAAATATGCTCAATTTAAAACAATTTTATGCACTAGATAGCACACTTACGCACAGTTACAATAAATAGTCAAATAGAGAAAGTTATTTAGTTACCTTAACACTTCTATCACTAAAAATATTACCCGTGATAATTTTTCAATTGCTACTCGTCTCTACCAAGTTCTCTTTCCACTCTACACTTGAAATATGCCAATCTACACACAATTGGCACAATTAGTCAATCAGTTCAATTGAACAAAAATACTTAATTGTCAAATAAGGTTATAACTAGTCATTCATTCCTTTTCACTTAGCCATTTTAAGTTTATTACGACTCAATTACCACTTTACAACCCTAACACCATTTCTACCCCTATTTTCATTAAATTAAGGTCAAATTTGAGATTATAAGTTTAAAGCTAAACTAGTCATAAAGCTCTAATTTAATTCTCGAGAACCTTTTTATTACTATAGGATAAAAAACAAACCCCTTAAATCACTCCAATTCAATTTCTCTATAACTCTTCCTAAGAGAAATTATATTTAAATTAGAGGTAAGGGCTTTATGAAGCTTACCCGATAAGTTACCAGTTGGAAGTCTCTCCTAATGCTCTGAAAATTGATGCCCTAGCAGCTAATGCCATAATCTCTTCTCCTTTTCATGCTTCACCTCCTTTCCCCTCTAAAATCACAAGCTTCACATGCATAAATCAGGTCATTTTCTATTACATACATTGTGGCACATGCAGCTTATGCCATGGCACGTGGCACAGTGAGGAGAATCCTTACCACGCACACACGCTACACTTTAGGATGTAGTTCTTCCACATGTATCTGCTCATTCAACATCCCAAGGAGTCAAAATATCAAGTAGTCATCCAAATTTATAAACATTTTTTAATTACTAATTTACCCCTAATTAATAGCTAATTGCAAGATTAGAAAATCAAGATGTTACATTCTGCATTCCTATTAAAGGAATAGATGTGATCATTGGTATGGATTAACTAGCAGCTAATAATGCTATGCTAGATTGTGCCAGGAAAATATTTTATTTACCTGCGCTCGCTCGAGGGTAAATTCTTTTAAACAGTCTAAGTTTTTGTAGGTAGCTCAAGAAGAGAAATTAATTAAGCAGGATTGTCAAGCCTTTATGGTCTTCTTTTCAACCAGCAGTGTTTATGACAGAGGTATTGACAAGATTGGTATGGTAAATGAATTTCCTAAGGTATTTTTTTATGAAATGTTTAGATTAACTCTTGGAAATTGAATTTTGTATAAATCTAGTGCCAAGGATAGAACCTACCTTTCAAAAGATCCAAACTGAATGTCACCATCAAAATTGGCAAAACTAAAGAAGCAGATTAAGGAGTTACTAGATAAAGGATCTATTAGACTAAGCGAATCACCTTAAGGATTGTTGCTATTATTTGTGAAGAAAGACAATAGCTTGTGACTACGTATTAATTATAGGTAGTTGTAATAACCCAATAAAAAAATGAGTTGTAATAACCCAACAAAAAAATTAATAAAATTATAGATAAGTACTTTGACTTGGTTTATTTTTACCTTAAAGAAAGTATTATAAGAAAAAAAAATGGTGGTCTAGTAGGATGAGTGCTATACATTCAATTGTCAAGGCCCAAGGTCAAAACTTCTTGAGGCTTAGAGATAACTTGTGTTTTGTTTCAGTTTTGTAAATAATACCATACTACCCCTCAGTTTTTTTAAAGAAACAAGAAACGCACGCACGCACACATCACATTTTTTTTCTCCCCTTCCCCTATTTTTTTCGATGAATTCTCTAGAACTAAGCGTGAGGGAGAGGGTGAGCTCAGTCCTTCATTGTTCATTCTCTGCCTTCTTTCTCATTCACTGCCAGCGACAATGAGAGCACCAGCTGTCTTCTTCCATCGTTGTTCAAGTAGCTAAAAGGGGTATGTCGATCTACTCTGTTTTACTCTTCCTTGCTTTGTATATTCTCCTTCATTCTGGCTTCTTCCATTTTCTCCTCCTGTTATCGGTGAGTATGTGTGTGGAGGCAGAGAAGCCCAGCTTATTGATGTTGTAGACTTCTAATTTTTCCCTTATTTTGCAATGCTGCCCTGAGGTGTGTGAATGGAGAGACAATTAGGATCTAAGGAAGTTAAAAATAAAATTTCAAAAGCATGACTTTATTTATAATTTTACTATAATTGGTTGGTTGATCCTTAAGGAGGATGGAAGTGGATTTTGAATTTTATGTGAACTTAAATTGTTTCTTGATGGGAGATGGGTTTGAAAACTATTCTACATCTAAGTATTAATGTTGGTGATTATTGGGTATGAAATTGGAAACTTAAAAGGCTTTGGTGAATAGGTTGAAAAGTGATGTACTCAAGATGTTTGGCATAACACCTAGGAGGAAATCATATCCTAATGAAGTAATTAGCCATGGCTAAAGTATACGAAGAAATATTAGAACTGGGGAAATTTAAACTATTTAGGTTGATTTTGATTATATGAACATTGGAAGGGAATTTATTTAAATTATAGATAGTTTATTAAAATTTTATTTGTGAAAAGTTGATGTTGAGATATTCTATTCTAATTTTCTAAATTTGTTTGGGATTGAAGATTTTGGCTTTATAAAGTGTATAATAGAATAAAAAAAAGATATTCCTTTGGGCATCAGGGAATGAAGGCAACAATGTTACAAAAGTGGCTAATTAGGAGTAAGTTATATTTGAAAATATCTCAGGTAATTAGATTGTGTCCCAACTAATTTTTTTAATTAAAATTTTCTTTACCAAAATATTACTTTTTTTTTTTGCAAATCATTTTAATAGCAATAATGCGATTATTAAAGATTTGTTGATTAAAATTACTTTATTTTGAGAAATTAGCTTTATCAAATTTAAAATATTATTTGATCAATCAAAACAAGTTTGGACTTTGATTGTGAGGTTTTTATTTTATCAAATATTGGATTGATGTAGATAATGATTCATGCCAATTCGACTTTGAAAATGAAAAACTTCATTCATTACTGATAATTTTCTTGTGTATTTGCAATTAGATTTGAAAAGAGACTTATTACAGAATATTGGTTACTAGTGGCAGTTCCGTTAGCCCTTGGCGTGCTATGGTTATGACTAGCTAGTTCGACTTTCGTGAGTATCGCACTCACGTTTGTTATTCATGGGTCTCATACCTGCATTTATTTTGTGGCTTCAAGTCACGTTTGGTTAGTATTATTCTCATGGACTGTGTGTCCATGTTTGTTTCATAGCCTCAGCTGCATTTGGTTACTTACCCTCATGGACTGTGTGTCCACATTTGTTTTCATGGCGTAAGCCGCATTTAGTTATTTACCCTCGTGGACTATGTGTCCACATTTATTAATTATTCTGATAAGTTCCTATAATTATAATCTAATTATTTGGTGATTTTATATTCCATTGATTCTTACTTAGTAACTTATTTATAAGTATTTATTTCATTTATATGCTTTCTTGAAATCAAGTGATAATAACATTTGCTATGATAGCTCAATGGTTTAAGATTTCATTTAAAATTTTATAGAGCCAATTTATTTTGAGGTTTATTAAACTTTTATAAAAATAATATCTTTTTAACTCACATAATTATTTCAAATTTTTCTTTTGATTCATGTTCATTTATTTATTGTTAAGACATTATTCACTAGAAAATTATTTTTGGCCTCAAATACTTTAACTAATGCTGATCCTCCTGTCAACCCTTGAGGACTTTTAGATGTGGAAGGTGAAAAATTTATTGAGATCCTTTCTTTTGATGTAAATACAACCACTTATGTATTTTATTTTGAAAAGTATGATTAGATGCTCCATGTAGCCTATAGCTAGATTTCTATTTTAATATATATTGTTGCTGCTAGAAGGAGCTGAACTCCTGATTGACACCATATTTTGTGTGAAATATTTTGTTATAGAATTTTTAGATTCTATTTACAGGAAAGATTCAGCCGAAATTTCTAAAAAAAATATATATTGAAGCTTTTATTATAATGATTTTTATTAGGTATGTCATAATTTTAGTATAAATTTAACTATGTAAAATAAAAATATTTCTTACTTAAGGCTTAAGGAATATGTGATGTGGTTTACATCTTGTGTCGGTCACCCTCTATTTTTTAGGCGTGACAGTAGTTGAATAAAGTTACTACAAAGAATAAGTAGCATTTTCCTAAAATCAATGATTACTGGATCAGTTAACTGGTGCCTCAGTCTTTTCTAAAAAAGATTTGAGGTTGGGTTATCATCAATTAAGAGTTTGTTTAGGAGATATAATGCCCTCATTGACATTATCATTTAACCTTCCACATAATCTATTAAACAATTTAAAACCATTTTGTTTGAAAGGTTGGGATTCCAATATAAAGCATTTGAAGACTAACTTTTTGAAAGACTCATGTTATAAAACATTACACAGTAAAAGCACCTCATTTTAACATGTGAAAGTCAACTAGGAAATGAATTTTAAATAACAAAACTTAGCCAAAACAAGGGCTATACGCCACATGTGTTGTGGCATATGGTATAAAGGCATTGGCATTCACTTTATGTCGTGCGCCATGGCGCACACACTAGATTCTACCGTCAAAATAGCAATTTCTAATGCAAACTTTGGATGTGTGTCATTTTCTCATCTGATGTCCAATTAGGGTGATTTAAATGTCTATACGAAGCTTGTTTTAAAATCTAACTAACGACACTAGTTTTGTTAAAAATTGATACCCCAATCAAAAGTTAGACACCCAAGTATATTTTAACCAATTTAAGTCAAAATTCATAGTATCACCATTTGAAACCACAAATCATTGACCACTTCTAGGGCCTTATATACCTGATTGACCAATCATATACACAATATCACCTATATACGCACATTTGGCTAATCAACTACCTATCACACACAATTGGGTATATTTCACAATTTCTTACTCAAGTTCACATAGATGGCCAAAACTCTCATATGTATGTATGTATGTATGTATGTATGTATGTATATAATATTCAATACATCCACACATACATATAACAAATCTATAGCCCACACTATTATATTCACCTCAAACATGTACATATACATGCATTGGGCTAAGATACCAAAATCACATCCATATTTGCATTTCAAGCTCATGCACTATAATGTATCCCCTATGACAACTTATATACAATACATAACTTATATAATACAAGTTCATTACACCAAATCTTACAATGGGCTATAATGAGAAATCTCTAGTCTTTGCTAAATTCTTCCCTTTCGCACCACTAACGTTAAAACCTAAAAAATGTTAAATAACCATAGGTGAGATTAAAATCTCAGTAACCAAAATGGAACATTTAATATTCATTAACACAAATAACCACATAAAAGTAAACAAAACCAAAGTAATAGTTTCTATCTCAATAGTAAACATGGTTTTCCTCTTTCTAAACATTTTCATACAATCATAATTATTAGCACAATCATCTATCCACCAATTCTCCAAAGCTCCTTGACTTAAAATTGTAGGCTCAAATGGATCAATAACATAATGACCCGAGCATACCTTTAGTGGTAGAAACACCCAGTTAAAGGTAATCTATCTCACTTTTAGACTATAGTTTCCCTTCACACACACACTCATGATAAGGGTGTTGTTGACTCCTAATTGCACCACAATCACTAAGGAGTTGCAAACTACCTGGATATCCCATGGTAATAGTCTTAATATAATGCTGCACCAAATGTCTCATGGTGCCAACCTGAATATAATGCTATACCGAATGTCCTATGGTTCTAACCCAACCATCTAGATTTATTCACTTATATTTCCATACACATACATCCACATATACCTTAGGTGAACTCCTACCCCCTATGATCATGCTTTCACACATAATTCACCACTTTTTTCACATTCCACACTATAATATATATATATATATATTCTGATTAAAAAACTAGTTTTCATTCATGTAAACATTCCAACAACCACTTTTCATGCCAAAATATTTCATATTGTAATACAATGCATAAAAAACTCACAAATATTGAAACAATAATTACATATTTACTTTTACACAGTTATAAAAGTTAATAGACATAACAAACTATATGGTTACCTCAACCTTCTATTTGGAATAAAAGGTGACCTATGTTATACTCTCTTACTCAAGTTTCTTTTGATATTCAACTCGTTGCACACAAAAGTCTACACAATTAAGGGTACCCGAAGTCAATTATCTTATTGACTAAAAGTGCCAATTATAATAATTAAGAACCTAAATGTTATTAATTAAGCACTAAATACATATTATTGTAGACTGAAGGTTTTATGCAAATTGTATGTGTTTAATTTGTCTAAGCATTACCCACTAACTCAAATAAGATCCTATTTATAAATTTTTATGGTTTAGGATCGTTGGAACCCATAAGGTACAAAACATAGCCATTGTGCATATGTGAAAGTGATCTATGATAGGCAAAGCACTTTTCCCATGAGGTACATTAAACGTTGTCAAAACTCTCATTAATGCATGGACAAGCATGATCCAAGATTGGATGAGTTATCTTCA
Source organism: Prosopis cineraria (assembly GCF_029017545.1). Lineage (NCBI taxonomy): Eukaryota > Viridiplantae > Streptophyta > Magnoliopsida > Fabales > Fabaceae > Prosopis > Prosopis cineraria. The sequence continues at coordinate 25,106,162 of NW_026555344.1, read as the reverse complement.
CTTTAGCTCACTTATCACTTCACATTAATTCAAGCATAAACCAATCAAGGTTCAAGCATGTAAGAAGAGGTTGAAGTACCAAGCTTCTCTGGCAGCCTAAAAACACATGGGTAATTTATGTACCAAGCGTAGATGAGTGTACAAAGGCACCTTGCCTGTATGATGTGAAACACATTTAAGAAACTTCTAAACTAAGCTTGAATAGATTATTTAGTACTAAGGTTCACTCTAAGTAATAAGTGCTTTATCCATTCAAGCATGGACTTAATAGAATTCAAGCATAGATTGCTTCTTAAGTACCCTTAAGTTGGCACTTAGGATCAATCAAGCATGGCTAAAAATATCATCCAAGTGTGAATTAGATTACAAAAGCTTAACCAAGATATTTTTCCATATTGAGCTAGTAATCAAGCATGGACATAAAGATGTCCAAGTGCAAATTAGCAAACAATGTTATATCTTCACTTCTAATTATCTAATTTAGCAATGTTCAAATATAGTTTAGGCTTAAATAAGATCCTCTAAGTCCTTTATACACAAAAGATGATCAAACACGTATAGGACAATTGCAATCTGTAACATCCTAGTCTTCAACCTAAGAATTTCAAGTGATTATATGGATAGAATGGTAATTTCAAGTGAATTTTAGATCAATGATATTTATGAGAGATTATATAGTTTTTGGATCCTTGGATAGTTTTAAAGAATGCTAGGTTAAAGTTCGAATGGGCTATAGCATGGAGGGAAGTTTAAATTTTTATAGGACTCTTTGTGCCATGCATCGCGATGGACGTTTCAATACGCTACGACCCACATGCAAAATCTACATTTTATCAATCATAAATCAGACTTAAAATTAAAGTAGGATAAATTAAATCATGAAAAGGTGACGAGAGATGATCAGTGACTGTTAAGGCATGATCTCTGGACCATTTTGAATGCATTTGGGGCAAGATTTGTCCTTGGTAAGCTTTTCTTTCTTCTCTTTCTCCCTCTATACAAATTATGAGCT